>NC_051216.1:8318523-8682273 GCF_015220715.1 Pygocentrus nattereri | reverse complement strand
TTATCTTATTAGAACTGGTTATCAAAAACTGCAGTACTGATTAAAATAGAAATTAGCAAGGAGGCTGTCACAATGTACAGCCAACATAGTACCAGTTACTTTTGCTGTCTTGTCAACGTCGTCACAACCTCCTAGAAAGTTGTCAAACAACAACGTGATAATTCTGAGGAATCACATTTCAGCTTGTGACGGTGTAGAGAGCCCCGAGCAGACCATGCTGTGGGCCCCGAAACATCTTGTCACAATGCAAATGTGTTTGCAGGGCTGATGGTTTTGCTTCCTAATGGGAATTGACTTGACGGTTGCCATTTAAGGCCATTAGGAAACAATCAAATGGATGTGGAATCAGCCGATTAAACGATCAGAATCCTTTACTTTACAAAATCTGAACTTCCACTAATTATTGATTTTCTTTTTTTTTCCCCAAATCTTTTTAGTGCCTTTTGTAGAATCACAGACATATTACACTTTTCAAGTAAATCAACAAAAAGTGAATTTCTGCATCAACCCCTTATCCTTAAACCATATTTATTTTCTTTTTATCCAAATAGAATAGAATAGAATAGAATTCAACTTTATTGTCATTGCGTATGTCGCAGGTACAAAGCAACGAAATGCAGTTTGCATCCATCCAGAAGTGCTTAGCAGCAATATAAATATATATCTTACAATGTACAGTAAGTATAGTATATACAGGTTAAAAAAGATATGAGGGGGTATGAACATGAAGGGGGTTATACAGGTTATAAACAAGAATGTACAGGTTATAAATATGAATTTATATAAAATTGTTTTGCGATTTCCAAATGAATCTGTCCAATTCACACCCACTTACCTAGATCTCCCCCTTTCACACAACGTTGGTAGACCTGGGAGGGTAAAGGCTGGCACAGGCTTTCTCCAAGACACACTTTTCAAGCTGCCACTTTTCAAACACCAACACAAAGTAATTTGACAGCTCGACATGTTTGAGTAACGTGCCTGTGCTGGCCTGCATCATGCTAAGCGACTGAGAGAGGGGGAGGACCATCCTGCTCAGCCAAAGAGAGCAGGGACAGTTACGCCCTCTTGGACTGTTAAGCTCTCTTCCCGGCCGCAGATGGCTGCGGCATCGCCAGGGTTAAATATTATGATGTTGCGGCCAAGCAGGTCCTTCTTTGCAAAAGGTCATGACATGATAGGTTTGCCAACTTCATCTAGCAGCAGTTTTGCTAGGGAGGCCAGGTTGGAGGGGTGGGAGGGCTTTACTGCCTGAAGGACTACATTCCTCGGGTCTCAGAGCCAGTGCTTGCCTGGCAGCCATACGACATGGTCTGCTACGATCATGGCAAAGTGGTGTAGAAAATGGATCTGCAGTACCGTCATCTAGCTCCCATCAGCTCCTGTGCTCTCAGAGGTCATTTCTGTGAATTAAGCTATTGCCATATGCACATTCAAATGAGCCCAGGTGCCCTCTTAAATGGCAGGAAAAGAGCTTTGGCTTCAGCTTGAGTTCTGCAAGCTTCTTCTTCCTTGAACACCCCTTTATGGTGATACTGTGACCATCTGTGGAGATTTCGCCTTAGTCAACCTCAGCAGTGGAAATCACTCATAATGTCTCTTTAAGAAAGCCTTCATTCCATATCGTGGTTATTTGGAACAATAACCCAAATTATATTACACAAAATTGTTATTATAAAAGCAAAGATTTATGTCAGGACAGGGTTCCAGATGGACGCCTACCCGACGTCCCAGGTATGGTGAGAATATCATACAGGGTAATGTTTGAACGTTGAATGTTTTGAGATGTTTCAGGGATGATTAACTTAACACTTATCAGGCCAGATTCATAAAACCCTGCAGTAACGGCGCATCATCATACCAGCTGTGCGTCACTGTAAATAAGTCCTTTTCATAAAGTCACTGTGGCAGTGATAAGCACACTGGTGTCTGCAGTATTTCCACTGGTGTTCTGGGCAAGAGCCAATCAGAATCGAATTGTAAATGTACTCATACATATTAATGACCATTGCCAAGTGAAGCTCTGATTGGCTGCCAAAACAAACAAAATGAAAGAAACAAAAAAAATAAAGTCACTAAACGGAGGTATGAATTTTAAAAAGGTCTGACAAATGATAGTAAATTGCTTGGTTAAATATGGTTTTGAGTTTTAATCGAGATTTTCTTTAGCAGAAAACATATATTTGTTAAATATTTGTGACCGGAAGGTCGCCAATTCGATCCTCTGAGCCGGACACTGCGGAGAGGGCTGCCCACCGCTCTGGGCAAGTGTGCTCAATGCCCCCTAGTGTGTGTCTTCACTAGTGTATGTGGTGTTTCACTGCACAGATGGGCTAGAGATGCGGAGATGAAATTTCCCCGATGTGGGACTAATTTTATTCATCTAAATCTTAAAAAAGATGTAGAGGAAATCAAATGGTAAATAAGATGAAAACAACTGAGCAGAAACACTGAACAGAAATTGACCAATCAGGAATAGATTTTGTATGTGGTATCTATAAACTTTAGATGTCTGTGTTTAATCTAGAGCTGTGTCCCAATTCAGGGGCTGCATCCTTCGGAGGCTGCATTTGAAGGTCGACTGTCCCATTTTGAAGGCTTCTTCATACGCGGCTGAGAACTGGGTGGATCCTTCACCAGCCAGCATATACTGAGGTTCACTGCGTGCCAGCGAGGATTTGAGATCATAGCAGCCTCAGCAGAGGAGTGAACAGTGGCTGAGGAGACCCTTTAAAATGTAAGTATTGGGTATAAACTGAGTCGAATAGCTTACGATCTCATCAGTCTGAGATCCATGCAGTGCAGGCGCCAGCGGTAAAGCATCTCCAGCTCTAATAAATGAAAGAATAAATAAACTAAAATCAAAGTTTGTGGCTCTGTCTTTAAGGAACTTTAAAAGAACTTGACAGGAGCGACATTTCATGATGCAGCCGTAAGGGCAGGAACAGCGGTGCTGTGACGCAAACAGGACATCAGCCATAGTGCAGACCGACTCATTTCGGTTCAGCCTTCGAAGGACACGCCTTCATAGACCATGTCCTTCGTTGGGGACAGTCGTGGGCTGGAGGTTAGGAAATCAGCCTCGTGACCGGAAGGTCACTGGTTTGATCCCCAGAGCCAACAGCACGTGACTGAGGTGTCCTTGAGCAAGACACCTAACCCCCAATTGCTCCCCGGGCGCCGTGGATTGGGCTGCCCACCGCTCCAGGCAAGTGTCACTGCCCCCTAGTGTGTGTGTGCTCACTAGTGTGTATGTGGTGTTTCACTTCACGGATGGGTTAAATGCGGAGGTGAAATTTTCCTGTTGTGGGACTAATAAGGGTCTCCTAATACTTCAACGGATCCAGCCCCTGAATTGGGACACACTGTAGAACTTCCTTTCCCGAATTTTGCTTTCCACCTTAAATGCTGCAGCAGTGACATTTAGGGGCCTAAATGTGCCAGGATGTAACTGCTGCACCATTTAAGGTGGAATGGAAAATGAAAATAAAAAGCCTCTTCAGAAAGTGTTGGTGTGTATTTCTGATGGCTTAGCATTTAAAATCTATTACTGAGGTGGATTTTTCCCTCATGTTATGAAGGCCTAGCTCTAACAGCCATGGTTCAGCACTGAACATCATGCACTTCTATGTCAAAGTTTGTGGTTAAAAGCCCCGTTTCGGGCAGTAAAGCTAGAATTTTAGGCTGCCGTAGGGAAAAAACTACTATATCTTTCTTTTAAAAGGTGGGTGCAATATGTTGTAAATGAAATATGTGTTCATATTGCCCTTTATCCCCTTGAGCCCCTGCCCACACAGAATCACTGCCGGACTGCCCTGTGTGCTTACTGATATGCTATGCTTGTATAGGACTTATATCCACATGCCAGCTCTCTTTAGTCACTGATTACAATCATAAAAACTCACTAAAACATCTGTGAAAAGCACATGGCTGTGGTTAATGCTGAGACATTTCTCCTACCTTTTCTCTTTCATCTAATTATGTTACATCCCAGCAGATAAAAGGTAACCTGACTTCAGATCTGGCAGGTTTCATTGAGACTCATGAAGGCGTTTTGATGCGTTGTTTTAAAAGGCTGGATATGTCATCCTGCTGAATTGTACAGATTCACATTGCAAACGTACTGTAATCTCCAAGGTGAACGAGAGGAAACAGCTGTGAGCTATGTTTTCTGGAACCCCTGAGAGTCAGGTGATTTACTCCCAACCAGAGAGCTTGTAAGATGCACGGGGGAGGGGGGAAGAGAGAGGGGGGAGTGGCTGAGGAGAAGAAGGGAGGGGGGGGCAGTCTGAGTGGAAAGCCAGCTGTGCTCTCGTAGCTCTGCCCATAAATGGTGTGGCCTATGGCCAGTCCAAGCCCTTCTACAACACGGCCTGCAAGGAATAGTCCTATTTTCTCGCCTTGTAGAGGACTGAGAGCACTTTATAACGGCGCTTTGCCATGGACTTCCATGGATGGGGTCATGGAGAAATAGCCAGAGGGAAGATAGAAGCCATAGAGGTGGACATTAGGGCATGAGTTATGGAGCTTTCCCTGCTCTTTCAAGCTTTTGTTTGGCTGCTGAAAAGGTTTGGCCTCCCCTTAAGCCAGGTTCTTTGTAAAAGTGTTGCTGTAAAACCATGGAAGGGCAACACGGCAGGTCACTGCAAAGGACGTCAGTAATTCATCCTTCTTTATTTCTGCACTTGTGGCACTTCATAGGCCTTCTTAAGCAACTGGCCAAGGTTTAAAATCCTAAGCTATCCTCCAGAAACTTACAATGATAGCTGTGGGTGCGAATACAAACAAAGCCTGTTGAGACTTGAAACAGAATGCAATAAAAAGCAGTGCTACTTTACTGTATATACCACAAGCTTCCCTGTGAAATGGCAGCGTTGAAAGACAAAGGAAAGACAGCGCAAACGTCTATAAGAGAAATTGGGAATGGTGACAACTGCCAAACCCTGCATCGCACCGTCCACTGTAACACAATGAAGGATTTATGTGGAGGAATGCCTCGTCTGGAGAGCCGCCAGACTCGCTCAAGTACTGACTAGTTCCTTGAGTTTCCCAGAGTAAGCAGACAGAAACGGAGCATGTGAAGCAGAAGCTCGGGAAAGTGATATTGGTTTGATTGAGATGCTGTGAGCGAGGCCCAGGACTCAGCTGGAGAGGTTCGAAAACGCGACTGGAGGGCATTCAAAACAAACGGTCCCAGCCTCGCCGTTCGGCGCTCGGGGCTCATATGATCCATTGTTTCCATGACCGTCCCCCCATGAGACCAAACCACTCTCAAGGAAAGTTCTATCTGTGTTATTAGAAAGTTCTCACATGTTGTTCTGTGGATTCTGTGCTCACATTATCTTATTAGTGATTGCACTACTGTATCACATCATTCATCAAAGTTTATGACTAAGGTAGCCGATTATTTTTAAAGTTGAGCTTATTATCGTCGTGCCAAGAAAATCGAGGGGTTAAAAAGTCCTAAGCTGCAAGGCGCCTTTGTTTGCCTTCTCCCTGAATCTGAAACAAACACAGGTCACATGCTTGATGTAAAATTATAACTCACGCTGGCGTTTTGTTTATATGGCTCAGTGATCGCCGTCATTACCGCTAATGACAGATGAGCTCAGTGAAATGTTTATAAAACAGAGGAGCGGAAAGTATACAAACTTCTTAATTTGCTGTGCACCGTATTCAGAGCCCATGGGAATAAATAGGTAAATAAGAAAATAAATAGATAGTAATGTGGACTGCTTTTTAGTTAGCAGTGGATGAATTGAGAAAGAAGACAAATGAACCACTGAAGTGACTTTCTAGTGAATCAATACACAATCATAACTCACCAAATTCAAATTAACACCAGCATTCTGGTCGTAAGTCAGTCAAAGCAGGAATGATAAAAAAAAAATCACTCTTGTGATTCAAGGTTTTACATAATTAGTGCAAAGGCTTGAGTTTTCATTGTACAGTTTCATTGTACAGTAAATCCACAGAATTGAGTCCTAAATTAAGCATGTGGAAGTTGTCATAATAGGGAAAACATTACTGCAGTGGCATCATGTATGAATGAGGACTCCAAGAGGAATTCCAAGGATTTTTCAAAATTTCTATATAAGTAAATTATTTAGATGTAAATACGGTCATTCAGAGAGGTTTGGTGCGAAATGGTTCACTGTAGAGAAACTTACCGACTCAGATGCCTTTACAGTGGTGGTGATGGGAACCAGGGGTCGCCATGACTACAACACAGATAGAATCATTTTATTTATTATCCAAAACCACCAGGGAACCTACACATGTCTTCTGAGCTTTTATGTGGAATGTTGATGATGGTAAATTAAAATATTAATATTTATGAGAAAAAAATCCTCGGGGATTATTGTGCCTTACATGCGTCCTTCCACTACAAATGGATCATAGAAACGTAAATTTTAGCATCAAAACCTTCTCAAAACTATGTGCAACAGTGTCTCAGCAATCAGGCAATGAACTCATGATGATTTCATGTAAGAACATTCTGTGAGGAACTTTTTAGAGGCTAAAAACATCTAAACTTTTAGACACACACAATTATTTTTCTCTACACATCATCATTAAACTCTCCTCATGTGGTTCCTATCATCACTACTGAGAACAATTCTGGCTCAGGAAGTATCAGTAGAACAGAGCATTTCACATCAAACCACTCGAAATAACTTGTTTACATATTAAATGAAAATTGGAAATGATCCTTTTAAGTTATTTGCCTAATTTTTTTCCACAAAAGATTTTGTTCTCATTTTCAGAGAGAAGCAAGCTTGGTGATGGCGTCAAGTTTTTTTTGTGAATTACCCACATGACTATGAAGTTTAGGATCTCATGACAAGTTACCCACGAGGTGAGCTAATGTTAGCTGCTAATATCTACTAGAACACAGCTGGTGTTGGGAGTGCAGGTTGTGGTTGAGGGGTTGGGAATAAAGTTAATGTAGTCAGTTCTACCTCATCGTCTTTTAGTTGTAATTATGTGATTTGCTTTACATTTTTCCATCTAATGTTAATGTTATTTTACAGTGTCCAGTGTTGTAGTTGGTCAGGTTGTAGTCAGTGTTACTTTATATGCATGTTAATTTAACTATACAAAAAGCACAAAAGCTACACAGTCCAGAGATCACTGGATAATCTACAACTCCATTAATGTATATATTGTTCAGCATTAATTCACAGATGTGCACATCACCCTTGCCATGTACACTAATGCCCCCTTTACCATCATAAATACTGGCTTTTGAACTGTGCACTGATCAGCCTGGAGGACACAGTGTCCATGATTTACAAAATTAATTTCAGTTTTTGATTAATTGTACCACAGGACAATTTTCTGCTTTGGCTCAGTCCATTTTAAATGAGCTCAGGCCCAGAGAAGGTGGCAGTGTTTCTGGATCCTGCTAATATTTGGTTTCTTCTTTGTGTTTTAGAGTTTTAACTTGAATTTGTGGAAGCAGTGATGAACTGTTTTCACAGACAGTGGTTTTCAGAAGTGTTTCTGAGCCCATGCAGTGATTTCCACTACAGAACCATGTCTGTTTTTAATGCAGTGCTGCCTGAGGGCCCAAAGACCACAGCCAGAAAATTCTGGTTTTTGGCCTTGTCCCTTGTATACAGAGATTTGTCCAGATTCTCTGAATCTTTTAATGATATTGTGTACTGTAGATGATGAAAAGCAAAAGTTCTTTGCTCTTTTATGCTGTATGTTATTCTTGAACGGTTGCACTATTTGCCCCACAGTCTTTTACAGAGTGCTGAACTCCTCATCATGTTTACTTTTGAAAGACTCGGCCTCTTTGAGATGTTCTTTTTATACCTATCATTATATCATCATGTTACTGACCTGTTGCCAATTAACCACCAGATGTTTTTAGCATTACACAACTGTAACAGGCTTTTGTTTCCCCTGTTGCATTTTTTTTGGAACCTGTTGTTGGCATCAAATTCAAAATAGGCAAATATTTTTCAAAAAACAACAACATTTCTCAGTTTTAGCACATGTTTTTATACTGTTTTCAATGAAATATAGAGTTTAAATCATTTGCACAGCATTGCTTTTATTTTTATTTACATTTTGCACAGCATCCCAACTTTTATGACTATTTTGTACCTTACTTCAGCATAACAAGGTAACATATCCAGTTTTTAATTTTATAGATATTGTAATGTTGTTTTATTTTATTCATCATTATTACCACTGCACAAATGTAACATTCTACTGCCATGTAAATAACACATCGCAACAGTTATTCTATACAGTGTACATCTCCAACATGTTCATGTATATATCTACACATCTATAATCTATTTTTTTGCATATCTATAAGTAATTTATTCTATATACTGTAATGTTGCACTATGCCTATTTATTGCACACTTGCACACTCTCTTTTTGCACTACTTGCTACTATTTGCACTTCTGGTAGATGCTAACTGCATTTCGTTGCCATGTACTTGTACTGAGTAATGACAATAAAGTTGAATCTATCTATCTATCTATCTATCTAATATATTCTCATTCACGGACCCATTAGATCCAAGGCAACAGGCACCAGGACCTACTTTTAATGTAGACTTTGTTAAGCTTAAATCAGTACCATTTAGTTCAATCTGCAACCTTTATTAAAACTTCTTACAACTGAAAAAATGTAATAAGAAATATAAATTTACTATAAAACCAGTAAAAGTTTATGCACCAAGCCTCTACAGCAAACATCACATTCTCTTGTCATAGAGTCACAGGAGCCTCAGAGTTACATGCAGTGCAATAAAGCTCAGCGTTCATTAACTGTTAGTTCTGTGCTGTGCTGCGTGTTTAATCAAACAGCTTTTGTCCCTTTACAGATGCTTTTTGCAACTAGCTTTTCAGAGAATGGAAATAATTAGCAAGGTCTGGGTCTCTATGGGAACAGCTGCCAAATATTGCTATAAACAATTTCAGCAGCCAGAGCTTACACTCCATTATATGGTGAGTGTCCTCCAGAACCGCTGCAGTCCCAGCTGCCCAGAACTCTTATTACTTTCAAGTGCAGTGTAGGCAGTTTTGTTTCAGACGGCCTTTTCCTACAGAACTTTCCTGGAAGCAAAGTTTTCTGTTTACGTTCCGTCGGCTGCACTTTTGTCAGAAACATAGGAATAATGAAAGAGTCCCAAGAGCAAAATGTTAGAACACGTTATCGTTCAGTGTATTTACGGTAATCAAGTGTGGAAAATACTCCAGTGCTTTGTTACTATACTTGAGAAATACACTGGAAGGTTTGTACTTTGTACTTTTATTCATTTTTAATAATCTTTCTACGTCTAATTTTATTAATTTCCATTTCCAGGACAACAACAAGAAAAAACATACTTTGTACACCTTACATCTTCATTTAGACCTTCAGCACAGATCCCAAATTCCAGATGTTTTCCTCTTTGTCACTTACCCAATAGTTGAGTTTGAGCACATCTGAATTTACTGATTTCATTCAAATATCCGAACAAATTAATGTCATTCTAGAGTGAAACTGCCCACAGCCATGCTACTTTGTCTTTGTGTGGACTAGTACAACTACACACCACCGTATCGCACATAACTAAACAAAGAAATGCATTTTCCCAGCTTGACCCTTTGGACAGTCAGTAGTAGTGCAGGCTAAAGCCCAGCTGCTCACATGCTATTACTTTGGCTCTGCGAATGTAGGCCTTTCGTTCAAACACAACCTTTAACAAGTTCCACTGATAACTCCTTCTTCTGTAAAAGCTTTTTCCGTCTGCTGCCAGGCCGTGGATTTGTTTACCCCTAAAGTACGTGGAGTCTGAAGTATCATTTACAAGCAAAACACACCACCGATATGGCTGTTTACCTGTTTCAGTCATGTGACTTTCTTTTGTGCAGGGGCCATATTAGTGATCATCTCATGCTGAGCCTCAGTAGAAGAGATTGTGGAGAATGCATGAGTGAATAACAACACTGGAAAAAATATTTACTAAGAACTTTTTCAGTGCATATGTAGTTCCCATTAGTTACTGATTTAAAGTCTTCAACATTGAAGTCGGTGGACACGCCACACAACACACAGGATACAGGAGTTTTTTGCTGTTCAGACACAAACAAGAACCCAAAGGTAATGTCTTCAGTCATATATGTGGTTGTATTTAGTGTTAGGTTGTGTACATCTGAACATTTACTTAAATATACTGACGCTGCTGCTTCAGCACTGGGATATTTAAAGAAGAAAAAACCCAGTACTCATGAACTCATAAAAACACCCAGATAAAGCTTTGTCTTATTTATAACATGATGCAGTGCTTGGATGAATTCTTTCTGTAAGGTCAAATTTGAGAGTGTGATATAATCCATCCATCCATCCATTTTCCAAACCGCTTCTCCGTCAGGGTCGCGAGGGGGTGCTGGAGCCTATCCCAGCGATCTTCGGGCGAAAGGCAGGATACACCCTGGACAGGTCGCCAGTCCATCGCAGGGCAGACAGACAGACAGACACAGACACTCACACCCAGGGGCAATTTAGCATGTCCAATCAGCCTGACTGCATGTCTTTGGATTGTGGGAGGAAACCCACGCAGACATAGGGAGAACATGCAAACTCCACACAGAGAGGACCCTGATCACCCGGCCGGGGAATCGAACCCAGGCCCTCCTTGCTGTGAGGCGACAGCGCTACCCACCACGCCACCGTGCCACCCGTGTGATATAATATAAAAAATAAAGTGTGACTAATCATCAAATAACTACACAAAAGAATGCAATTAATCATAAATATTTATTTTACTTGTTTGCCAGCCCTACACATCAGGATTCTATGGAAAATACCATCAGAGTCCATCAGGGTTTTTTTTTAGTGAAGACAAGGGTGAAAACAGTTCTGTGCGTTGTGAAATGGCTCTTCACACTGAAGGAGAATGTGCAGTATATGGTTCTACATAGCACCAAAAAAGGCTCTTCTATTGTTACAATGTCAAGCATATAACAGCAGAAGAACGCTTTTTGGTGCTAAATAGAACCCTTTTCAAAAAGTTTCTAAATAGAATTATATACAAGACCTTCTCCATCAATCTGAAGAACCATTTCACGATGCGCAGTAGTATCGTTGTCTTTTCTGAAGAACTCTTGAAAAAAACGTCTTTTTTATAGTTAAGTGTAGTTCAACCATTTACTTTTTACCTTTATATACTTGCTGCTTTTTTTAATGTCACTCAAGTATATTCACTTTAACGTTTAAATGAATAAGATTTTGGTCAATTATTTTAACTTAATTGGTGGTTGGTATAGTGTCATGGGTAACACTTCTGCCTTCTATGCTGTAGACTGGGGCCAGCACCCTACACTACACCAATAAGCGTCCTTGGGCAAGACTCCAAACACTACCTTCACCTACCTGTGTGAAAAAGGTCGAATTGAAAGTTGCTCTGGATAAGAGCGTCAGCCAAATGCAGTCAATGTTGAACATAGTTTCTCTTTACATTTTCCACCACTGACTGTTACTCATGGAAGCATTGTCTTCAAAAGTAGCTGTCATGTGGTGGAACTTTTAGCCTGGATGATATCTGATACAGCCTTTGGTAGTATCAGAATGCCTGGATGTGTAGCAGAGCTGTATCGCCAAACGTTTTCCAGAATCCTCAGTGGTAATGTAAGCTGTGCGGAAACTTCCTCCATGTTGTCTCCTCCCACAAGCCCTCTCCAGCTTGTAGTGCTCCTCAGGTTCGCTTCCACACTAAGCTTTTCAGCACATGGCAGACCTCCCCCACCAAGGCAGTTATTCGTCTGAGGCTGAGGCCTTTTATTTTGTTCCTCTGTTAAAGTCGTATTCAGGGCACCTCTTTTGTGGCCAATGAAATGGAAGCCAACTAGACAAAGGAAGCAAAGAACATGTGAACATGTTGTTCTAAGCTACTTTTGTTTATTCCAACTGACTAACAACCAAAACACACAGACTGTGTGATTATACACATTTTATCCTGTTTGATGCAACAAAGTCAGAATGTTAGGCATTTTCTTTGTCTTTTCTTTTCCAGGATGGCAAAGGGACAAAGCTGACACTGATTTGTTTTGACACCAAGTCTTAACTACAGATATTATCAGCCATCTCAAGGCTACAGACGGCCTGTTGGCTGTTCTGTAATTTGCTGAAAGGTAGGTTATTTTTTCACCCTGACTAATTGAAGACTTAGATCATGTGACCTGAGGCCCTTTAGGTTTCACAGGTCTGTTGTCTTTGGCTGTAAGCATGTCATTCCCACATATGTTGAGGAAGTTCTTGTGATATATGGTGCGTTGCGATGCCCACATATGAACACCTTATGCTGGGCATGTGGAGGAAGCTTTTACACTGACCAGATGAATTATTTCCACTCAATATAAAGTTTGAGGCATTTGCACTGCATTGTTAAGAAGAAAAAAAGAGATTCCACAAAGGGGTCTCTGATGGATGCCATAGGTACCTTTGGTTGCCATAAAGAACCATGTTTAGAAAAGAGATCTTTGAGTGTGCAAAAGCTTTTAAATGTTTAAAGAGCCAACACCATGAAAAGACATTGTACCTTTCATTCTCTATAAGGAAAAAAATCACTGTAAAATTACAGTAAATTACTGTCCATAAAATGACCATAGTAACAGTAAATGACAGTAAAATAGCAACTTTATACTGGGACATTACAGTCACCTGGACCACCTCTGTTGTACACTAAGAGTGGTAAACTGTAGTTAAAATACAGGAGTCTCCTGTATTTTTACAAAGCAACTGTAAAAGTAATGCAATCTTTTCATGTAAAATGTGTTCATTTGTTCATTTGTCAGTTAAAAATCAAATAAAATCAGTGAATATCTTCACTATGGTTTGCGCTGTATATGCATGTTTTCAATGCAACTACACATTTCACAGGCATTTTAACTTTGCCTATGACTGATTTGCACAAATATGACCAAAAGCTCACAAACTTTGACGAACCTGATAAACAACACAAGTCAAGATGAGTCTTCCAGCTTTTAAACAAATCCTAAAAAAAAACCCACAAAACTTTAAAAGTCTTTTAAACACCGAAACATAACCCAACATTAGAATCCGAATAATATCAGAATAAAAAACTTTCAGTTGTTGCCATATTCCCCATTGCTGTGCGGTGCAGTTTGCCATCATCATCAACCTCACGGGAACTTGATGTTACATACAGGTAACATTACATACATATAACAGAAAATGTTGAGCTGGGTTGATTTCAGCATGGACCACTCTCTGATTGAAGAACAACACTGGACAGCCAATCAGAGCAGAGCTCATTTACATACATCACTCTTAAAGGGACAGTAACAAAAGCCTGTTTAATTCTAAGGGATAAAGAGAGGCTGGAATCATGGATCATGTAATCTATCATCATGTAATGCAGCACTAATTTAAAGGTTACCATTTTATACACCAATTTAAGGGTGCTTCCCAGAACCTTTACATCATGTTTAAAATATCGCCCACACTCACACATCTCACTCATAAAACTGCTTCACTAAAGAACCATCCATTTAAAGGTTCTTTAAGAGGGTAACAGTGTGACAGTGTGTATGGTGGGGTCATGTAAGCATCAGTGTATTTGACAGGAAAACATAAAGATTTAGGTTGATTTCTGCATATTAATATTTCATGCAGTGATTTACATATTTCCTCCCAGATTCTTATTCTTACTTAAACAAATCAATAATTGTCAACAGTCAAGTGGCAATTTAAACAGTACTGCAAATGAGTACTTTATTACCAGCTGCACTACGTTTGATAATCCAGGCCTTTTAATTGATGCCTTTCATTTTTATTGATGTATTTTTTACTAAAATAATGCATCAAAAAGTTAACAGGCTTGTAAGCTTGCACAGCTCGGAAATCCACCAATGGGATTGCTCCATGTTCCTCTATGCTAATTTCTGCAAATTTAGAAAACTACACACGCACACACACACACACACACACACACACACACACACACACACACACACACATATATATATATACATACTCTAATCCATTTGGCCTCAAAATGAAAGGTCTGGCAGAAATAAAAATGTATTTATCAGTTTGAGCATGGCATGCAAATGAAAGTACTTAAGATACCCTCCATACCTGTGATCTTCTTTAACCACGCATGATTAATGATGATTAATGCCCCAGAACAGATTACGAAGGCACTGCGCTGGCATGTCTCAGTGGGGTGCCCTCAAACACCAGCCAGGCCAGCATACCTACAGTTATAAATGGCGAGACGTACCGAAAACAAAAGTCATTACCATTAACGACATGTTAACACAGTGGGAGAATGGAAAACTGAGAGAACCTTCTCTGCTAGGGGTTTATCACCGGATCTCCTTGGTTTTTATAACAGTGAAGGATATGACGCTACTACTGAGAGCATTGATTCTATAGAGTGAAGACAAATGATATTGAGGGGTATAGGTCATACACCCTTTTTGGAATCGCTTCTATGATACAACTACCTGGCTTGTACTTTTAATTTTCATTCAAATCTGGGTGGTTTAATCAATAAATGCAATAATCTTGCATTTCTCCATAACATTCCCCAAAGACCAGACCTGGAGTGGGACTAGGGGTTATCTGATGCAGACCAGGCGACCCCAAAGACCCTGGATAAGAACAAATCCTGTCACTTTCTTCATTTGATATGCCTATAAGCTAAGCTTTTAGTAGCTGTCAGCCTTTTCGAGTGAGATAATCAAGCTATTTACCTAGTGATAAAGTTATCATGTCAGGTAATATACCACATAGAAATACCTGCTAGCTAAGCTTTTGAATAGCTTTTTCATTGTCCACCTATTCAAGTATAGCCCATGTTTTGGAGCTTTCTTCCTTTTTTCTTAGCTTTTCAGCTTGTTGTCGTTGTTCATCACTGATGTCCATCTTTATATGATTCACATCTTTGTGCTGTTGTCAGAGCAAAACCTTGTATCTCCAAAATAGCAAATTCACAGGTGATGAAAATAACTGGCTTTACTTTTAACGTAAGTAAACGTAGCGCGACTCTTTCTAAGTCATTTTGGGCCATTTCTTTTGGTCCATTCTTCATGAAATGTACAAATAATGTAAAGGACAACAGACATTTTCAAACTGCGTAAAACGCTGAAAAATGGAAAAATGGACATACAAGGTTTTGTTAAAACAGCAGTGATATCTACAAATTGGGCCTGGGTTACTTGAGGAGAACCACTACAATTAAAGACTTGATTGTAGCGATACTCTTTGTCTTTGTGCACATTTTATGTGCTTTTTTAATATAATTTGTCAGCTGTATGTAAAATGTCATGCCATGTATATCAATACAAATGGTGGAGAAAGATATCCATCCATCCATCCATCCATTTTCTAAGCCGCTTCTCCGTAAGGGTTGCGGGGGGATGCTGGAGCCTATCCCAGCAGTCATCGGGTGGAAGGCAGGATACACCCTGGACAGGTCGCCAGTCCATCGCAGGGAGGAAGATATGTTCTGTTATATTACATTACACTGTAAAGTTACTTTTCCATAGATTTGAGGTTTTGTTCCTACAACAACAATATTATTCCATATTAATTGAACCAAAACCTTAAGAGCCTGCTGGGAATTCACCTGGCTCCCCCTGTTACCCACTCCGGCGTTTCCATGGCCTAAGAGAATCGGTGGTGGACACATCAACTCCTTCAACTGCAGCCTCATTAATCAACATTAATCTTGATTGTTACTAAGTAGAATAAAGCTAAAAATACAGCAAGATATGTTGAACATCTGTGAAAATAAAAACAGGCTAACCAGTGTCATTGGCTGCGTTAGGTATACCTGTGCATTTTGACAGAAACGGCACAATTGGAAGGCAATTGTTATAATATGAATATAAGTATCATAAAAGGGAAAGTGTTTATAGCTTGTTACATAGAACCGTATGAACAGCTAATAACAGTCCAATGACAGTGTAACAACATTTGCCTCCCGGCTGTTGACTGAACTACGACACTCCCTGAAATTAGACAACTGGTTATGAGATCAAGAAAGTAAAGTGTAGATCTTCATATAGACCCTCACGTTTTAAGAGGTTGTTCTTATTTATCGCTGTTGTCAGAAGAAAACCTTGTATCTCCAAAATGGTAACATTACAGGAAAAGGAAAAAACCTACTCTACTTTTAATGTAAGTCAGTGGAACCCGATGTTTTCTTTTGGTCCATTCTTCATGAAATTTACAGACAAAGTAAAGGACAACAGGCATTTTCAAATCATGTCACTTCCACCTATTTATTCACTTCCAATGCAAACTGATTTATTGTGTTAAAATAAGTGACAATTTTGAATCATACACAATGTTTCCAAAAGTATTCGCTCATCTGCCTTCACACACATATTAACTTGAGTGACATCCCGTTCTTAATCTATAGGGTTTAATATGATGTCGGCCCACTCTTTCCAGCTATAACAGCTTCAGCTCTTCTGGGAAGGCATTCCACAAGGTTTAGGAGTGTTTATGGGAATTTCTGACCGTTCTTCCAGAAGCGCATTTGTGAGGTCAGACACTGATGTTGGACAAGAAGGCCTGACTCACAGTCTCCGCTCTAATGCATCCCAAAGGTGTTCTATCAGGTTGCGGTCAGGACTCTGTGCAGGCCAGTCAAGTTCTTCCACACCAAACTGGCTCATCCGTGTCTTTATGGACCTGCTTTGTGCACTGGTGTGCAGTCATGTTGGAACAGGAAGGGGACGTCCCCAAACTGTTCCCACAAAGTTGGGAGCATGAAATTGTCCAAAATCTCTTGGTGCTGAAGCTTTAAGAGTTCCTTTCACTGGAACTAAGGGGCCGAGCCCAACTCCTGATAAACAACCCTACACCACAATCCCCCCTCCACCAATCTCTACACTCAGAGCAATGCAGTCAGACTAGTACCGTCTCCTGGCAACCGCCAAACCCAGAGTCGTCTATTGGATTTCCAGATGGAGAAGCGTGATTGGTCACTCCAGAGAACACGTCTCCACTGCTCTAGAGTCCAGTGGCGGCGCTTTACACCACTGCATTCCACGCTTTGCATTGCGCTTGGTGATGTGAGGCTTGGATGCAGCTGCTCGGCCATGGAAACCCATTCCATGAAGCTCTCTACGCTGCTCTTGAGCTGATCTGAAGGCCATATGAAGTTTGGAGGTCTGTAGTGATTGACTCTGCAGAAAGTTGGTGACCTGTGTGCACTATGCCCCTGAGTTACTGTTGTTCCCAATCACTTCCACTATGTTATAATACCACTGACAGCTGACTGTCTGTAGAAGCAGTCTGCATACCTAGGTGCTTGGTTTTATACACCTGTGGCCATGGAAGTGATTGAGACACCTGAATTCAATGATTTGGACGGGTGAGTGAATACCTTTGGAAATGCAGTGTATCTTACAAAGGAGAACAGCATCAAGTAGAAAGCAGATCACAGAATACTTCATAACAGTTCTGAGGTCACACCACAGTGTTAACAACTGAACATACTGCAAATCAGTAGTTGTGGAGGATCTTTACAGAGAACAAAAGCTGAGCTCAGCTTTACTGAATGCTGTAGGTCGTATTGCGAAACTGCATGCAGAGCTCAGCTGGAAATGCAGGAGGGGGGGAGGGGGCGAATGCCTCTGAGGTTTCTGACTGAGGAACCCGCAAGTGAAATTGGTTTTACATGGTAAGAGGAAATCATTTGCACCTACTGGAAAATGTTAGAAGAAGTAAGATGGCCGGCTGTGACTCACTGCTGAGATATCTTTGGTTGGGGGTAGGCACAGTGGTCTTCTGGTTGAATGCTGGGCTTAGACATTTGTTTAGTTTCCAGACAGTGTGGACGAGAGGCTCCGAGAGGGGAGCGCAAGGGGGCCATGACTTTCCAGGGCTCTTGGAAAGGAGGGAGAGGTGAGGTCAGGGGTGACATTTAAATACAGCTTCGGTTTAAAATGGACTCTGGGGACCCTGAGGACTACAAAAATAAGTCAAAAGGGCTGGAGAGAATGGAGATAAGAGAGATAAAAGCATGCCATTATGGTGCATACGATACTGGCTTGTTCTGCTTTTTCTTAAACAGCATCTGCTGATTACATTCACCCCAGATAGTGTTTATAAGTTTCTGACCCCTCTGCATGAGTAGGAAACAGAGGGGACCTGGAAAAGTGTGTGTTTCCCAGACAGGCAAATAGTGCACGTCATGCATTTTCAGAGACGTGTTCACCACAGAGTTATGACTAAGAGATGTGTCTCAGGATATCAACCACATCTTTACTCAGATGTCTGCAGCGCTCTGGAAAATGTGAGACCGCCTGAATTAGCCCAGTCTACTGCAGTGGGCTGTAACCTTCAGCCTCATAATGGCCTGTGTGGAGACACAGAATGGGTATAATTTCTCATAGACAGCTACACTGCTGTCACTGTGATCACTTATCAGTAAAATGAAAACTGATGTTGAGTGTGAGGCTCTTCCATGCCATTAGATATTAACCCTTTATAGGAATCCCTTCTGCTTTTCAATATTTTAGCATAATTCAATTGTTGAGATGCAAACCGAGTGTTTCAGAGTGTTTTGATGTGAAATGCTGTATTGTAGAGAAATGTAGTCAGACAAAAAAACAAAAAAAAAATTCTTAAAAAGAAATTAGAAATTAGAATTAAATTAAAACCTAATTAAAACTAAAAACCTAAGTAAAAAGTAAAATTAGGATAATTAAGTTACAGAGTAACAGTGTTTTAAATTGAGCTGAAAACCAGCTCAAACTCATTAGTGGAATAATTGTAAAGGATATTAAAATAGTGGTAATATATATATATATAGTCACTTATTTTCTCTTTCAAATGTATTGTCTTAATCATGTTTTGTATTCTATTCTTTTTTACTTACTTTTTCAATTGATTTTATTTTCTCATTTGTAAAGTGCTGTGGAAGGCAGCAGTGGATTAATGGTGCTATATAGATAAACTTGCCTTGCTTATTATGTGTGTAATTTTATTTATTATTTCAATTGTAAATAAAACATTTCTGACTGAGCTTTTCCACAATGAACCACGTTAAATAAAACCACGCTGAATGACTTAGTTCACTTCTTAATCATTGAATTTGCAGGAAATTTGAAAAATCTCTGAAATATCATATATATATATATATATTTTACTACATTAGTGTTTGTATGCCTGTATCCTACACGGCTGAAATAGTTAACAGCATTGACCATGTGACATGGAGAAAAAAAACACTGCTAACAACTCTGATGTTCCTTCAGCCTTAAATTGACTTTCTCAGGAAATTGGCAGTCGCTCTGTTTCCTTACTCAAATCCTTAAAGAGGCAATGATGTGTTTCCTGAAGTAAAGGCGACGAAGTGTTTAACTCCAGGCTGGTGTGTCAACGACGTGTGCATGTAGTTACTCTACTGATCAAATATATGGAACCACTTCTTGCATTGACAGAAAAAAAATCGTGCACATGCATTTAAACTGATTATACACACTTCTAGTTCCCTAAAGTGCCATTTTTGCAGTCTAAGGAACCATCCATTAAAAGTTCTTTACAGAACCAAAAGTGGGATGAATGTAGCAGTATGTGCCCTTTTCTATGGGTTTCAAACAACCGTAGGAAGCTGTAAAAAGAAAAGCTGTAGATGATTCTGTTAGAACTGAGAAAGCTGTAGAATTAACTTATAATAAAATTAATATAAAGAATATTTTGTATTTGTAAAAGCAGTGATGAAATCTCACTGTTCAAACAGCAATTCATAGTAATTCTGTAAAAGGCCAATGCTATAAATAGATATTAGAATTATAGTTTATTAATTACTAACATCTACTCTTTTACCATGTCATAACTTCTTGTTGCCAAAGTACTTTAAAGCCACATAAAGTAAGATTTGGGGATTTGGAGAAAATGTATAATTGCATGCAACATGCGGAAGAACATTCTGTAATGTGGGTTGTGCTCCGGCCCCCTTCCCCGAGGGGATGAATCTGATGACTGCAAGCACATTGAAAGAGAATTCAGTGAACACTTGGTGAAGAACGCATCTTCTGAGGATGTGAGTGAATTATTTGCCTTTGTCATCAGTGCTGATTTTGCATTTGAGACCTGAACATCGAAGCAGACCTTCTTTTTGAGGTTGTGCGTGTAAAGTTAATATCTAACACAATGTAGGACGCTGTCCAAAAAAGCTCCTGACTTATTCAGTCTTATTCTCTCACTCTCCTCACTTGGTAATGCTACTTCTTAACATTTGAATTTAAAAATCTTCCATAGTGCATCTTTAAATTGTCAGTGTTAATTAAGATGAAGTGAGCCTTATTTGTCTGCATTTAATCCATCCATGCAGTGAAACACCACATACGCACTAGAGGGCAGTGAGCACGCCTGCCCGGAGCGGTGGGCAGCCCTATCCGCAACGCCCAGGGAGCAGCTGGGAGTTGGGTGCCTTGCTCAAGGGCACTTCAGTCACAAACTGTCGGCTCAAGGGATCGAACTGGTGACCTTCTGGTCACAGGGCTAGTTCCCTAACCCCCAGCCCATGACTGCCCCAGTATGTGTATACAGTGTATGTTTTAGTGACTAGTCTATAAGATTGTGTACATTATTATTGTAGAACAACTTTCAACAATTACCAATATGATCATTCATAAAACTGATGAACCTTTGAACAGTAGGGCACCTTTTCCTTATGATACCTTAACAGGCCATAAGTATTACTGTAATGTGTGAAAGAGCAGTTTTCAGACATTCAGTCAATGTTAATGTAACAATATGTTTGGAGTCATTTTGGAGCATTTTTTATTGATCTGTTTCACAAGGCATTTTGACAATGTAAACAGTAGCTGACATTTTCAAATTATGTGAGAAAATAACAAAAAAACAAAGACAAGAATGAAGATAGAAGTTTTTTCTCACTGGAGTCATCAGTACTGAATGTTTTACAACTATAGGTACCACTTTGTTTCACTGAGCTTAGTATTAATTAGTCTAATTATTACAAGAGAAAGCAGATGCAGCGTGAGTGGGAGAGCTTGGCACTGCGAGGGGACGACAGAAGTAGAGAACTACACGACTCTGGACTTGCAGGAGAAAACAAACCCCAGGCTAGAGCAAACAGTCTCCTTCAATAATCCATGATAATCATGGGGTATAAAACAATCTAGCACAGTGCCATAATGCTGATGTCATGCTTTTACTGTGGAAGAACTGAATTAGTGGGTTTTTTTCTTTGGCCCCCTCCTCTCATCAGAGAAACGTGGACTGCTTTATCCCAGATGCACCCCCTGACCGCCTCCCCACATGTCCAATGTGGGCGGCGAGTGTGGTTGCATCCCATTGGAGCGCTGGAGTCGGGTGTATGGTTAATCACTCAAAGCGGTACGGGTTTAAAGTAAAAACAATATGAGTGTGGCGCCATGACATTTCTGTCCATCTCCTCACATACTTTGCTAGGAAAACGGAAGATTTGCCGTTTCCCTGGGAGGAAATGGGAAACTTTTTGAATTACATGGCACATGGATCCAAAACGTGCATGCATCACATGAGGAAGCAGGAGCATTTTGAGCACTTTACATGCTCTGCTTTAGATGTTTCTCTAAGATGTTTTAATCATGAAAAGTCACTCGAATCTTCCTGAGCTCCACATAAGCAGAGCTCTTCATGTTTACCTCCTTTAGTGTCCTACATGTCTCTACAGACTCTTCAGAAACATGACTGTCTTAAGCATAAAGTTATTTCTCTGTACGCTGGGGTGATTGATGGGTCGAGAAGAAGGAACAAAGTGGCCCCGAGCAGATTATCTGCAAATATCTGATGGCTGAGTAATGACAGTCAAGCATGGCGTTATTTATATAGGTCTGCCCAGCCACTGTTTGTACAAGTTAAGCATGTTTGCTGTGCTTTCGCTCGCTGCAGCGTGCGCCGTGTTTCTTCAACGTTTTTTCAAGGTTTCTGCAACTGATTCTGCATGAAATGACAAAAGTTGTTCTCAAATTGCCCAGAAAATGGGCAAATTTGTTGTTTCTTGTTGCTTGAGGTGCCCTTTGGTCCTCGAACAGAGTCTATCCTGACATCTGCAGGGCTGCTTGACATGTGATATGTTAGATGTTTGAAGAGGCTTTCACTGCTTTTCTGATTCCAAGAACATGGCAGAGCTGTTCGCTCCCAAACATTCTCCATGGTCAGTGAAACTTCTGCAAGAACATTAAGCAATCCATGTGTTTCTGCTTCCCTCAGCTTTGACTCTGGTCTCATTTACCACTGTTTGACCAACATGTAGAACACAGAGTAATATTTGCCCGTACAAAATTTTTTATTGTCAACGTTATCCTGTTTTTTAAACGGTCTAGTAAGGAAATGCTGAATATAATAGTATAGAAGTGTTTTTATACTCTAAAAATAAGAGCCCTCATCGACAAAAGATGTCAGCAGTGCTGGAGATGGTGCGGTACTCAAATAGCTGAGCATTTTTATATGGTTGGGGGGGGCTGTCCAGTAATTCTGGACAAGTAAATCTTTCTGGCAAGCAATCTGGAAATTATTTCGAATTAAGTATGAATTTTCATGGGTGCATCTTTATTTTGGGAAAGTACTGCAGTTAGTAGGGAACAATGATAAATGCCTGCTTAAAATATTTTTGGTAGCTAGTTAAAAGTCTAGAAAAGTCAGCAGGACCGGAAATTGACCACGAAATTTACTAAATGGAAAGATTTAACTGAAGAATTTAAACTTTGATGGGTCATGTGCAATCATGTTTAAATTATTTTATCTTATTTTTATGTTCTCTTTCTTTTTCTTTGCACCGTTTGGCGGGGGGGGGGGGGGGGGGGGGGGGGGTGTACAGTTGTGCAACAGTGCGAGTACAATGTGCAATGATTTCTGTGCAATTCATGTTACTGAGGATGGATTGCTTTACAAAATACTTTGTGAAATGGATCTTAAAATATCCCTTTAGGGCAACAAGTACAAGCAACTAAGAGGATAAGTAAAATGTGATATGCATGCATGTTTATATTATGTATTACTGTGGAACCCTTGATGTTTGAAAAATGGTCCTGGTACCATCTGGATACTAGATTACCTCCAAGACAGCCTATGATCTTTAGAGAATGTTTGTAGAATAGAATAGAATGGAATAGAATAGAATAGAATAGAATAGAATAGAATAGAATAGAATAGAATAGAATAGAATAGAACAGAATAGAAGACCTGTGAACATGAAGTGGTCATTCTGGTGATCTTATTACATCTCCAAACCACAGTTTCCCTTCAGCGCTTTGTCATTAGTGACCAGCGTCTGCATACGGTCTCTCTGCAGTTGGCCAGAGAAGGCCAGACGTAGTTGAGTGGTGGGTCTGAGGGTTGAGGGGGGGCTGGGCTTTGGGCGGTGATGAATGTCTGAGGATGATCTCAGCGCTCGCTCAGATCTGCTCTCTGCACTGGGCTCAAGATGTCGGCCTAATTATACATCTTCCTGGACAAAGTGAGGCACAAAGGGAGTCTGCAGTGCAGAAATCTTCACATTGTATTCCTCACTCTTATATTGAACAGTCTAATAAACAGAAAACAATTTATTTTTCATTTTTCTAAGTAGATGGTGAACTATGAGTGCTTAACTTGTCATTCTGACATTCGACCAAACATCCATTAACATTACATTTACTTTTCCTTTACCTTAAATGTAAGACTCCCTTGAACACAAACCTTAAAGGGGAAATTCACCAATAGTTCAAACCTTCTACGTAATTAAATCTTCAAGATGTAAACAGAGTGTTTCAGAGTGGTTTGGTGTGAAATGCTCTGTTCTGGAGAAAATTACAGAGTCAGAATTGCTCACAGTGGTGGTGATAGGAACCAGACATCTAAAGTGTTTAAAATGCATCTAAAAGCTTCCTTACAGAAAGTTATTACATAACACGGATTTATGACTATTTTACCATGTTCAGCATTACATATCACTGTCGTCAGAACAAAACATCTAAAAATCTCCAAAATGGTAACTTTACAGGAGAAGTAAAAAACATACGTTACTTTTAATGTACGTCAATGGAACCACACTTTTTACCAAGTCATTTTTAGCCATTTATTTCAGTCCATCCTTCATGATGTTTACAGACAATGTAAAGGCCAACATGCATTTTCAAATTCTGTCAAAAACAGAAAATCGACAAAAATGGAGATACAAGGTTTTGTTCCGACAACAGCGATATATAACTGTAGAAGACGTGTAGGTTCACTGGTGAATAGTAAACAGTAAATAGCTATACTTGTGTTGAAGACATCAGGACTCCTGGTTCCTATCACCACCACTGTAAATAAAGGAGTCAGTAAGTTTGTTTACAATTAATCAATTCACATCTAACCACTCTAACTGATTTTATTTACCCCTGAATTGTGCAAAGGAAACCTCCTAACCAGGGTTATATTCTTAAACCTAACCCTGAACCATACACTGTTACCCAGTGGAGCCTCTAAGGATCATCAACAAAGGAAAATCTAAATAAAGTGGCACTAACATTTCTAATGACGAGCTGAGCCCTTACTGTAAACAGTTAAACTAAAGGGTAACTGAAATGAACACTACAGCAATACATCCCACTTTAAATGCTAATCAAGCAACCAACAGGGTCATTTGCTGTTTTTAGATGTGGTCTCCCGTTACAAATACGCAAAACAAATAATGATGATGAAAGAAGCAAAGATGAGCTTTTACTGCAGAGCAAACCACAGTATTTATTCAGGGCCTTGCATTCTTTTTCAGCCTTACCCCCTCCCATTTAACCATGTCTTTCTAGGTGTTTACGCAGGGCCAGGCGCTTTCTTTTGCTGTCCCAGTAAAGATCTCTCGTGGCCAAACACACTGACTTGATCTATGGTTCACATGTGTCAAAATAAAACACGTACATGCAGCTGTTCAGGATGAGGAATGTGAGCTCAAATGCCATTTTTATTGCATGCAGCTCACTCAGTTGCAGCTAATTAAGAGGTTGAATTATTGTGCATCGTCCCAAAATAAGCGAAAGCTGACAAAAAGGTATTGTCACTGTGTAAAAACTGACAAATTGTTGCCAAACTGATCTAAACTACCAGAAGACAGGATTCAGGGAAACTCTGTGGTTCTTCTGGCATATAGAGGTTGGAATCATTTGGAATGATTGTGTCTGAAGTCTGTTATCCTGCATGCTGAATCATGTTGGTCTCATGCAAAGCAGCAAGCCTTAGGTACAGATCTTGTTTGCTCTGTTGGCTTTTATTGCTGCGGTTCATCTGCCGCAGCATCTCTGTGCTCAAGCCTTTTCCAGACCCCAGCTTGAAAATTTCATGTGTTGTGTGTTTTTTCTAGTTTTGTGGGTAACACTTTATCTGGATGGTCCACTGTAGATGCTTTGTAAATGCTCAACATATCTTTAAGCAACATTCAACTAAATGTCCATTAAATGCAACTAAACTTTAAGTTGAGTATTATTTGGATGGTCCACTGTAGGTGTTTAGCTAATGCTCTGTCTTTAAGTAACATTCAACTAAATTTCCACTAAATATAAGTGAACTACAAGTCCAGTGTGAAAGATTTTATTAAATCTATACCTAACCCCAAGCCTAACCCTAACCTTAAGGCAAGGCAAGGCAAGGCAAGTTTACTTATATAGCACCTTTCATACACAACGGTCATTCAAAGTGCTTTACAAATGAAAAAATACAGAAAAATGTAATTAATGTAAATAAAATAAAATTTATGTAAATTAAAAAAATTAAAAAACATAATTAAAACAATAGATTTAAAAGAAGTTAATCAAATTTAAAAGAAGGAGATAAAAAATTAGAATAAAAATAAGAAACATGATTAAAACAATAGATATAAAAGAAGTTAAATGAATGAGGATAAGAGTGCCGTTACAGGATAAAAGTGGATTAAACTGAGCTAAAGGCTCAAACAGGAAGGTCTTCATTCTGGATTTAAAAGTCTCGAGTGTTGGGGCTCTTCTGATGCTCTCTGTCAACTGGTCCCATTTCAGAGCAGCGTAGTAGCTAAATGCCGCCTCTCCGTGTTTAGTTTTTACCTTAGGCTGCACTAACTGACCAGTTCCTGATGATCTGAGAGTTCTGCCCGGCTCATATTGCTGGAGCACATCTAATAAATATACTGGTCCTGCACCATTAAGACATTTATAGACCAGTAATAGTACCTTAAAGTCTATCCTGTAACATACTGGTATCCAGTGTAGGGATTTAAGGATAGGAGTGATGTGCTCCCTTCTTTTACTCCGAGTGAGAACTCTGGCAGCTGCGTTTTGAATCAGCTGAAGCTGTTTGATTGTCTTTTTTGGGAGTCCAGTTAGGAGCCCATTACAGTAATCAATCCTACTAGAAACAAAGGCGTGGATGAGTTTCTCCAGGTCTGCTTTAGCCAGAAAATCTCTGATTTTGTTGATGTTTTTGAGGTGATAGAAAGCTGATTTGGTGACAGCTTTGACATGACTGTTAAAAGTGAGATCAGAGTCCATTTGTACACCAAGGTTACTTACTAGTTCTTTAGATTTTAGGCCTCTCGAATCTAGATAGGCAGCTAGTCTGTGTCTTTCATTGCTATTCCCAAATAAAATAATCTCTGTTTTATCTTTATTCAACTGCAGAAAGTTGTGTTTCATCCATTTGTTTATGTGCTCAAGGCATTTGCACAGTGAGTCTAGGGGACCGTAGTCATTTGGGCAGAGAGCCATGTAGATCTGAGTGTCATCTGCATAGCTGTGGTAAGATATCCCATAAGTATGCATTATTTCACCTAGAGGAATCATATATAAATTAAATAAGAGTGGCCCAAGAATTGAACCCTGGGGTACACCACAGGTCACTGGCACAGTCTCAGAAACATTACCTTCCATTTCCACAAAGAAGTTCCTTTCTTGAAGGTATGAACTGAACCATTTTAGGTTTTTAACCACAAAGCAAAGCCTACAACTACTCCTAACACTAATCCCTGACCATAATGTTGGTGATAAGTCACAGATTATAACCAGAAAGGCTGTTAATGGTTGAAGTATCTGCAGAGCATCTATAGGGGACCATCAAAATAAAGTGTGACCAATTTGTGTTCTTGATGGTAGCATGGTAGCCTCTTTCTGAAGGCCCCCTAGTGGCCATTCCACCAGCAGAATAGAATTAGTCTTGGATATTTTAAATCAATGTCATCATCATCATCATTGTCATTAACCACTTAGTCCAGATAGGGTCACGGTAGCAGATGAGAGAGCAGAGAATCCCAGACGACCCTGTCCCCCGCAACTTCCTCCGGCTCATCCTCCAGCTCAAGCCCTTCCTGGATCGGGGCCTTGTCATGGAGGTAGGGCTCATGTGGTCTAGGGATCTTCAGGGCTAAGTTATTGGGAGCAATATGCTTCTGGTAGGGTCTCCCAGGGCGAACAGGTCTGGAGTGAAGACCCAGACTAGCTCGATCCAAAACCCCACCATGAAAAACAGACACAGCAATCCTGTACCCTGCCCAGAAGAGGGTCACTGGGACCCTAACCTTGGAGGCAGGCCTGGGGGGTAGCGTTCCTCGGTGAGTGCCTGGTGTCCGGGCAGTCCATGAAACTTGGCTGGGTGCAGCCTGAAGAGACAACTCCCACCACCCGAGGGTCCAGCATGGGGGAGCGGTGCAATGCCGTATAGGTAGTGTGAGATTGCAGGGGTGCCCTTGGTGGCCTAGGCCCCTGCGGCAGAAATCAATGTAATCAGATTAAATCGTTTCCCTGTAACACTGTTGTGTCTCTGTGTGTGAAATGTGATCCTGTGTTGAGCTGCTAGTGAGCAATAAGGGGTGAAAGGGGAGGATTGAGAGCCCGTCCTCTGAGATTATTCACAGCTCTTCATAAAGGTGGCTGTACTGAGAAAAAACAGAGACTGCAGCTTTCTTCACATGATAAAATCATGCACATCTGACACAATAAGAATATTTAAACACTATAAAAATACTGATTTTTTTTGCTTACCCACACACTAAAGGTGGTTCTTCAAGGGTTCTTTAGTAAAGGAAATCGTTCTGTAAAGAACCATGAACACTGCATGACTAAAGGGTACTTTGCATCATGAAAGGGTTCTTCAGAATGCACTGTAGATGTTTCTATTTAGAACAAGGTTCTAAATAGCACCCACAAGGTTTCTTCTATTGTTATGATGATAAGCTTGTAAACCTCTATATAAAACCATCTACAGGACATTCTCCAGCAATCTGAAGAACCCTTTCATGATGCAAAGAACCCTTTAACCATGCAAAGGGTTCTTTGAGTGTTCATGGCTCTTTACAGAATAATTTCTTTGCTAAAGAACTCTTGGAGAACCATCTTTTTTTAAGAGCGTGCCAACACAAAAATCCAGTGCACTTACAGATTTTTATCGAAATATCTTCCATCAATGTTATTAAAGGAAAACATTCAAACTGAGGGACCTTCAAAACATGTGGAAATCGTCTTTTATGGCTACCATCAAAGATTTCTTTCTGTTTACAATCAGCACAGATCATGTTTTTCACAGTAGATATAGAAAGTAATTTCCATGTTCTGAAGGTCCCTCAGCTGAAGTTTGCCTGTCTTTTTTCTTGCTTGTTAAAGTGCTATGGTCCCATTATACTCTGCAGTGGTGGACAGTAACAAAGTTAATGTAATTCATTACTGTAAGTAGTTTTTTTTTGGTGTATCTGTACTGAAGTTTTTCCACTTTGGGTGACTTTTTATTTTCATTCTACTTCATTTCAGAGTCTAATATCCGACTTTTTCCTCCTACATTTTGAGAAATCTGTCGTTCCTTTTGGTTTCTGTGTGTATAAAAACGTAACATGTCAAAACGAAAGAAGCGCAAAGCCAGAGCACCAATCAGGGCCCAGCGGTCACTTTGTTTAGAGCTGGTTTTGACCTGTTGGTCATACCGACCCAGTGCAGCACGCGGTTCAACGTCAGCGCAGCAGCGTAAAACTTTGGGAGAGTCTGTTCAACATAAATGATGAACTAACCTAACTTTGTGTAAATAGAGCACAATATAGAAATATGTCCACATATGCAGTCGAGACTGACGCGGCTTTTTTCTGAATTTCTACAAACACCATTTCATTTTATAGTAAATGAGTTTGGGCTGGTTTATGTTTATGAACAGACGCCTACAGATCAACATAGTAAAGGAGCTCATCTGTGATCCTGAGTTTAAAGCCAGTTTTTATTCAACTTAAACTTGGAACTAAGTTGTAAATAAATCTGAAACTGAAACTTTGCTTGTGTGTAAAAAGTGATTTCAGAGCCACTCGGTTCTCCCTGATGGAAACTGTTTACCTTCAGTGTTTTGTGCTTCTGATCATTTTAATAGACGTCAGCGTCACTAATTAATGACGTTCTATTAAAAGACTGGTTTACCAAGAGAGACGCTGGAGGACTTTCACCTGAAATGAGTTCATGAAGCCAGTCTGGTTATAAAAATGATAACAGGACCAGATCAGAGCCAGAATTCCTCTTTTAGTACTTTTACTTTATACTTAAGTTCATTTGAAGGTAAATACTTTAGTACTTTCAAAAAAGTGGTGGTCTAAAGAGAGGACCGTATACATATCATCACTGCTGGAACAAAACCATGCATAGCCAAAAGTAATTTTACAGCAAAAGGAAAAACACTCTTAGCCTTCCCAAGTAATTTCAGACCATGTCTATTGGTCCACTTATAATGAAATTTTAACACACAACACAAAGTAACTGGACTTTTTAGATCATGCAAAAAAAGTTGACATGACATCAACGATATGTTTAAGTTTCAAAACAGCTCTTTCTTATACGTTTTTCATTTTGCAGCATGTAAAATCATCTCAGATCTCGAGGGCCATGTTTTTGTTTCAGGAGCTGCACATTAGCAGTCAAACTTGCCAACTTTCCCCCAAAAGAAAGAATCTGGCCTTGTCCTTCTTTTCCCTTTATCATCCACCAAAGGCCTCCACTGAACCACAACCACTAAATTGCAGTTCATTGCTTTATATTGTGTTCTGGCCAAATATAGTTCAATAAATAATCTAAAAGTAAAACAAAGCATACTTTTATGTTTCTATACTGCATGTATCTTGCATCTTTCTTAATCTATCACGAATGTCAAATGGAGCAAAAAATCTCTCAGTTTACTTTGATCTTTCTTTCTTTTCCTCTTGTCAAAGTTCCTCTTCATACCATTCTCTAGTTTAGTTTTGTGGGATTAAACGTCCACACTTTGCACTTATAATGCATTTTTATGGACAATTTCTAACCACTCTTTATCCCTTAGAAGGGCTGTATTTGTTATTGTGCCTTTAAGTCTGATTTATGTAAATGACCTTTGTCCTGATTGGTTGCATTGTTTTGTATTTTATTTAAAAAGCAGTCCAGGCTGACACACTCCTCAGCTGTGTCCCAATTCAGGGGCTGCATCCTTCAGAGGCTGCATTTGAAGGCCGATTGCGGTGTGACGAGGCTGTACCATTTTGAAGGCTCCTTCATACGCGGCCCTTCTTTTCCAACAACAAAGGATCCAACGGGTTGATCCCTTGCCAGCCAACATATCTCAAGGTTAACTGTGTGCCAGCAAGGATTCAAGAGCATGGTGGCATCAGCAGAGGAGGGAACGGTGGCTGAGGAGACACTTTGAATGTAAGTATTGGGTTTAAACTGAGTTCAGCAGCTAACGATAAAAATGTTTATAAAAAAAAAAAAAGCCAATGTGGTCAGAAGCTTACGCTAACATTTCGTCCTGTTTAGGGGGCGAGGGGCAGACATCTCCAGCCCCAATAAATTAGAAAAAAAATAAAGTCAGAGTTTCCGTCTCCACCTATGAAGAACTTTAAAAGAACTTGACCACAGCAGCGTTTCGAGATGCAATGGTAAGGGCGGGAAAAGCGGTGCTGTGACACAAACAGGAAAGCCACCATAGAGCAGTCTCATCCCCTTTTGAGTCTTGGTTCCTTTCAATGTTTCTTCCTCTTCCTCATAGGGAGTTTTTCCTTGCCACTGTCGCCATTGGTGACACTCATGAGGGCTCAAACCCAGATTTTTCTGTAAAGCTGCTCTGTGACAACAAAAAGTGGTGTATAAACTTTGACTTGACTATAATCAATTGGTGTGAATTGGTGGGGCTAAACAGCTGTAGCGTTTGGTGTATTAGTGCTGGTTTCCATGTACGGACTGTTAGATATGAAGGTTCTCTGCAGGGACATTTTTCATTCATCAAGATGCAAACAAAGTGAATGTTCTCTCAAAGCTCCAGCAGTGGTTCTAAGGTCTGATTGTGAGCCTTAAATTAGTCTATATCAGTGTAAAAGTTGGTATTTGTTCCTTTTCATAACCAAATGTTTTAAAACAGAACAGTAGAATAGAAGCCTGGAGGCGAGGCGGGACGTGTGGAGTCAGTACAGCTTAGAACATCATTTCAGTGGATTATGGTTCAGTTATGATCCCTGACTGAAGGTACAGAGATGTACTGAGGGTCCCACCCCAGTGACAAGAAGGGTCCTGTCCCAGGGACAATTTAGTACCTTTATTTCTGAGTGTAGAGACTCCAGAATGAGCGGTACATTTTAAAGAAAGTTACTACATCAAACACTTTTATTTCAGTAAGGAAAATTCAATGTTTCATGAGCTGCGCCCTTTAGGGCTGAATCTTTCACAGCTATATTTGAGCTCGTTACTGAAGCTGTTTTGAGCTTTTGTGCACAATGGAAGTGTTCATACTCGCACAAAGACACTCTGTCATAATGCATGAAGCTTCCTGGGAATTCTCAAAGTGCTATGGGGCTACAACGACTAACACATCCTGCAGCTAGTGAACTGTGAATGTTTAAGAATGTGTCTGTACAAGCCACGATTTCCCAAAAGCTTTATAGTTCATCTTATAGATCATCTTATCTGCTACAAAGAGAGTTCACTCTTCCAGTATGTTGCCATTCTAGCACCAGGGGTTCTCACACATCCAGGAAAATCTGGAAATTTAGAGACTAGTTTCCCAGCCTCGGAAACCCCTGGAAAATGAGAAAATTGCTAACATTTCCTGGAAATATTTGTGAGGTCTTTGAAAGCTGTCAAGTTGGGCTATTTAAATCCTTTAGTAAACATTATAATCGAATTTAAAGTCCTAACTAGGACGTAAAGTCACTTAGGCTTTGGGTCAGACCAAATTCTCAGGTACAGTTAAAGCCCTAATGCTTGTTTAAATGGGAAATAGCCTAAACATACACTAATACAGTATTGCATAATGTGGATTTATATGCTTTAGTCTATTCACTATTAGTCACTATAAGTATTTTGAGATGTTTGACATGTTTTATTTAATGTTTCAGCAGGATATTTTTATGGATATATATTAGAACTCCATTCGTGATGTTATTCATCTTTCCCAGTCATTTTACAATCTTCTACAGATCTGTTCATCATGCTGGGTGGGTTTTGTTTGACCCGCTCGCTAAACACACCTTCATACATTCTACATGGTGTTCTACTCTCATGAAACACTTTTAGCTACAAGTTATTTATGAATTAACTCCACTGTTGAACTAACTCATTCCACTATCCTCAATTTGTCTACTAGGAAACACATCAGCAATTAGAAACTAAGAAAATCGCAGAGTACGTCTCATAGCACTAAACTAGACTGATTCATTGGAAATCAAGTAAAACCATTAACATCACTCACTGGAAGAAAACCTCCTATCCCTATTTTTGTCGTTTTTCAGTTTTTGAGATAATATGAAAGTATCTGTTGTCCTTTACATTGTGTGTAAATTTCATGATGGACGGACCAAAAGAAATGACCCAAAATTACTTGGAAAAAAACTCTGGTTCCATTGACTTACATTAAAGTTTTTTTCCTTCTCTTGTAAAGTTACCAGTTTGGAGATACGACACTTTCTTCCAACAACAGCAACAAACAGTACTGTGTGAAAGTTTGAGGCATCTAAGCAAATTTTTAAACAGTTGATCTCAGCAGTGAGTTTATCACAATATACATTAGAATAAAGTCGTATTCATAATTCATATAAACAGAAAAACAATAAACAGTAACAAGAATTTCTTGGGTCCATATTTTTCCTGGACACCTTCACAGCCGCCACAGAGACTCGTTAATATCATCAATTACACCATGAGCTCAATTTACTGAGCACTGATTGGTCAAACTAGGAGCTGCTTTTTAACTACATATAATACTGGGCTTCCTCGAGGAGAGACTTGGAGATGGGTAAACAAACACGCCAACATCCAGAAAATCACATACACATACATATATATGTGTGTGTGTGTGTATGTGTGTGTGTGTGTGTGTGTGTGTATACAAATAAAATCATTATTAATTAATATTCTATCATTTTTTTCCTCAGCAAATAAACACATACTACTCAAATAAATGGATTTTGAGATTTTCACACAGTACTGTATCTGTGGAAAAGCACCAATGCACATAAAGTTCAACTCAACCTGGGTTACATCAGTGAGTCCACCAACAGCAAAAGGCCTACACATCCCTGGCCATACCACACAGCTGTTACCCTCTCCATCAATGTTCCCTCACACCTTCAGGACACACATTATTGCCTTTTGTTTGTTTGTTTGTTTTGTTTCTCTCTTTCTCTTTCCAGTTGTGTTAACTGGTACATGTCCTCCCTCTTTATCATGTGGCCTCACTGATTTGTGAATTATGTATTACCACTAACAAAGACCTAGGCCCAGTCCCATTTTTCTTTCTACCCCCACCCCTTGTTTCTGAGCGTCACCCTAACCCTTCGGAATTGAGTTACAAGGGGTAGAGGTTGAAATCTTGCCCTATGAAATGACCTTCAAATAAAAAATAAATAAATAAATAAAACCAGAACCCTACTTCATCAACAGCGCTGCTCTGTAGGCGACCCTGCCCGTCTGCAATGACCGCAGAGGAGGGGAGAGTTCAGCTCCTCACTGCTGGGCTTTAGTTACATTTAGGGATCATACGCCTTCAAAGGGGGGGCAGTTATTTATTATCACCCCCCCTAATTCTTCAGTGATGTGAAGCTGAAGTCAGACATTCACCAACTTCTAGTTCAAATTTCCCGTTCCACCTTAAATGATGCAGCAATCACATTCTGGCGCTTCAGGCGTCAGAACTGCTGGACTATTTAAGGTGGAACGGGAAATTTAGCTAGCTAGCTACCGAGACATTAGCATGCTATTAGTGATTTTTTATGCTTGTTATGAAGAAAATTACCAAAATTCACGGAAACGACATTAAACTGAGATAAAACATATAGTGTATCTCTATAAAACCTCCGTTTGGAGGCCATGTAGCCCTAAGACTTCGCCCTACCCCTCTATCTCAGCAGAAATTGGGACACCCTGACCCTAGACCTGAACACACAAAACAGAGGGCTAAAGGCTCAGTGGAAGGGGCAAGGGGTGAAATGGGATTGGGCCTTAATGGTCCTTCAAAGAGGGACGATGGTGGTGAAAAAAAAAATATGGAAGCTATCAAGGAACTAAGAAATATACATTTATCGTATGTGACCACTATTATGTAACACGTTATATGACATTTCATCCATGCATCCATTTTCTAAGCCGCTTCTCCGTCAGGGTCACAGGGGGTGCTGGAGCCTATCCCAGCGGTCGTCGGGCGGAAGGCAGGATACACCCTGGACAGGCCGCCAGTCCATCGCAGGGCAGACAGACAGACACAGACAGTCACTCACACCCAGGGGTAATTTAGCATGTCCAGTTGGCCTGACTGCATGTCTTTGGACTGTGGGAGGAAACCGGAGAACCCGGAGGAAACCCACGCGGACATGGGGAGAACATGCAAACTCCACACAGAGAGGACCCCGGTCACCCGGCCGGGAATCGAACCCACATTTCAGATATTACTCATTGTAAACAATACTCTACTACTGCTGTGACTGTTTCTAAACACTGAAGACAGATAAATACAGATCTGCCTTAAAAAATTCTAGACACATCAAACATTTCTCCATTTTATTTACAGCTTCCTAGTGTCCAGCCTAACCTTTGAAAACTAGGAAATTTCACATGACTGGCATATTAAAATATCTTTATCAGTAACAAGATATTCTTCATTACAGTGAAAGCAATGATTCCAAACTTTGATAGTGAGTCATCTCCAGCCTTATTTGTGCTGAAAACAGTGAGCCTCGAGTCTAAAAAACACCAAAATGATTTACAGAGGGATTTGCAGCTTACCAAAAGGATTTAAGTGTGCTTTTACTTTGAAAGGACTTTAATCAAAGGCTTTTTCGCCACTACCTAAAAGCAGAGAAATAAAAACAAGATCAGGGGAAGTGAGGGCCACCTATTTATTTGACTTTATTTAACTGTATTATTTACTTCCTACTAACATAGAATCTCTTTTTCAGTGTCCTGGGCTCCTTATACCATATAGGTCTTAAAATAACGGCTCCTGCACCCAAACGGTGCGCAGAGTGATTTGGGACTCAGCCATATGCGCACAATCCTCTACTGGGCATATGGTGCACTATTTGGGTGTAGAGGACAAGATATCATAGCTCACTATGAGTACTATGTAGGCAGTAGGGGGCTATTTGAGATTTAGCCCTGGAAAAGTCCTGGAAAAGTGTGGGAGCCCTAAACATGTTAGTTCCATTTAGGATGTACCCATTCCTGAAATGTCAGCACTATAAGACGTCACCAAACGACGCCCGTGGGACCCTGATGTGGCTGAGAAACAGTGTGTAACAAATGATCTCCTTTAACCCGCTGCGCTCCTGGTGGTCTTTAACCAGCTTGTACACTGCGAGACCTGCAATCAAGCCAACCACTGGATGTCCACACCTCCCACAGAACAACTGTGCCTCAAAGGCCGGTGACAGAGGTTACGAGGGACGGAAAGAATCAATCAAGACTGTTTTCTGCTACGTCAGTGGAACAAATGCTAATTGTTTCGTTTGTTATGGTAATTTTGTCCACATGCACAAAAAAGAGAAAATATAGAAAGAAGACAGGAAAATGTGCTTTGTGCCAGTTAGCTGCTGGCTAATTCCCTCTGCAAAGGGCTCAATTCTAATAATTTCCAGGATTAAAAGGGCTCCTTGCTAAGACATGCCCTGGATTGTTGAAATGACATCCAAAGTAAACTACACTGACTGCATTTCAATGGATTTTTTTTTTCCCCTCTCCTTTTAGGACACCCCAACCCCCTCCTATCTGGCTCTGCTCAGAATGTTGGCTTGGACATGGCTTATGTCATATCTTTGGTTCTCTTAGTGGAGGAAAGGGAACAGTTCTGGGGCTTTTTACTTACATACAGGGAAACCGCTTTTAGAGCTGAATCTTGCTTGTAAAGCAAGTTTTCTATTTGATAGGGGCCCTGTTTAAAGTGGGCCTGCAAACATCATACTTGGACTCTATTGGTGAACACAGTTGCTTCTACCCCCTTTTTGCCTTCTTTTTTCTGTAACGCAGGCATATCTTTGCCATTCCCTTGAACAGTGGGGGTTTAAAACTAGCTTTTAAGCATCGTTAAAAGAGCAGTCATCCTTCTAGAATGAGGGCATTTCAACATGATGGATTGTGTGCCTTGGAGGAGTGGGAGAACATGGCCATGGCAAAAGACATCAGCCAGAATTGCTCAGAATTAACCCTGGAAACCCCAAGTTTACCATTTTCTAAGGATTATTGTTTAGTTACTTAATGGACTACAAGATAAACTGGCTTATTGAGCTGAGTGATTCAGTTTATAAAGGTATTGAGTGTTTTGACCATTTGAGGGATAAAAAATGAGCAAAATGTTCAGTTTAGATCAGCAGATGGCCCACACAGCTTAAAGAAGGACTCTAAATTCTCTCTCTCTAACTCACTCACTGAATTACACACCCACGTTTTGCAGCTGTAAGCCATTGAAGCCACAGAACATCCTGTGAAAGGGCTCTGGGCGAGCTCATCTAATTCCATCTTTTGCATTAGAGAGCCCCCTGGTGAACTCTATATGTATTGTCATATATATATATAGCACAGCTGAGAGTATACAGTTTCACTCAAGTAAGGGAATATGAACAATAAGATTATAATAAGGAATCATTCATCATATTAATATTTATGGTATCACTTTATTTGGATGGTCCACTGTAGATTCTTTGTAAATATTCAGTAACATTCAATTCAATTTAGCAGAATTTCAAGTTTAGTGTGAAAGAGTTTATTAAATCTATCCCTAAACCTAATCGTAACCTTAATCGTAAGGCAAAACCTACATCTACTCCTAACCCTAAACCTAACCATGATGTTGATAATCAACTGAGGATCACCAGAAAGGTAAGCATCTCTAGAGCATCTATAGGGGACTATATAATGTATATTTAAGTACTATGAAAGGGATATGCACCTATGATTTTCACCTTCACACCTTTTTAATTGTGATGTTACAATAAACTTGATTTGACTTTACCACATATAGCATTGATTTAAATAATGATTTACAAAGGCAGTGTTAGGAGTCTTGCCCAAGGACTCTTATTGGTACCGTGTAGGGTGCTTGTCCAGGCAGGGGACTGAGCCCCAGTCTACAGCGTAGAAGGAGGTTTCGCCCACTACACTACTCCAACCACTCCACAGAAAGTAAATGTTAAAATAAAATATAAGAAAAACAAACTGAAATGTGCTAAATATACACAAAATGTAGAGACAATATACATTTATAGAGACAATATACATATATGAGACATTTTGGATGTTAATCTAGTTAATGTTTCTTCTTCATTCATTATTAAACTTTCTTGATTATTTTATCTTCTACAGCTGTTTATTACTCTGGAAACACCTATTTTTTATTGTTTTGCATTACTGAAAACATTGATCCAAAAATCCAAACTTTTGGTAGTGTAAATTTACATTTTCAGCTTAACCATAAAGCGTGCGTAAAATTACCACTTGATGCTTTAGCAAATTCCAGGAATTATGGAAATAACATTTAATGAATAAACGTTTTGCACAAGACTATATGACTATATATTTATGACTAAAAGACTGTGTGCATTTCCAGAAAATGCTTTGCAAAAGTACAAAGTTTTACTCTTGGTCACAGATGTAACTTGGTAAATACTGAAATGTTTCATCAGTTAGACCCAATTAGACAGACATATAGATAGATAGACAGACAGGCAGAGACAGATAGATAGATAGATAGATAGATAGATAGATAGATAGATAGATAGATAGATAGATAGATAGATAGATAGATAGATAGATAGATAGATAGATAGATAGATCCCATTATACTCTGCAGTGGTGGACAGTAACAAAGTTAATGTAATTCATTACTGTACATTAAGTATTTTTTGGTGTATCTGTACTGAAGTTTCTCCGTTCGGGGCGTCTTTTTCCTTTCACTCCACTACATTTCAGAGTCTAATATCCGACTTTTTCCTCCTACATTTTGAGAAATCTTTCGTTCCTTTTGGTTTCTGTGTGTATAAAAACGTCACATGTCAAAACGAAAGAAGCGCAAAGCCAGAGCACCAATCAGGGCCCAGCGGTCACTTTGTTTAGAGCTGGTTTTGACCTGTTGGTCATACCGACCCAGTGCAGCACACGGTTCAACGTCAGCGCAGCAGCGTAAAACTTTGGGAGAGTCTGTTCAACATAAATGATGAACTAACCTAACTTTGTGTAAATAGAGCTCAATATAGAAATATGTCCACATATGCAGTCGAGACTGACGCGGCTTTTTTCTCAATTTCTACAAACACCATTTCATTTTATAGTAAATGAGTTTGGGCTGGTTTATGTTTATGAACAGACGCCTACAGATCAACATAGTAAAGGAGCTCATCTGTGATCCTGAGTTTAAAGCCAGTTTTTATTAAACTTAAACTTGGAACTAAGTTGTAAATAAATCTGAAACTGAAACTTTGCTTGTGTGTAAAAAGTGATTTCAGAGCCACTCGGTTCTCCCTGATGGAAACTGTTTACCTTCAGTGTTTTGTGCTTCTGATCATTTTAATAGACGTCAGCGTCACTAATTAATGACGTTCTATTAAAAGACTGGTTTACCAAGAGAGACGCTGGAGGACTTTCACCTGAAATGAGTTCATGAAGCCAGTCTGGTTATAAAAATGATAACAGGACCAGATCAGAGCCAGAATTACTCTTTTAGTACTTTTACTGTATACTTAAGTACATGATTTGTGTACTTCGTCCAGCACTGTTAAATATCAATAATACACCCTGTGAAGACTGTATGTAGCAAATATGGCAGCTGTCGCTGTATTATAACAAGTTTTATAAGTTTTTATATAACAAGTTAAAGTAACCATTTACACCACCCTCATAAAAATGTTCATAAGAAATAAGAAAACCTATGATTTAATGTAGTCTTTCAGTGAAAGAAAACTCCCAGTCATATGACTTTTTGTTGATTTTCTTGCTGAAAATAAGTTACCACATCCTACCACAGAGAACACACTTCAATATGGCATCTGTGTACATTTCAGTGCACAGTTTCTATTTATCTGCTGTTATTGCTCTTATTTATTATTGCCCACCCCTGATTCTTCAGTGAGGTCAGCTATACGCCAGCTTCTTGTTTGCATTTTCCCGTTCCACCTTAAATGGTGCAGTATTTCTGATGCCTGAGGCACCAGAATGTATCGAACTGCTGCACCATTTAAGGTGGAATGGAAAATGTAGCTAACCAGCAACCGAGGCATCAACAAACTACTAGTGTTTTTACGCTTGTTATGAAGAAAAGGACCGTAACCCAGTGAAACGTCTTTCTAAGACAATATAATGGTTATAGTCCATTTTTAACAGAGACAATATTCGCTTTTGTGTATTTCTTTGGTCTCTTGTGCAGCCAACTTGCTGTTTTTTCTTTATTCATAACTCTCCGTTTGGACTGTATGTCTAAAAAACCTGAGTTTTGAGGGCCATGTAGCCCTAACACTTCGCCCCACAGCTCTATCTCAACAAAAATTGAGACGGCCTACCAGAGCTGGTTTATGAGGAGCCTGGCCACGTCCTATTTCTCTCCATTATGTCAAAAACAGGGCTGCCAAACAGCAGGGGGCGCCTTCGAGGGGGTCTTCAATGAATGGTGCTCAACAGCTAAAAATGAAAAGTTAAAGTAGTTTTAATCAGTCAGCCACATTTCTGTAATCTTGGAAAGGAGAAGGATGTGTGTACTGGCCTGTATGTTTCCTGTAAGTTTGGGCAGCAGAAGGTGGGCTTTACTGCTACTGAGTGCTGATTGATTGGTAGAGGTGGGTAATCCAGGTCCAAAAAGTAAAAATCCTCCCCAGGATGTTGTTCTGACTGGTTGACTTCTCTAATATGCCAAAACCAACCAGTTGGAACAAAATCCTGGGAAGAGTGTTTACTTTTTGGACCTGCATTATCCTCCTCTATTGATTGGCAGGCAGCTTATTGCTGGCGTTACTGGCGTTCTCTGGTGTCTTGGATGTACATGAGGCAACATTTTAAACTCCTATAACTCGATGTTGTAAAATGTTTTATGCTGTTCTGTGTTCAGGAAATTATTGCATTCTTTTCATTAAAAATGTTTAAGCATTCATAAACTATCTAGTAGGGAGCTGATTTGCATTTCATTAGGTGCCCTAATACAATTGCCTCACTAAAAAAAATACATAAGTAGATAGATTACACAGATTATTAGATCTTCAAAACTAAAGAACCTGTTTTTTAACGTAGTTAATAAAAAGTTTTTCTTCTGAAATGTAGTAAAAGTAAAAATCATTTAGGTGACAGAAATACTCAAAAGTACAGATACCTAAAAAATGACTTCAGTACAATAACAAAGTGCTTCACTAACCATTTCCCTTTGTAGCAGCTATGTGTAGGGGCATTGTGGTAGCATGGACCGGGCAGTCTGGAGGTACCTCGTAAAATAGCAGCTGTTCACCCGAAAAAGCACAACCACAAAGAGGTCAGAGTACAACACCTTTTGTTTTTATTGGTACGTACTATATAACTTGAAAAAGAAAACATATATAAACAGATACTCTCACTTTAGCTTGGAGATGGACGAGTTTTAAAGTGGCCAGGTAGCTACCACCATTTAGACTTTAAGGTTCTCTCAACCTCAGCCCATAACAGTCCTTCTGGCTTGTTGCCGTTCAGTCAACACAACGTAGTCGTCCATCTCTCTTCAGCCTCTCGCCCCATTGAAAAGAAAAGAATAAACGCCCCTTTTATACCCAATCACTAATGTGGACTAAACCACCTGGGCATCCCCATAATCCAGGGTGGATTCAAAAACACAACAAACATACATAAACAGCCGGTTTGTTTTAAACATGCTTTGTTTCTTAGCATCCCAAGTAAATATTATTTGTTATTAATATACTGGAGAGACATGTTAATCGTTTTCTTTCTCCTCAGATAAACTGGATCCCCCTGCACCAGCGATTTCCCCCAGTCCACTGAAGGATCTAAAAGCTGGGTGACCTGCGTGCTGCCACTCCCAAAGGATACAGGTAAGTGCCCAGTCTATATTTGAATGTCTTTGTTAAAATTATCTCTGCATTGAGCCTTTAGAAGGCTGGTGACAGGTAAGGGTGACTTACCTTATCACAGGAATGGACAGAAACATGAATCTAGCTCAAATACTTAAATACAAATACTTAAAATTATCCATCAAATAACTGTGTTTTCTGTAGAGTCGTGTTCAGTCTGTTTTTTTTATGCACCAAAAAATATTAATAAATGTCATTCCCTCAATATGTCGAAGACCCTTCCTGGACCACCGCTACTGTCCTGTAAATGAGAATTACACTCACTTTTTTTCCCCTTATTTGCATAATTCAATCTTAGAAATGTAAAGAAACACAAGACTCAGATTTGATGGTTGTTGGTGGTGATGGGAACCAGGGGTCCCAATGTCTACAATACAAATATAACCATTTTATTTACTATCCAAATCGTCAAATCATGTGTGGGTATTAAAAAAAAACAACTTTTCAAGACTATCATAAAACAGTGTCTCAGACATCGGTCGGCACTTTTACAGCCATTTTATGTAATAACTTTTTGTGAAGGAGCTTTTAGGTGGACATCTGTCTCCAGTCACCACCGCAATGCACAATTCAAACCACTCTAAATGACTTTGTTTACATCTTAACCACCGAATTATGCAGTTTTGGGAAAATCCCTTTAAGCATAAACCTCTGATACTGAATAATGAGTGTATATAAGTGTATTCAAATGCACAACACGATTAATTATCAAAAATCATGTTTATTTATAGTGTTTATGGCTTTAGTGTTGTTTTATCAAACTCCTGCTCTTCGGGGAGGTCCAATGCACCGACTGCGTAATAAAATGTCTGTGAGGTAGTGCAGGTTTAGTGGCAGCTACAGCTCATCATGCTCGTAGACATTATACTCCTTTACTGACAACGTCCCGTCTTCGTCTTTGTCGTTCCTCCGGAACACATCGGTCACGACGTCTTGAAAGTAGGACTCTTCTTTCTGCACCTTTAACTTCGCCGCTTCCATCTTCAAGTGCTGATACACCTACAAGTCAAGAACAAGAGTGAACAGACGTTATGCACAGCGAGGCCGGAAAAGGGTCTGATATGACCTTTCACGTATGATCTAAATGACCTCTTCTTTCGTGAGAGTCCGGTCATTGTTGATGTCCATTTCTTTAAAGGCTTCAATGCTGCGTGGTCCTCGTCTTACATGCAGAAGCTCCACCTCAAAGATCACAGTTGCGTTGGGTGGCACAGGATCTGTGACATCAGACACAAACAGAGATGATGAGTCAACATTTGGAGGGAAGGAATAAACATTCGTAACCAGCAAGTTTGCTGAAATAAAGATTTACGGATTTTTCAGTTTCATCAGACATTTATTAAAGGTGAACTGCTTAAGTTGTTAATATACTGTACTTTTTACTTTTGAATGTTACAAATAAATCCAAGTCTCTATGCAGTCTAGGCAGCTTCATCACAATCAATAATGCCAGTGAACCTATTTTTTAAATCTAGAGATGATGCTACTCCACTGAAGAGAGCTCCACTGACTTCTCAAATTTTGTGCATAGTTTAAAAAATAATAATAAATTACACGTATTTCAAGCAGTTACTGAATAATTTGCCTTAAGATTTGGGCATGTAAATTCAGATGGAAAAGCTATGTGTGTGTGTGTGTGTGTGTATATATATATATATATATATATATGTATATGTGTGTGTGTGTGTGTGTGTGTGTGTGTGTGTGTGTGTGTGTGTGTGTGTGTGTGTGTGTGTGTGTGTATATATACATATAATGTCATTTAGAGTGGTTTGATGCTCCATTCAGGACAAACTTGTTGTTCACAGTGGTGGTGATATGAATAACACAATGTAATCAGGTTAATGATTATGAATACATTATCTGAAGCCTGAGACACAGTTTTGAGAAACTTTTGGCCCAAAACAGTTTTTAAATCCATGAAAGGCAGATTAATGCAATTAATAACCCTAACCCCCCTGCATTTTCCACTATGTTCCCATTACCAAAATTACATGTTCATCCGGCGAACCACCTTTTCCACACCCTTCCTCCTGGGAGGTGCTATAGATCCCTTTTTTCCTGCTGCTGTAAGGTGACTAAACTCTGAGTAGTGTAATAGAAGTCTGGCTGTCAGATTTCCAGCACACATGAAATTACTGTGTCATTTTTCATGATTCTCCTATGTTAAATCTTGTATACTGTGTATTGTATTATATTGTTTACTGTACATGTACTATACTGTATGTTTATTATGGGTTTCGTGCTACAACAGCAGTGAATTACATCATGTTGCACCAGATACAGTTACTGCCGATATATCATGAGGCAAGTCAAATAAAAGCTCAGAAGACACGTGTAGGTTTTGGATAGTAAACAAAACGGCTGTATCTGTGTTGTAAACATTGGTTCCCATCACCACCACTGTAAAGAAATCGTTCTGTAAGTTTACCATTAACCATTTCACACCAAACCACTCTAACTGACTTTGTTTACATTCTCAACTGAATTATGTGCAGAATTTTGAAAAACTGGTGAAATTATTCATTAAATCATGCCTGGATTGAATGAATCAGTCACAGGGAAATCTGACTAAGAGACAGTAGTCCAGTTTAATTCAGGCTGGTTTAATTCAGGCTAATTACAGGGTATGAAAGATAATAACATGTACATTTTTTTGGATTTTAAAGAAAGTATTTCAAATTTAAAGGAGAATTGAAATTAAAAACCTGATTAAAACAATCCTTTTAAAAAGTGAAAATCTCTGAATGAAAAATGCAAATAAAAAATAAACTAGAGTAATTAAAAATCAAGTGAAAAATAAGACATTGAATTAGGATAAAGTGCAGTGACAGAGGAGAAGGGTCAGAAACGCTAACAGTGTTTTAAACTGAGCTGAAACTGCTCAAATAGGAATGTTCTGAGCCTGGATTTTAAAGTATTTAGCTTTGGGGCTCCTCGAATGCTCTCGGTCAACTGGCTCCATTTAAGAGCAGCATAGAAGCTAAACGCAGCTTCTCCCTGCTTAGTCTTCATGTTTAGAACTGACCAGCTCCTAATGATCTGAGAGTTCTGCTCGGCTCCTATCGCTGTAACATATCGTCGCTGTCGGCACAAAACCTCGTATCTCCTTTTTGGCCATTTTTCAGTTTTTTGACAGTTTGAAAATGCCTGTTACTCTTTACGTTGTATGTAAATTTCATGACAAATGGGACACATCAAATGACCCAAAATTACTTGGAAAAAAACTCTGGTTCCATTGACTTACATTAGAAGTACAGTTGGTTTTTTCCTTCTCCTGTAAAGTTCTTATTTTGGAGATACGAGGTTTTGTTCCAACAACAGTGATATGCTCCTGCACCACTGAGCAATTTATAGACCAGTAAGAGCATCTTAAAGTCTGTTCTCTAGGGTAAGGATTTGGGGGTGATGTGTTCCACTCTTTTACTCCTAGTGAGACTCGGCAGCTGCATTTTGAATCATCTGAGGCAACTAAGCTGTACCTCTCATCCCACCACACTGCAGCTATGTATATCGCTGTTGTCGGAGCAAAACCTCGTATCTCCATTTTTGTAGATTTTCAGTTTTTGACATCATTTGAAAATGCATGTTGGCCTTTATGTTGTGTGTAAATTTCAGGAAGGATGGACCAAAATAAATGGCCGAAAATGTCTTGGCAAAAAGTCTGGTTCCATTGACTTACATTCAAAGTAATGTAGCTTTTTTCCATCTCCTGTAAAATTTCCATTTTGGAGATGTGAAGTTTTGCAACATTCTGCTTCCCTAACTTGAACGCAGCAATAACAGCCAACAGAGAAGTGCTGTTAAAATCCACTGTACAGTAAAAGTTCCTCCTGCTGCTACTCGTATCGTGGCTTACGTCACTTACGTTTCCCATGTTCTCCAAAGGCAAGCGGGGGTGGAACTGTGATTTTTCGCTTCTCGCCAGGACACATGTCTTTCAGCCCCAGGTCCAGACCTTTTATCACATCCCCAACACCCAGAACAAACCAGTGTGGGTCACCACTTTTAGCAGAACGACTGGAAAGAAGAGGGGAGGGGGGGGGGGGCAGAAAAAAAAGAGAAAAGTGACATAAAACAACTTTCAAACAAAAAAAAGAAACCAAGACCAGGGGCCTCATTTATAAAACACGGTAGAATTTCATTCTAAATCTTCTTTTTCGTTACTACTTAAGCAAATGCCTTACTGATAGTACCAAAAGGGTTCCATAGGTGGAACCATTACAACACATTCTCCATCAGTCCAAAGAACCACTGCGCCATGCAAAGAACCACTTCTCGGAGTGCTCATGGCTCACTGAAGAACCCTTGGAGATCTTTTTAAAGAGTGTATATAAACTTGTATAACTTTTTGACCTAAGATCAAATCCAGCCGAAGGCTTTTCAGAGGAGGCCCGCGTGTTGAACACAGTGGTGTCTGGAAGATCTCATCACTGTTGGCTGAGGTGCTACAGAAGACCCTCGTCCACTCACAGACCCACTGACCGTGGTCAGTAAGCGAAGTGCGGTCTTTACCTGCAGTAGAACTGAGAGCCGTCCTTGGCGAGGTACCCATCGTAGTGCGCGTTCAGCAGGTCGCCCTTTCTGGCCTTCTGGGTGCAGTTTTCCGGCAGGTACAGCACCTCGATTTTCACCTCATCCTTTGATTCACTCGCGCCAATGAAATCGAGGAAGAGGCAGAAGATCTGAAGGTACAGGAGGAAGCAAACGATGGAGCGCTCAGACATCTTTGCGCGACTGTCTGCGTGGCACAGACTCTCCGAGCCGCCTGACACCGCCTTCTTCCGGAACACCCTCCCAGGCAGAAATGGACCGAGTCGTGAACCGGTTCGTGTAATCGGTTCTTTCCCCGATCCGAATCGCGAGTCCCTCCAAGGGTAGGCCTGCTGTAGCTCTGAAACTTGGGTCGTTTCACTTAGTTTTAGAGACGCGTTAACAGGTTAAGATGTTGTTGTTTATATTTAGGGTCCAAGCACGCATGCGCTTAGGAGCTTAATGTGTTTGCTGAAGTTTTTCTTTCTTCTTCTTATTCTTTTTCTCATGAAAAACGTGTTGTGGAGAAGAGACCGTAAGTGATCCAGACACCAAACTTGGTGGGTAGTTGTAGTTTGTGTGCATCTCGCCAGGCAGCAAAAATGACCCCGAATTTCCAATGGGGGGCGCTATAGAGCACCAAAACACGTTTTGCTTCATAACTCCTAAACCAAGATGTGCACAGACAATTCTTTTGGTACCTCGTTCCTTGGGTCAAGCCAAACAACTCTGCTGCTGACACCAGTTAGCTCCGCCCACTTCATTGTTTGCTCATTTGCATAATATGCAAAACCTACTTTTGTGAACTAGTCCTACAGTTTTCACTAAATCCTCAATTTTGTGGTATTGGAAAACTCAGAAGAGTCTGCTTATCAATAATCATCAAAAAAATCCTGAGATTTGCAAACATTATTGCTGCCATAGGCTAATTAGCTCTTTTGATGAAATTCTAAATTAATTTAAGACTGTGTCACTCGAGAGGGCTTCAGCAAAAAACATTGCACCTTCACAGGCTTATGCAAGACAGGATTCTGTTTAAGCCATCCAATTTTGGTGGGCATATGTCATTAGGGCACGGGGCAATTACCAATTAACTGTTTCTCAGCATCCCTGCATCAGATCAAGCTGAAACTTGGCAGGCATCATCTACTATACATACTATAAGTGAATCTTGAAGGCCAATTGGATACATTGAAATTTATGGATGCCATCAGCCAATCAGAATTCAGCAGGCCTTTAACAGGCTTAACATTGACCAGTCGTCATGAAACTTGGATGATGTCTCTATATAGCCACTTTCTAACAGCCAGTCAAATTTCAAAAGATTTGTAATGTTGATGGCTGATATCGAGCTGGCCAGCCTGCTAAACTCAGCCGTTCACTGTAAGCTGAGTTGAGGTAATGTTGATGGCTGATGCCGAGCTGGCCAGTCTGCTAAACTCAGCCGTTCACTGTAAGCTGAGTTGAGGTAATGTTGATGGCTGATACCGAGCTGGTCAGCCTGCTAAACTCAGCCGTTCACTGTAAGCTGATTTGAGGTAATGTTGATGGCTGATACCGAGCTGGCCAGTCTGCTAAACTCAGCCGTTCACTGTAAGCTGAGTTGAGGTAATGTTGATGGCTGATACCGAGCTGGTCAGCCTGCTAAACTCAGCCGTTCACTGTAAGCTGAGTTGAGGTAATGTTGATGGCTGATACCGAGCTGGTCAGCCTGCTAAACTCAGCCGTTCACTGTAAGCTGAGTTGAGGTAATGTTGATGGCTGATACCGAGCTGGTCAGCCTGCTAAACTCAGCCGTTCACTGTAAGCTGAGTTGAGGTAATGTTGATGGCTGATACCGAGCTGGCCAGCCTGCTAAACTCAGCCGTTCACTGTAAGCTGAGTTGAGGTAATGTTGATGGCTGATACCGAGCTGGTCAGCCTGCTAAACTCAGCCGTTCACTGTAAGCTGAGTTGAGGTAATGTTGATGGCTGATACCGAGCTGGTCAGCCTGCTAAACTCAGCCGTTCACTGTAAGCTGAGTTGAGGTAATGTTGATGGCTGATACCGAGCTGGTCAGCCTGCTAAACTCAGCCGTTCACTGTAAGCTGAGTTGAGGTAATGTTGATGGCTGATACCGAGCTGGTCAGCCTGCTAAACTCAGCCGTTCACTGTAAGCTGAGTTGAGGTAATGTTGATGGCTGATGCCGAGCTGGCCAGCCTGCTAAACTAAAACCAATCCTCCAATTATTTAATCATTGAGTTTGTTCAAGAGTAGTTTGATGTGAAATGGTACACTGTGGAGAAATGACTGACTCATTTCTTTACAGATGTGGTGATTGGAACCAGAGGTCAGAAAGTTTATATCACATATAGCCAAACACGACTCTGCTTGGACTTCACCACGTATGGATTACAAATACATTTCAGGCCCAAACCATGTCTTAAAACTACCGTATTGCAATGTCTCAGGTATCAGGCAGTGTATTCATAACCATTTGATGTAATAACTTTCTGTTAGGGGTTTAAAAGGCATTAAACACCGTAGACGTCTGGTTCCTATCACCACCACTTTGAACAATACTGAGTTTCTTTCTTGAACAAATTTCATATCAAACCACACTGAATAATTTGTTTACATATCTTTGGTTTAATTATGCACAAAAATTCAGATTCATGGTAAAAAGAAAAATAAATAGGTTAGTTCATGTTAATAGTATCGTGTCAAAAGCTTTATTGATTATAAGGTCTGTAATGAAAATGTGTAAACTGGAGCCCTAGATTAATTTGCAACGGTCAAAATGATTCTTATTGCCAACAGGCACATTTTGAGCGTTTTTTGTTTTTTCAGCTACAAGAAAAACGGAAGGAGAGAAGAAGAGGACAGGGAGAGGAGAGTCGGGGCTAAAGGACAGAGGACAAAAGGTATGGGAGCAGAACAGCACAAGACTGTTAAGTGTTCTCAAGTCTATAATTAATAAAATGAGCTGGAAAAATGAATCTCTCCTGGCAGAAAAAGGTCACAGACCCGTGATGAAGTAGAATCAAGCTTAGAACAAATAGTGAAGCTTTTAGCTCATGGATCTCCTATAGAAATGCACTACAGTCAAACATGAATTGATTTTAATGTGGTAATGTGATCATTTTAATGTGATAATGGGCCAGAAACAGACATAAAAGGGGGAAAAAAGAAAACCAATGTGGTTACCCTTAGTAAAAGAGTGACTATAGGAAACTGCACAAGAATGTAAGAAAGTGCTACAGGAATATTATACAAAGCAAAGTTTTTATAGAAAATATTACATCAATATTTCTATAAAATCTAACCAGTTTCCAGTTGATTCAGATATTTATGTAAGTATATCTTTGTTAAAAATCAAAATTGATATCTGTATTTTGATTTGAAGATAACATTACTGATATCGCAAGAATGTCTGATAATAATTATAATAATCTAATCATGTAATATGATTGTGTAAGATTTCTTGATTGAATATTGATCAATGCTAGTTCAATAGGTTATGCTGTATTTGGGGTCTTAAACACTTGATTCATGTGTGTTTGAACTTTGCTCACCTTCACCTCTGAGGGGAACGTAGGTCATGAGTTATCATTATGTATGTCAACAGGATCATATGTTTAGTCACATTATTCCTAAAACGCCTATGACTAAAACGATCCACAAGAGGGAGCTATTAGCTCACAACGAGGTTTTGTGGTCGTGGTTGAGAAGGAAGTACGTTTAAGTTGCAATATTAATGCCTGTATCACAATTCATGAATCACAAATACAGCAGTTCCATAAATTCCAAACAAATATACTTCATCAAATACAGCTGCTTTTCCAGATATAGCATTTTTTGTCATTGTCATTTGTCATGACAAATACGTTGAGCCAGAGCCGGTTCCCTGGCTGAGCACTGTTTCTCTCCACGACAGTAGTCATTTACAAGACTCTTGACCCTCAGTGAGGAAACTTTGGTGGAAATCATTCTATCATATAGGCGTGTTTAGTATTTAGAAACCGAGCTGTTTGTGTCTGTAAATATTGGGGCATTTTCAGAACATGTTCTGTTTCTTTACTATGTTTTGTGATTCCATTAGCTCAAGAGAACTTCTCATCACTGTGAAGACCCGAGTTAAACACAGAGCAGCTAACCAGACAGATTACTTAAACCAATAGAGTGCTAAGGGTTGTTCTTCTTGGACAATCCTCACTGTGGAGTTAAATGATCAAGCTCAGTTTGCCGTCCTCAGTTCTTGCTGATTGCTGAACCTGTAGGACTCAAATGTTAAGAAGAGCCATTTTGTCCTTTCAACAAGAATCAATCCACCTTGGGAGCCACAACAGGAATCATTTCTTGTACAATGTCTCTCAGCATTCGACTTTTTATGACGCTGAAGTCGCTTCTCATTCACAAGCTTCTTGTTTGAATTTTCCCTTCCACCTTAAATGGCGCCTGAGGCAGCAGAATGTAACTGCTGTACCATTTAAGGTGGAACGGGAAAATCAATCGAAGAAGAAGCTGGCGAATGAGAAGTGACTTCAGCTTTGCAGCTTATTACTTTTTGACAGTTTCTTGTTGCAGAATAAACGTATTAGGAAACCAGCTGGAGTGATTATAAATGCAAATAAGTAAATTTGTCTCCAAGTTATCAATGTTCATCTTAAATTTTTCTGTCTTTTCATTAGCTACTAGCTAGGTGAGACTGTTGTCTGTGTTGCTATGGTGACCAGCAGTCTGCGCGCTGATCTTCAGGGTTAAAAGTTAAATTGGCAAATTAACTCCGGCTTTTAAGACCATTTACTGTTAAACTGTGTTGAATGATCAGCAGAGCTTTATTTCACTGTAATGGAGGATTATTTTATTAGTACCTGCAAATCTGATTCTTCTGTGGAGCCACAAAAGGGCAGTAGAAGAGCCGCATTTTGCCCACCCCTGCTGTAGGATGATGTTGGTGGGTCATAACCTTGAATGAGCAAGTTATGTGGAAAATCACTCCAGCATACAGAGACGTTTTGTAATCACATTTGTAAATAAGTAGGGTTTTTGCAAAACAGATAGTGGTGCATTTACAAAACATATTTATTTGCTGTGTTTTTGGCTCTAATTTAGCTCCATAGACTTCCCACCACTATGAAGACCAGTGGGATGTTTCTGTCAGGAGGGATATCTATCACACCATCAACCATTCATGTCAGATTTTTTTTAATTTCACGCTTTCATCAGTTCTATATTTCAGATTCTAGTTCATTAATGTCATTTGACTTCGACCACATACATACAAATAGTTTACATACAGATAATTTTCCTTTGCACGTTAGTGTGCAACACATGGCATCCAGAGATTGTGATATACAACACAAAAACATAGTAAACAGACCATGCATAGGCCTAGTTCATATAACCTTACTTTGTGAGTTCAGACCATGCTTTTTACATGGTGGTGGTAGTATGAGGGTATACTGATTGAGGGAGGGGGAGAGCTGTCTGCCAGAAGGCCAGACACTCCTCATAGCTGTAGTAGGACTGTTGTAGGACTGAAACAGGGAGGAGATGGGGTGGCGGTGGGTATTGCGAACATTTTGTCACAGGTACGGAAGGTGAGGATGACCCAAGAGGCCGCCCAGGTGCTAGTGCAAGGCTTGACTACCACAACTCGCTCTTGGCTGGTCTTCCCATGCAGGCCATCAAGCCTCTGCAACTCATCCATGCGGCAGCACGACTCGTCTTCAATCTGCCCAAGTTCGGCCACGTCACCCCACTGCTGCGCTCCCTTCACTGGCTTCCTGTAGCTGCACGCATCAGATTTAAACCCTAATGCTGGCCTACAAAGCCAAAAATGGACCAGCCCCTCCAGACCTCATGGCAATGGTGAAATCTCGAACTGAACCACGAGCCCTTCGAGCTTCGAGTACAGCTCGGCTCGACCCGCCATCCTTCAAGGCGCGTGGAAGACAAGCGTCGAGACTGTTCTCTGTACTGGCGCCCAGGTGGGGGAATGAACTCCCACTGGCTGTCCAAACAGCAGAGTTTCTTGCTGTCTTCAAACACAGACTGAAGACTCATCTCTTCACACAGCACTTAAATGAGCACTGAATTAAGTATTGTTTGCAATATATTGTGCTGCACTTTATATATACGTTATATTTTATTGTGTATTGTAGTTTATTGTATTGCATTGAATGGCACAGAGTTCTGTGTTCAACTCTGCTCCTTTTCTCTCTGTATCTACAGTAACTTTTGTTTCTAGCAGTATCTGAGCTCAGGACTGTCTTTCTCTCTAAGCTATTGGTAACTAGCAAAGATACTTTCTCTAGATAGACAAAGCACGTCTTGTAAGTCGCTCTGGATAAGAGCGTCTGCTAAATGCTGTAAATGTGAGGATGTGAATTTAGAGGACGTTAGTTAGGAAGATGGAAGAGTTTCAAGCTTGTTTACCCCCCCAGACTTCAATTACAACATAACTACATATCGTAAGGTGCTAGAATACATGAGTAGATAAACGCAAACATGTTATGTTAATTTGATTATTAGGTTGTGCAATAATGTAGTGTCCTACATTTCTTATGACTCACTTGATCTAATACTGGAGTAAATCACTTTTTTTTTCTTTCTTTTTTAAACAAGACTTTGTAAAAATGATGCTGTGGCAGGCAAGATGAAGGTGAAGTCCTCTTAATTCAGCTGTGAAGATGTAGGTCTCTGCAGACATAGAAAACATTTGTTTTAGGATTTGGGATTTGATGTTCGGTCACTAAATATTTCAAGTAACGTCCTCACCTGCACTCCAGTCCATTCAGAGCTTGTGAAGATGTGAAGAGTGTGAGTGTCTCTTCTTAGAACAAACATATTTTCCTTTGTAAACTCTGACATATCCTCTTCTTTGTCCACAATATAGATCTGCTACAAGATTGAAAATACCATAATGAAGCAGTTGGCGTTGAGAATGAAAACAGTGTGACACACTCTGATAACACAGTGTCTCACAGAGAGAGAAAGTGACAGTGATTTATAGTGAATAATATGAGTTTTTGTCAGTTGTAGCAACTTTGGCCAACTGTCTTTTTACATTTTTTGTCCTAAAGAGTAGGGATGCATCAATACCGATGTGGGTATCGGATATCGGCCCGATACCATGCTTAACCAACATCCAATAAGTAAGTAAGTGATACTTTTTTGATCCCACAAACGGGGAAATTCCACCTCCGCATTTAACCCATCCGTGAAGTGAAACACCACATACACACTAGGGGGCAGTGAGCACACTTGCCCCAGAGCGGTGGGCAGCCCAATCCACGGCGCCCGGGGAGCAGTTGGGGGTTAGGTGTCTTGCTCAAGGACACCTCAGTCATGGACTGTCGGCCCTGGGGATCGAACCGGCAACCTTCCGGTCACAGATCCCTAACCTCCAGCCCACGACTGCCCCAATACCATGTAACATAAGCCTAGTGTACACTGCCATGCTACAAAAGACTCAACAGAAGACTTAAGCTGGTAGTGAACAAGGTTCTGCTGGCACAGAGAAGTGCTACTGACTTATTTATGTGAACAGGCTGTAGGGAGACCATGTCGTCCTACTGTGTACGTCTCCGCCTGGTTTTAGCTTCAGTGCAGTGTTGGCAAAGCTGCTCAGTTTCTCAGCATGTTTGCACGATGTTATTTTGAATGAAACATCTTTTATTTAAAAATGTAATTATTTATACACTTTAGAAATAAAAGTTCTGTGCATGTACATTTTTCATTTGTCAAGGTACAAACACTGTGAATTTACTCTCAAAGGTCCAATTGTGAACCTTAAACAAGTTTTTCCAGGTGAAATATACAGACAAACAGAACAATATCATAAACTCACTTCAAGGCAGGATCTGTAGCATTGATGGCTAATGCACTTCATTTTAAATCAGATTTGAATTATTTAACTTTTAAGATATGCTACACTTATTTACACTAACAACTACTTCATTCTAAGTAGGTAGTTCATTATGGGATCAGTGAATACTAAAAAAAAAAACTTTATTGATGCATCACTACTGAAAAGATACTGATATTGATATTTAGAAAGCATCTATTCAATGCCAATATGAGTAATATGATTATTGTTATTTGTCGAATAGAATCATATGATGCTAATACTAGATTATATCTAAATACGGCTTATTTTAAAAAATAGGAATAACAGAAAAATTTACATAAAACATAAAATTCTATAAAACATGTCGTCAAAGTTTAGAGGGAAAACTGCTACATTAAAAGAACAATCAAATGCAACTGCTATAAGTAGGCTAGCATTTCATAGGATCGTCCCATCGGAGCTAAAACTTTCCTTTTTTTCATGCATGCTTTTTAAAACAATGAACATTTGAACATTTTGTTAGTGATTCAGATCTATTGTAAGTTATTTGTTGCTCATGAAAGTTTATAGGCTGTATTAATATACTCATGCTCTCTGAGGGTCTATTTCCCACCATTTTCCTCCCATTTTTTAATGATTTTTTTCACCTTTTATGATCTTAAACTTTTGCCTGCGACTTGCCACATAAGTGTTTTGATCAATGGTAAAAAATAAATACGCTTTGCAAAGTCAGCACATCACGTAGGCATGTAGGTGTGTGGTTGATGCCACATACCCTGACGGTCCACTGCTGAACTAACCCCTGACAATGATGTTTGCAGACCTCCTGTCAAAGTCATATTAGAACCCTATAGGCTAAACAAACTTACTTTATTTCCAAGAATAACAAAATACAACTTTTGAAGCAATTACTTCCTTAGTGGCAGAAATCAATCTGTCTAAATGTCAACATGAAATACATTGAATTTATGGATTTGAAAGCATGCAAAGATAAAGTTCAAGCAAGACTGTCAATTTGAGAGATCAGTCCATGAAGCAGCTGGCCAGAGCATAGAGCAGGGGTATTTAATTCAAATCCAATAAGGTCCAGTTAGAGAAAATTTCCTCAAGCAAAGGTCCGGAACATCATACTGTCTAACTGGATTCAGTGCCGTATACTGTTAACTGGAGTAGCCTAGTAGGAATATTATCATCTTATACAGTCAACAACTGAAGTTCAAATCCATTACAATTCAGTCAGATTACAAGAATATTCATTGTCAGTTTTCTCTTTTTAGAGGACATCATGTGAAATGACTTCCCTCTGGCTCTCTTTCTTCTCTGACTGCTGTTTCTCACCTCATCACCCTGTGTGGCGTCACTCACTTGAGTCCCGGTGCTCATCGTAATGCGCAAATCTGATTGGCTGAGTAGCGTCACATGTGATATTTATAACGCATGTGATTGGTCTGGGAGTTTCCTGGGACACTAAAGCTACTGTAAAGGCTAGAAAAGTTCTGACGATTAAAATAGAACCACTCATTCAGAATGAAATGGTTCTCCAGAGTTTATCGGTTATACGTCCAGGTCCGCTTAGGACAGCGTCTGGGTCTGGACTCGGACCGAGGTCCGCCTATTTGTGATCGCTGGCATAGAGGGACAGAGAGCCTAGAGTGCTGAGCAGTGAGGCAGAGGAAGCTGATAATGCCCAGTAGTGAGGAAGAAAGAGCTGAGAGTGCTGAGCAGTGAGGGAGACCACAGACTTTACTTGCTTAGCTCTAGGAGGAAATATTTATTATAGTAATGTTAAAAATGCAATGAATTGGTTTTGGCTGATGCACAATCAGAACTATATATTCAGTGATTATGTTGATTGACCAAGTTCTTAAAAAATAGTATTAATATTTTTGATACGCATATTGATTATATTAAGATTTGTCAAATATGCCTTATGAAGATGTTTGCAATACTTACAGACACAAGTGCTGTATTTTGTGCGTTTGTCCTGGGTTTTTGCTCAATAGAATTTGTCCAGGAGCAGTTACATAATGATGGACCAGTCATCCCTTTCTCGCCTTTGTGCCCAGGTATTAAATACACTTGAAAAAGATGCACAAAATGTCAAATTATAGTTATGAGTCAGATTTCAGTCAGTGGCTGGGTTTCCAGAGCAGTCACTGAATTGTTAGGTGGTAGAGAAGTAGAGCAGTAGTTTTACTATTTACTGTCACTATTTTAATCAAAGCTTGTCGTAAATAAAGACAGTATAGGACCTTTTCCTGGTTCTCCAGGCTCTCCTGTTGCACCTTGCTTTCCCATTGCACCTGCATGGCCAAAATATCCCGGCCGTCCAAAGCTACCTTTCCTCCCCTGGTTTGTGTCAGAAAAAAAAAACACATTCTCTTTTTACCCAGTAAAGGTTATTGTGGGTCCAACCATTCAGTAATACACCTAATTCAACTAATTAAAGCAAAGGTGGTATTGGTTACTAATTTATGAGTTAAATGTGTTACTTCTTGTAGTCATATCAACACCACTCCTGACAATAATACATATGTATATATTATGCCTCTTTCAATGTAACGAGTGCAAAAAATCAGATAAACTTTTTATTTTCCTACCAACAAAAACTTTGACACTCACTTTTTTGCCTCTTGTTCCAGGAACTCCTCTTAGTCCATCCATGCCCCTTAGTCCAGTGTATCCCTTTGGACCCCTCTCACCCTAAAGAATCAAATTTGAATTAAACAAAGTAGCAATCCACCATAACAGACAATCGCCTAAGCCAGGGGTCGGCAACATGTGGCTGTTTTATTGCCCTGTTGCGGCTCCACAGCAGAATTCGATTTGTAGATAAAAATAAAATAATCCTCATTTGCAATAAAATAAAGCTCTGCTGAACAGTTTTAACAATAATTGGTATTAAACACTGGTAATTCTCCCTTTAACCTTGAAGATGGGTGTGCAGACTGCTGGTCACAGACAACAATCTTGCCTAGCTAGTAGCTAAAAAAAGGCAAACAAAGAGATTTAAAACAAACCCCGATAATTTGGAGACGAATGGACTTATTTGTGTTTATAACCACTCCAGCTGGTTTCTTGATGCGTTTAATCTGCAACAAAAAACTGTCAAACACTAAAAAGGCGAGAAGATGAAGTCAGCTTCCCATTCGCCAGCTTCTTATTTGAATTTTCCCATTCCACCTTAAAGCTGGAAACGGAGAATTTGACTGCAGCCTGGAAAAAATCGAAACTTTTTGCGAAAAAGTTTCCTGCCGGAGATGCGAGAAAAGCGCCTAGTTGAACTAAAGCTTAAAGCAGAGCAGTAAGTCTGTGTTTTCATTTGTTTTTTTAGTCTATACAAGCACATCAGCACATAATGAGACATGTTTACAGCCAAGACGGTAAAACATTACTTCAATAAAATCGACATAAAATGTCTCCGAAGGCGGATAGATTTTTGTTGAAAAGGGACAAAATGGTTCGGCCATGGGTTGCCAACCCCTGGCCTAAGCCATAAGAAGATCTTGCTGGGTCACCTTTTGTCCTTTCAGACCTGGGTAGCCAGGTGTTCCCTAGAGCAACAAACGTAAAGTTAGACACAGAATAGAAAGTCATGTAAACGTAGCACCAGCACCAGGTTACTAGATTAATTCATCGCTCTCAAAGTTAAATTCATAGTTCTGCACTAGACGGTTTAGCGTTTCCCTCCTTTAACACACCTCATCCGACTTGGCTTAACTAATGACTTGAATCACATGTGTCTTGAATACTTTGCAGTGCTGTGCAAGCTATCCAGGAGTTAATGCTCACCTTTTCACCTATCGCTCCCGGGTCACCTTTTATTCCTTTCTCTCCCTATGAACATGACGGTGTAATGAAGGTGATTCAAAGTGCAACAAATCTGTTTCTACATTAAATCCTGTTACATACAAATAGATAAACCTACCTTAGCCCCGTTATGTCCTCTAACACCCTGAAAAAAAAGTTTGGGTTGAGTGGATTGTGTTAAAATAATATAGTTTAGTTTATGTGAAATATTAGAGCACGCCAACGAGATTTCTCAGTAGGTCTATCAGGAATGAGTTAAAACTGGGTTGAACATGGTACATTCATTTGCATTTACAGAGACAAAGAGAATTTCAGATTCAAGTTGCCAATAATAGCCAATGTCCTCACTTTACAGTGACCTCTGCGGCAATTGCTTTTAAATGAAATTGACTCACTGCATTTGTCCCCGGCATCCCGTCTTCACCAGGAGCCCCCATCCAGCCCCTTGGTCCTTTCTCTCCCTAAAAAAAAATCACAGTTCACTGACACGTCGTTTGCATATGTGTACTGATGTTTGGGTGACGCAGTTGGTGTGCTCATGGGCATTGAGACCAAATGAGGTCTTTCTAACCTTCTCTCCTGGTGGACCAATGACACCAGGAGCTCCTGGACTTCCTTGTGGTCCTATTTCACCTGGTTGCCCCTACAATGAAATGAGTTAATTCAGAGCATCTGTTTACAAAAAGCATGATTCGAATTGTCCTTGAAACTTTCACTACTGCTGAGAAATAAAAACGGCATTACCTTCTGCCCCTTTGGTCCTCTATTTCCCTTTGAAACAAATAAGTCATTATCATTGACAATTAATCGCCAGCAATTTGGCATTTACTGCATTTGTTTTAAACAAAGCAAAATGAATACCTTTTCACCTTTTGCTCCAGTTAGGTACTCTGTTAAATTAACCTAGGAACAGTCCAGAGTCTCAATTAAAACATTAATTGGCAAAACGATAATTCCTGTTTTGAGTAAACAGATGAGCGCTTCTAAGGCCCAATCCCATTTTTCACCCCTGCCCCTTGTTTTCGAGTGTCACCTTGCGCCTTGGAATATAGTTATAAGTTGTGGTTGAAATCTTCCCCTACAAAATGGGACAAAGCCTCAGCCTGCAGTGAGAGCAGAGGAGGGTGAAGTTCAGTAACCTCATTGCTGGGCTTTAGTACATTTAGAGAATCATATTTTTGCTAATTTGTGTATATTTTGAGTTGTATTTATGCCTGTAGGTAGGTTTTTTTTGTATATATTCTTCTTTTGATACTGTATCACCCTTATTATTATAACTGTGCTGCGTGACTGCTACTGGACCTTCAGGATCAATAAACTAACTAACTGTCTGTCTGTCAGACCCCTAATTCTTCAGTGATATGAAGCTGAAGTAAGCTGTTCACCAGCTTCTTAAAAGGAGCAGCATTTCTAATGCGTGAGGCGCCAGAATGTAACTGCTGCTCCATTTAAAGTGGAATGGGAAATTTAGCGGGATAGCTACAGAGACATCAGCTACTACCAGGGATTTTTATACTTGTTATGAAGAAAAAAGACGATAATACACTGTAACAACATTAAGCTAAAATAATACAATTTTTATCAGAATTTTTTACAGAGAAAATTCTCACTTTTGTGGGTTTTTTGGTCCCTTGCTCATCAATTTGGCCCCTCATAACAGTACATTTGGAGTGTGCCTCTAAAAACCTCAATTTGAAGGGCCATGTAGCTCTAGCACGTTACCCTGCCTCTCTATCTCAACAAAAATCAGTACACCCTACCCCTAGACTGAAACGTGCAAAATGGAGAGCTAAGTGGTAGAGGTGAGGGGTGCAATGGGATTCGGCCTAGACTAGCTATGAACAGCTCTTTCTAGGAAATAAGCATTACCATCAGGACATCCCAACGACTGAATGGAGGAAAGGGTGGCGGTGGAGGTGGGACAGTGCATGTTCTGTAAAGTCGCAGGTTACAGGCATACTCTTAATCTGAAAGATTAAAGATGATATCATCAACAACAACGACTAATGATGTGGTCAATAGTATTTGCATATACGTGCACAAATATAGAAACGACTGAACATTTTACTCACCATGTTTTGTTCAAAGTTCAGGGAAAATGAAGAGAAAACAGTAAATGTCAGAGGAATACAGTGCATGCATCGCTGTCTAAAGACACTCTGCCAACTGCAGAACGTCTCAGTGGTTCATTGGCAACTAGCCCTGGTCTGCAGGTCTTCTTGAACAGCCAAGTAAATTTGTCAAACAAGAGGTTGGATTATTTATTTATTTATTTATTTATATGACTTAAGATGGATTTGTAAATGCATGCACACATAAAAACAGCCCTCCTGTTACATACCTGTTGTAGCAGACAGCTGTTTACTGAAAACCACTGCATTTGCACAAATGATCTGCAGCATAAATATGAATAAGCCAACCATTTTCCAGCCGGTGTCAAAAGAGGGCCTCTGTATGATTCTGTGAATGGAGCCAGACACAGCAGTTACCAACCAGTTTCAAGCTTTCAAGATTTCTTTGCCATGTTTATGCAGGAAAGATGCAGATAAAACTGAATGCGTACTTGCCAGATATTCCTGCACGTAGATAGAAAGAAACAGACAATATTGTGTACAATTGAGTGTATCGTACATATTCAAATAATCATATTGACAAAGAATTATTGTGTAATAATTGCTCATTTCAGGCTTTACATGAAAGATTTTTTTCTTAAATGGATTTAGCGGCTTACCTCCCTCTGTCTGGTGTGCTGCACTGCTCTTTCAAGCCTCTGCTTGGATCCCATCTGGGATGAGAGTATTTAATGCATTCATTAAATCTCAAGAGTGCTTACTAGGAGGAAACCACTCAGGCTGGTCTTGATAATGACAGGAGTGCAACTCGGGCAGTTTCTTGTGAAAATAATTAAATAAAGGGGAAAGCTAATCAAGGGAAAGTGTTCCAGATTTAAGTCTTTCTTGTAAGTTGTTTGCTACGGGGACAGTAGATCAGTGCACAAGAAGTGTACACCTAATAATGGTACTTAAGAGTGTAATAAGCATTACTAAGTAGTTGAATAATGCAGGAATGAATTATGAACTGGTTGCTTTAGGTTTTGTGATGTAGTTGATAATCTATATAATTAAGTAGTTTATATTTTTAAATGTTTAATTCATGTCTCAAAATATCATTACTTAATGATAGTTTTCATTAAGTAGTTTATAAATGTGTTAATGTGGCTCAGCAATTGGGAGAGTAAGAACTGAGCACTACTTAACAATTTACTAAGTCTATACTGACCTCAAACAAAGTCTTAGTTAAAGTCTGAAATATATACCTTATGAATTCTTATTAAATAAAGAGCACAGGGTAAGCATCACATATATGCATATATCACAGGAAAGGTGTTTTTAGGCAGAATGTGTAGTGCTACGTACTGCACTACGTGGGAATTTAAATACTGGATCCTGCAGCTCATCAGTGCAAAATATAGCTAACACCTAGTCATTTGGGATTCAGCCACATCTACACTTGATAAATGATGCACTGTTTGGCTGTAGAGGCCAGAATTTCTAAACTTTCATAGCTAGAACACTATTTAGGGAGTACAGCGCCCTTTGGGATTCAGCCTGGCTTTGACAGACTTTTTATGTAATCCATTCAAGTGATATTGTAAGTGCTTTAATTCAAGCCTGTATTGTTTAGACTGTTAGCTATCTTTTAGCCTGTAAGCTAGCTGATAGTCTAGTTCTAGTTGATGTGTGTGTGTGTGTGTGTGTGTGTGTGTGTGTGTGTGTGTGTGTGTGTGTGTGTGTGTGTGTGTGTGTGTACATACAGTATCTATAAAAGTGAATGCACCCGTCACATTTCTGCCAATAGTTTATTATATCTGTTAATGGAATGACACTATAGAAATGAAACTTGGATATAACTTAAAGTAGTCAGTGTTCAGCTTGACCTAATACTGACCTTTGGTATAGATATAGATAACTTGGCCATTCTCCCAGAGTGCAGCAGTCTCAGATCACTATTTAATCTCATAGGAAAATCAGCTTAGTGGTAATACGCGTTCATCACCATGTTATCAGGTTAAGAGGACTATAACTTCCTCCACAGCTGGTAGCTTTATCAGAAACTTCCCTCAGCTATCAGCTTCTGTCAGCTGTCCAACTAATCCTACCGAGTTAGATACTATCCTTAAGTTCTTAGAGGATACTCTTTGATCTACTTTAGATAGTGTGGCTCCATTAAAAAATAAAATAGTACGGCAGAAAAAACTCGCCCCTTGGTGTAACGATCACACTCGAGCTTTAAAACCGACTGCCTGACAACTAGAGCGAAAATGGCGTCTGACTAAATTAGAAGTGTTCCAGTCCACCTGGAAGGAGAGCCTATAGACTATAGAAGAGCTCTTACTGCAGAACACTCAGTCTATCTCTCCTCTCTCATAGAAAACAATAAGAACAATCCTACATTACTATTTAGCACAATTTCTAAACTAACAGAGAACAAAACAGTCACTGAACCCCAGATGCCATCAGCCTATAGCAGCAATGATTTTATGAATTTCTTTAGTGATAAAATAAAAAAAAAATTGGCAGAAAATTCTGAACACACAGTTAAACTCCACAAACCTGCTGGCTTATAATGCCAGTCTAGACCCTGATAATAGTATAATCACTGCAGAGAGGCTGGAATCATTTACCTTACTTCAAGAAAATGAACTAGTTAAAATCGTTTCTTCTGTAAAACCATCGACCTGTATTTTAGATCCGATTCCTACAGGTCTACTCAAGGAAATCTTACCAGAAATAACCAAGCCTATTCTGTCAATAATAAACTCCTCTCTTAGCCTTGGATACATCCCAAAAACCTTTAAACTTTCAGTAATTAGACCGCTGATTAAGAAAGCTAACCTCGATCCCTGCAAACTATCAAACTATAGACCTATCTCAAATCTCACCTTTATATCTAAGATCCTGGAAAAAGCGTTAGCAAAACAATTAAGCTCCTATTTGTATAGGAATCATCTACATGAAAAATTTCAGTCTGGTTTTAGACCACATCACAGTACAGAAACACTAGTAAAAATTGTAAATGATCTTTTATTATTCTCTGACAAAGGAAATGTGTCTCTGCTAGTTCTTCTTGATCTTAGTGCAGCATTTGACACAGTAGACCACTCTATCTTACTAGATAGACTGGAAAACCTTGTAGGGGTAACAGGAACAGCTCTTTCCTGGTTCAGGTCCTACCTCACTGATCGATATCAGTTTGTTAATGTAAAGGGTGAATCATCTGTTCGTGCAAAAGTAAAGTATGGAGTTCCACAAGGCTCTGTTTTAGGACCTATATTATTCGCAATTTATATGTTACCATTGGGCACCATTATCAGTAAACAGCATAAATTTCCACTGCTATGCCGATGACACTCAGTTATATATATCAAGCGAACTGAATGTCAAAATCAAACTTGGCAAGATTGAGGACTGTGTAAAAGACATAAAAGACTGGATGTCGTGTAACCTTCTCTTACTTAACTCAGATAAAACAGAGGTGCTCCTTCTTGGTCCAAAAGCAGCTAGAAACAAACTTCTAACTTAACACTTAAACTTAACAATTTCTCAGTTGCATCAAGCATGTCTGTTAAAAATCTTGGTGTCGTGATAGACCCAGATCTGTCATTCGATGCACATATAACTAATATCACTAGAACAGCACAGAAACACTGTACTAAATGGACTCGCCCCTCAGTACCTGAGTGAGCTTCTCTCATACTATGAACCATCACGCCTACTTGGATCACAGTTCTGGCTCACTATTGGTACCTAGAATTAATAAAGTTACATCAGGGGGGAGAGCCTTCCCATACAAAGCCCCCCAGCTCTGGAATAATCTTCCTGTTAATGTTCGGGAGTCGTTCTTTAAGTCTAGGCTAAAAACTTACTCGTATAGAGGAGCCTTTGGTAATTAGTCTTCCCCCCAAAACACCAAATTTAACAGCCCTGCTCCCCATTCACACCTGGAACCTTGTAACTCTAGTGAGTCACATAACACCTGGGAGCAGTGACAGAATTGGGCACAATTTGGACATGTTCACTGTGAGGTGGACTCACTTTTGTTGCCAACTGTTCAGACATTAATAGAATGTCTGCTATAGAAGCTGTACACTACTTTAAATGATATCCAAGTTTCATTTCTATAGTGTTGTCCCATGAAAAGATGTAATAAAATATTTGCAGAAATGTGAGGGGTGCACTCACTTTTGTGAGATACTGTATGCTGTGTGTGTGTGTGTGTGTGTGTGTGTGTGTGTGTGTAATATGTTAGATTTCTTACACTTACAATGCCATTCTTAAGAGATATGTGCAGCCAACTTAAATTAAATCAAATAACGAATAATTATTAATAATGCTTAAGTAGTACATTCAAAAGGAATTACATATAAAATATTGAAACTAATAACATTGGAAGTAAAGAAATGTGCTAACATCTATTTCTTGAAAAGAGCAGAAAAGGCAATCACATACATGAAGACCACGGAGCCTCTCCACAGATCTCAGCCTTTACCAAGAAGTCTTGCCTTATCTCAGCACATGCACGACCGTTAAATGGTAGCTCAAGAATTACACTGTACGCTCTCTCTACCAGTTAAGATGATCTTCACTCTAAGAGCTTTTGGGAAACTGGGCCCTGATTAGTTGGAACAGTGAAACACCTAAACATGCAGAGCAGGAATACTGTATCTGACAGTCTGCCTGCCATGAGAATTACTGTCTACACAATGTGTTAATTGATGAATGATTTAGTTATAAACTATTAATTAAGTCTTTATTTCACCTTACCATAGACTTCAAATAATTGTTCATTAATGCTTTAGTGTGTACTGGCCCAATTGTTGAGTCACGTTAATATACAATATCACTGTTTTTGGAAGAAAACCTCATATATGCATTTTTGTTTACATTGCATGTAATTTTTATGATGAATGGACCGAAAGAAACGGCCCAAAATGACTTGGAAGAACATCTTGTTCTGTTAATTTGCATTAAAAATAGTTTTTTCCTTTTTCCTGTGAAGTCATTTTGGAGGTACAAGGTTTTCTTCTGACATCAGTGATATGCTAGTTTTATTACTATGATTAGTTAATGATTGAGATATTATTTATCCATTTAGTAGTGATTGTAAACTAAAATGATGTTCGTTCCTGTGTCTAGTTGCAGCATTACTGTTTAGTAATGCTTTTTACTGTGTTAAGTACTGTTAATAGATGGACTATCGTTGTAAATTGTTACCATTGCTTACAATACTATCAGGCAAGTATAAAGAGCTGGTAATTATCATTACCTTGACAGCACATTATTCAGGATTATGTACAGTTTCATTTCATGGTAGTGTACATAATGGGGACTGGATGACAGGGTCAGTAGGATTCGACGGTCAGTAGATGACATGCTGTCTTGCATCCTGTAGGCTTAGAGTCAGATTTACTAGGAGAGACAGTCTACCAACACTTTTCAACTGATGGGTGGCCAGTTTAGCGGGTTTTGTACTAAGGACTTCTAAGCAAATAAACACCCATCCATCCATCCATCCATTTTCCAAGCCGCTTCTCCGTCAGGGTCGCGGGGGGGTGCTGGAGCCTATCCCAGCAGTCATCGGGCGGAAGGCAGGATACACCCTGGACAGGTCGCCAGTCCATCACAGGGCAGACAGACACAGACAGTCACTCACACACTCACACCCAGGGGCAATTTAGCATGTCCAATTGGCCAATTGGATTGGCCAAATAAACACTGGCACTATTTAGTCATCAAAATAATTACTAATTTTCCTAATATTTTTGACCTACTAGGTCAGAATAATGACTAACTTGAAAAAGGTGAATAATTACTCCTTTAGAAAGTCTGATTATTTTGATGTCATGAGTAATTACCATGAAATTATTATCAGAAACTAACGAATTGATTCATCAATGATTCATTCAATTTTGAGGAAATTCATTTATTTTATGTTCTGTTCTTGTTTTTATGTTACGTTCATTTTCAGCTGGAGGGATGAGCTGGACTTGAAGTCTGTGTGTGATGAGTGCATCCGAGTTGTTTGAAAATTATATTATTTTAGCATAACCATTTTGCTGTGTGCACAAACTACAGTGCACAGAATCCAAAATGTGCAGGAAGCCTTAGAATAGCTTTAAAGAAGGGATTACAGATTAAAAAATCTCTGTTTTTAACAGTTGTCTGTAAAAGAAAAATCTCAAAACAGTATTAGGTAAAAGCTGTTCTTTGATGTGTAAAATACACCCACATATTAGGGGGACAAGACTTTAAAACAATTTTTCTTAAAACCTATTTTGTTTGTTTGTTTTTTTATTTCCTTCATGACATTCCACGCCAAGCAGCTTTCTCAAAAATAATGTTTGAAGAACTTTGTTCCATGTGATTCATGTTTGCACCAAAAATAAGACGAGCTTTTCACACGCAAACATCAATAAATCTGCCCCTTATTTGTCTCTGAACTCTACTGTGACAATTTTAATCACCACAGGGTCACACCCAGTGATGACACTGATGTAGCTAAATGTGCTGCTGCTATTAAAGTCATTTAATATGGAAATTGATGGATGAAGTTTACAATTAGTATGTAATTGTTGTCCCACCTGCATTAATGTAGTGGATTGTGTGGTGACTAGTGTGCTGGAAGCATGCAAAGGGTAGAGGATAACAGGAATGAAGTGGGAATGAAATACAACTGCTAAAGCTTCATGGTGCTGAAATCATGCTTTATTAAATCAGAACTTCATAAAACTCAAGGAGGCTGAATATATAGGTGATGCTACATAAATTAATTGCTATTAAATCAAAGAGCAGGGCATTACATTCATTTTTTCTTTTCTTTGCACAGCAGATGTAGTGGCTGTGGTACACTGCTTGATGTTTGCCCTGACTGCTGACAAGATGAGATTCTAAAGCTAACACACACTAACACACAAACACACAAAATATAATCTAGCAATCCTCCAAGAGGTGGCACAGCTTCTGCAAAGAAGCGTTTGAACTGATTTAGAAATGAATGGCCAGGTGATGTTACGTTCATAAAATCAGATTCAAACAGTCCTTTGCCAGAAATTGTGCACAGAACATCATCAGCTCAAACTGCAGGCCGCTCGCACTTTGAGCATGTCATTAAAATAGTGGTATGACATAGTCAGTCTGAACACAAGGCCTAGTCATGCTGCTTACATGAGGGTAAGATGCAAACAGCATTCAAGGTCTTGTGGTCAAGTTACAAATTCATGAGTACTGCATTACTGCCTGCACAGATGTACAGTGCATAACATTGTCTCTCTGATTTTGTAGAACTTCAACAGGGAGCCTCTCTACCTGCTGAGGCAATCTTAAGACTTCAACTTATTGTTGAGGCACATAGTTTTGTTTCAGGTTTTACAGGGTATTCGTTCCATGAGAAACTTTCTCCTGTTAAACAATTAGTTCCATTTTTTCAGTTAAAATTGTCATAAATAACAATTCATACATTTCCCATAACCGTTATATTCGGCTATATACATTATGTACATGTCACAGAAAAATGGTTCAAAAATCCTAGTCATAATTATCCAATATGGCACATTTTATAACAACTTTAGACTTTAGTCTAGTTTGGCATAAATTAATGTCAAGTTTGGTATAAAAATAGTTCATATTTACAAGAACAGAGATCCAGGTCTTTATCTAGAACAGAGTATTTTTTAACTCATTCAATAAATAAAAAGATATTGCAGGAAGGAAAAGGGGTTATGGGTTCTATTACTGTTGTAATTTTTTTTCTTTACATAGATCGAATGCTCACATTAACAGTAGCAGTATCAGACCCAAACTCATTGGACAGTTTGAGGATGTATGCCCCAGCGTCATTGTGTTTCACGCTACTAATGGTGAGTGTCGTGATTTCATCAGTTGTTTTAATCTGGAACCTTCCACTGTCTTCACTGGACAGTATCCTCCCTGAATGAGACCACTCAACATCTGGCACCGGGTCTCCGGAAAAAGCACAGGCCACAGTCAGAACCTTTCCTGATTCAATGCTGATATCCTCAGGGGCAGCTTCAATTTTAGGTGGTACACCTGTAAAATAAAACACATTATGGGAACGTTGTTGGCGTCATGGGTCTCATGGCACTTCCAGAAAACTACACGTGGTATAAATAAATAAAGGCAGTTTTTTTTTTCTTTCTCACCTCTGACCCCACGAGTAATGGATCTGATAGCGGATCCTGCAACATGTGAGCGACTGGACATTTCCATCATGCTGCTTGAACTCATGGCTACCTTTGTTTCAGATGTCATGGAGGTCATGCTAGTTGCAGACATGCTTTGAAATTTAACCTGTGCCATGCTGGAGCTGCGGAAGGCTGCCTCCTGCATTGTTGAAGCCATATGCAAGGCAGAGTAGCCGCCTTGCAAGCTTGTAGCATCAGAACCTTTCTCCACTACTATCATTTTGACAGGTTCTTCAACCAGAGCTAGGAGAGTATATCAAATAATGACCAGGTCATTCACACAGGCATACAGGCAAGTCATTTGATAAAGGAACATTCCACTCAAAATTCACTGTTTCATTTATGGATCTCCTTTGCAGTTAAGCTTGTGTATTTGACTATAGTGTCTGTACAGTATTATCCATGCAAAATAATACAGTACTATAGTCTGGAGATCAGCTTAACAGAAATCATAATACTTACAAAAAAATCTGTATTACACCGTGCACGCAGGTTTGTGCTGATGTATATGTAGCAATTTCTCATGTGTCACGAGTGAAACACGAGGAACCTCACTGTCATGCAAGTACTGATGTTTAAAGATAAAAAGAGAAGAAAAAGACTTACTATGAACATTGAGAGATGCTGTTACAGAACACTGTCCAAATTGGTTCTTGGCTCTTACTGTGTATTTTCCACTGTCTTCAACAGCGGCATTGTGAATCTCCAGTGTGTACACATTCTTAGAGCGGCTCAGTTTCATATTTGATGTTACGGATAGCTGGAAAACAAAAACATCAGAATTTGTTTAAATCAACATACTTTTCAAAGTATAATTTAAACATGACATGTAAATTCATAAACAGGGAATTATGCCCATAAAGCCAGGAAAAATAATCATTTTATAATCTCAACACATACTGTTCTCACTTTGCCAACCAGCTCAAACAGCTCAAATCTTACATATTAAAAATGTAACGCTACTCACCACTTTATTGTCCTTGAGCCATTCAATTTCAGGAGTAGGTTCCCCTGTGATTTCACAAGTAAATGCGACGTCCTGTCCCTCATTTACATTCTGTGAACGTGGTTGCACTACAAAACGTGGTGCATCTGAGCGCTTTTGACTAACTACTGTGTCAAAATGGCACTTGACCACACCCTGTTCAGTTTTTGCCTCACATGTGAGGATTCCTCTATCATAGGAGCTGACACTTTTTATAGTCAAAGTGTGGTCACTGCCAGAAATACCATATCTGTAGTTCTCTGAATTTGCCAGTTCCACTCCATTCAGAATCCATTTCACGCCAGAAGCCCCAGGGATGCTTGCTTTTAATATGACAGACTGACCCTCAGTCATTGTCATTTGTGCTTGTGATGCCTTCATTTCTGTAAAGGACTGGACTTCCTCATGGATAATCTCCTTTTTTACAATTTCTTCTGCTTTTGTTTCCACAATACCTGACATTGTTTTTGTTGATTCTGAGAACAATGGAAATGATTGAAGTCACATTAATAACAAATTAACAACAATCTCAGTATTAAGTTTAGAGTAATTAACATAGCTTACCATACCTTTAACAGTGACAATGCAACTTGACGTAACTGATCCAGCACTATTTGTGGCAGTACATTTATATACGCCACTATCAGAGACACTGGAATCATAGATTTCAAAATGTGCAGAACCATGTTCTTCAAATATCTCAAATTTGCCACCTTGAGATACACTCTGAAATGAGAAAGTTGGACGTTAAACACGATCATTATAATATCTGTTTGTGCTTATGTCTTAATGATACATTATCTAAGCAAGCCATCCTTACAAATAATATAATTACCTTCCCATCTTTCATCCAGGAGATCACTGGTTTAGGCTCACCAGTCACTTTCACTGTCAGCTTGATAATGGTATCTGAAGAAGCCATTATGTCATTCAGTTCTCCTGTGAAAGTAGGTTTTGCCGTTTTCTCTCTTGGAGTTGGTGACTTTGCTGTTAGTGGGGATTTAACTCTCTGAGGTGACCTGATTGGCTCAGGTGACTTAATTCTTGGTGGGGATTTGATTCCAATAGGTGACTTCACGCGTGGGGAGACTGGAGATTTCACTCTTGGTGGAGAAGCAACAACTTTCTGCACAGGTGTTGGTTTGCGAACAGTCAAGGTGAACTGAGCTTCTTGCTTACCCTCTGAATTCTCCACAACTACTGTGTAATTACCTTCATCTGAGACCTCAACTTGGGAGATCTCAAATGTAGACTTGTATTCTGTTGTTGTTACGTGATGACGGTGAGATGACACAATGGTTTGTCCCTCTCTTATCCATGTTACACTGGGTTTTGGTTCACCATCCACATCACATGTAAATTTAGCTGATTCTCCTTCAGATACTGTCAGAGAGAGTGGTTTAGTCAGTATTGTAGCTGGAAGGGTTGGTTTCTTTGTCTCTACTGGAGCTTCGGTCACTGTTGTGACTTCAAGTTTCTTCTCGGATGATTCATATACTTCATGAACAACTTCCTGAACAACTTCATGAACAACAGTTTCTGTTGTCTCACTTTTGATTTCTGATGTTTTTAATTCAGTTACTGTCTCTGACACTTGTGTTTCAGAAGTGGCAGCTGCTTTTGTTGATGACACATGATAAACATCCATTTTTGTCATTTCAGGTACAAAGGGTGTTGGAGGCTCCTCATCTTTGCGCTGAGAAGCATATGCAGAAAATCCACCTCCAGAAACATCAAGAGTGGCATAGTCTGAGGCTTCTCCCTTTGCATTTGTGCAGACAACACGATATGTGCCACTGTCTTCTTCTTGGCAGTCAATAATCTGGAGAGAAAGAACTCCACTCATGTTATACATATGGTACTTGTTGCTTTCTTGAATAGGCTGGCCATTGTGGTACCACTGGATTTGTGCCTCGGGCTTAGATTGGACATTCAGTGTGAATTTTGTATTCTGACCAACTGATACACGGTGAGAGCGCATTCTTACTGTCACCCTAGGTATGTGGTCAAGACTGAATGGCTGCTGAGTCACAATTTCAAACTTTGTCTTAGTTTTCAGAGCTTTCTTCTTTGCCTCATACCTTTGCATGTAATCAACTTTTGTGGACAAGTCTTGTGTAGAGACTTCTTTTTCAGTTGAAGGAGGGCTCAGGGAGCGTGGTCGTGTCTGCTCTGGCATTGGAACCTCTTTCTCTTTCACTACTGAGGGGAGTATCTTAGACTTGGGGCGTGTTACTTTTACATAGCCAGGTGAAAATGATCTAATGGGTACATCAGGAAGGTCAACTGCAGCTCCTTCAACCACTGCTGGTGCTGAAACTTTTACTTTCTCTTTTCTTGAGATTCTTGTTTTTTCCTCAAACTCTATGTGTTTCAGTTGACTCTTGTAGGAGGTTAGCCTTGTGGTGGTTGTGACTGATCTGAGTAGCTCTTGGTCCTCCTTTTCTTCATACATCCTTTGCTTCTGTCTTGGAGGTCTGTATGTTGCCTTTTCATGTCTCTGACGTAGATCAATGTAGCTTGGGCCAGCCTCATATTTAGAGGGTATACGATAGGAGTCATAAGTTGGAACTTCTTCTCCTTCTTCCTCTTCATCATATGCAGTTCTTTTTGGTGAAGGATGGCGCAAAGCAGAAAGTTCAAAGCGTACAGGGCTCAGACTTGGAGGAGATGCAGAGTATCCCAGTTCAAGTTCTTCTTCAAGTTTAAGTCTTTCCTCCTCAGTTCTCTTCATTGACAGGTATTCATTAACTGGAAGAAGCAGTTCCTCATCAGAAAGATCACCAAGGGAGCGTCGTCTTATTCTGTAGTAAGCTTCCATTTCTGGAGAAGGAGTACGGCGCCTTGCTGGTCTTACAGTTTCTAAGTCATCTTGTGAAATACGCCATTTTGGCTTGTAATGGTCTTTAATTCTTGGCATAGGCACTTCATAGAATTGTTCCCACCTTGAAAGCCTGATACGTTTAAGCCTCTTCTGAGGAATCTTATCCAATGGCTCAGGGAACTCATACTGGTCCCGTAATTTCTTGTACCAGTTCATGTCAGAGAATGGTTTGAAGTGTTTTATCTCCACATCCTCCTCAAGAGCAGTAGGAGCATGAACACGAGGTGAAGGAACAATATATGGCATTCTCAACCTCTTTTCCTCAGCTCTCTTCTTTTTCTCTTCTTTTTCTTTTGCTTCCTCTGCTTCAGTCTTTACTTTCTTGGTGGTAACTGCTGGTTTGAACATGGTTGCAGCCTCTCTCAATGCTTGTTGTGCAACAGGAGTAAGTGGGGTGACATCTGCACCAGCAAGAATCTGTGTTAGTCGTACTTTTTTGTCAATCTGTTGCTGTTCAAGAGCTTGTTTCTTCTTCTTTTCATCCTCACTCTCAAAGTCCTTCTTGACATGTACTATACGCTCAACCTTCAATGTGGATTGACAACTTGCAGAACCAGCTGAATTAGTTGCAGTGACTCTGTATGTACCAGAATCCTCTGGAAGCGTGTCTCTGATGTGTAAGACAAAGTAGTCCAAGCCCTCATGAACAACTTCAATCTGTGGACCAAATGCCAGTGGTGTGCCATCTTTTTCCCATTTTAGAGATGGTGTTCCTGACACTCTTATCTCAAATCGGACACTCTGGCCCTCTCTGCATTCCAGGTTCGCCAACAGGCGTTTAAACATGGGTCTCAAAGTATTATCAGCAGGTGCAGGACGAGGTATCACTGTGAGACGAGCCTTGCAGCTATCATCACCATACCTGTTGCGTGCCACAACAGAGTATTCGGCATCATCATCTGGGTCCAGTTTGTGAATCACTAACTGATACAGGCCCTTGTCACTCACAAAAGTGTATTTTCTATCATCGTCGCCTGGGGAAATCTTCTGCCCAGATTTCAACCACATGACACGTGGCTCAGGGTGGACTGTGATGGTGACACCAAAACGAACATCTTCACCAATGTAAGCAGTGCGGTTGTACAAAGGAAGGGTGAACTCTGGAGGTCTTTGAAGAAGTCTGGCTGTGTCTACTCTGCGTTTCACTTTCTTTACAACTTTCTTTGCTGTGAAGAAGCTGCGGTATTCTCTGACACCTTTGACAAAGAGCTCTGCATATGCACTGTCCTCACCATACTCATTAACAACTTTGCATCTGTATGTTCCATCATCTGTTCTGTTGATACCTTTGATAGTTATGGTAGCAAGCCCCTCGTCATAGGTAATTTCATATCTAGCACCTTCCTCAAGTTGTCTGACCCCACAGTACCATGTAACCTCAGTACTACTGTCATAATTTTCAATGTTGCAAATAAACTTGACATCATCACCTTCATCAACAACCCCATGTCTGATTTGCCCAGCAACTGGACCATGTTCAAATGGTGCAATCTTTGCTTTAGCAACTGTTACACCTCTCTGACTTCTGATAGCCCCACCACTGGCAACACGAGCAGATGAAACAACTGTGTTCCATTCTTTCTTCACCATAGCTTGGTAGTATCTTTTGTGTCTTGTGGCCTTGATGGACTTAGTGCTAAGCTCCTCTGTGTTCTTAGTCAGCCAAGGATGATTTAAGGCTTCAGCAGCAGTCATGCGATGTTTGCGATCTTTAGTAAGTAGGCGGTCTATAAAGTCTAATGCTTCAACGCTTGCATCTTTGAATGACTCATCATCAAAACAGTATTCTGCATTGGAGATGTTGTCAATTGTTTGTTGATTAGTTTCAGCAATGAAAGGATTGAGTCCACTGAGAAGAACATACACTAAGACACCAACAGACCACATGTCTGTGACAGTGCTGACCATCTCATTCTGATGGATTTCAGGTGCACAGTATTCAGCTGCTGTGTACTGAATCTTGATTTGGTCTCCAGGAGTAAGATGTCTTGCTTGTCCTAATTCAATGATCTTGACAGTGGTTCCCCTTCTTGTGGTGTACACAATATTCTCAGGCCTGATATCAAAGTGACCATAACTCTTGCTGTGTAAATATTCAAGAGCTTCACATACCTGTTTGATGTAGTTAACAATTACACGCTCATTGAGCTCGAAGTCAGCTGTACCAAGGCGCTCAAATATGTCAACACCAGAGATGAACTCATAGATCATGACCAGTTCTTCAGGACTGTCAAATGACTCATGGAGTAACAAGAAGTTCTTGTGGCGTGCCAAGTTTAGTGTTGCAATTTCTTTCTTCACTATTGCTTGATCAGCACCTCGGACTTTAACAAATTTGGCCATGAATGTCTTCTCAGAACTAACTTCAACACAGCGATGAACAATGCCAAACTTTCCACGACCAAGCTCTTCAGCAATCATGTATTTGTTGTGTAAGTTCTTAGCCTCTGAATGTGGAGCTTTACCCACAGAAACAGACATGGTGTCATCAACTTCCTCATCATAATTAAGGACTCTTGATTTGTCTTCTTTTGTCACTACTGGTCCACTTGGCTCAGATGGTGCACTTTGACCAAATTTATTCTCTGCTATTACACGGAATTGGTAGCTTGTCTTTCCGAATAGATTGGTGACAGTGTAGTGAGCATCGCGTGACTGGGCAACGCGGATCCATCTTTCTGCTGTGGTGGCACACTTTTCTACAATATAGTTTGTGACTCTACTTCCACCATCACTAGCAGGTGCCACCCAATCCAGAGTTACAGAATCTCTAGAGACATCACTGGCTTTGATACCACGAGGTGGATCAGGAACATCAGCGACATCAAGTTCAACTGTTTGTTGGTCAATGCCAAATCTATTCTTTGCGCAGACAATATAGAAGCCAGCATCCTTCCTTTCAACTCCATTAGGGAACACTAAAGATGTGAATGATCTTGTGACAATAACTTGATAATAGCCATTGTTATCAATAAGGTCTTGTCCTTTCTGCCATGTGATAACTGGATCAGGTTTTCCACTGAATGGAATCTTGATGTTTACCACCTCACCACGAAGAGCATGGATAGCCTCTTTATCTTGTAAGTTCTTTGGTAAATGAATCTTTGCAGGTACTGTGAAAAAGAGAAACAGTATTAGGCATTTCCAATACTGAATTAAAATGATAATGAACTATAAGATGTGTTTTTTGCAAACTTACTTTCAACATCCAGAGAAACAGTGGCAGAGATAGATCCTCCCTGGTTTGTTGCTCTAATCTGATACACAGTAGAGTCTTCCTCATCAGCATTAGAAATAACAAGCTGGTGATAGCCTCCCTTAAACTCTTGGATCTTGGTTTTGGTTCCATCAGCCTGTATTTCTTTGCCTCGCTTGAACCATTTTATCACAGGTTTGGGCTGTCCTGTTATCTTGCAAACAAATGTTGCATTGCTCTTGTATTTCACACTCATATTCCTGAGATCTTCCTTGAAGGCAGGAGCAAGCACTTCAACCTCAGTTTTTGGAACAACAGGGTCAGACTCTTCACTGTATTCACTCTCTCCGCCAAGATTTTCACATTTCACACGGAAAATATACTCCACCCCTTCTGTAAGCCGCTTAACGGAGTAAACTGTCTGGTGGATTTCATCTGTGGTTACAGCAACCCATTCAGCCTTCTTCTTCTCTTTCTTCTCAAGACGATAGTTCTTGATCTTAGAACCTCCATCACTAAGAGGTGGTTTCCAAGACACAATGCAGGAGTTTTTGGTCACCCCAGACACAGCTGGTTTCAGTGGTGCTCCTGGCTTATCTGTAAAATATGATATGCATATGTAAATGATAATGTGAATTGTTAAGTTTGCAATTATGTCTTATTCTGTGCTATTAATTGACTTACCTAACTGACTCTTGATGAGAACAGCAGATGGTGTTTCCAGTGGTTCACTGTTGCCATAACGGTTTTGAGCTGAAACACGGAAGAAGTAGCCTTCATTTTCCACAAGGCTGGGAATACGACATGAAGTGCCTGTGATGGATGATGACACAAGTTGCCACTCTGCGCCTTCCTTGTCTTCACGCTTCTCCACAATGTAGTTTGTGATCATTGATCCACCATCATCTTTTGGTGCCTTCCAACTAATGATCACAGAATTCTTAAGTAAAGCTTCAAGAACAATAGGACCTTCTGGCATGGCAGGCTTATCTGAGGATGGAAAATAATAGGTTATTTGAGTACTACAACACTACACCAAAAGTAAAATATATAAATTTTTCAAATCACAGAAAAAAATACCTAGGATTTCAAGTTGAGTTACTGTGTCTGCAGAGCCAAAGTGATTGTTGATTCTGATTCTGTACTGTCCACCATTCACCCTACGTTGAACATTCTTCAAAATCAAATGAGTGTAATGCTCTGTATTCTCAATACTGACATTCTCAGAAGGCTCAACAGGTTTGGCACCATGCAGCCACATAATCTTGGGCTCAGGTCGGCCTATGTATACAGCATGGATGCGCACAGTGGTACCACATCCAGCAAAGATTTTGTCTTTTAATGGGGCAGGGAACTGTGGTGCTGCTTCAAGAACCAAGGTTCCACTGGTTTCACATTCTCCTGCTTCATTCACAGCTTTGCATGTGTACAAGCCCTCATCTTCCTGTTGATCTGTTGAGATGGTCAGTGCATGGTTACGGCCATCAGAGGTTGCAGCATACTTCCGTCCCTCTTTGATTTCCTTTCCACCTTTGTACCATTTGATTTCTGGAACAGGCCTTCCAATAATCTGACATTTTAGGGTGGCAGTCTGTCCAAGCTTGGCAGAAACTTCATCCATCTCCTTTCTAAGGGCTGGCTTAGTTCCAACTGATAAAAGATAGACAATACATATTTATTTATATATTAATTTATTAGGGGAAAAAGTGTGTGAGTTGTACATTGCAAATTTGAACTACAACAACTGTACTTACCACTCAGTTTAGTCTTGATCCCAATTGCAGTCCTGCGGGGTCTGCTGATTCCAGTTTCATTTTCAGCAAATACTCTGAATTCATACTCTGTAGCTTCTTGCAAGTTACCCTGAGTAAACTCTTTGTCCTTTGAGCGTTCCCTGTTGCACTTCTTCCAGGTGCTTTCTCCTGATTTTCTGTACTCAACCCAATAACCAAGGACTGGCTTTCCACCATCACACTCAGGTGCTTCCCAGCGAATGGTAATGTAGTCTTTAGTTACCATCACAGTGTCTATCTCACCTGGTTGGCTTGGCTTGTCTAAGGCAGAGAAGTGAGCCATTACATTACATTATAAGCATATATATATATATATATATGTATGTGTGTGTGTTTGTGTTTAGCAAGAAATAGTCTTACCAAATGGATCTTTGCATACAACAGAATCTGATGCAGGTCCAGCTTCACCCTCTCCAATATCATTCACAGCAATCACATGGAACTGATATTCTGCATCAGTAGTGAGGCCACTGAGGGTGTACATGGTAGAAGTCACCTTTGTCTCATGACGAACCCACTTAGCAGATGACACTTCTTTGTACTCAATGAAGTATCCAGTGATTGGAGATCCACCATCATCTTTAGGTTTAGTCCAAGCCAAAGCAGCAGAGTTCTTAGTGACATCCATGACCTCTGGTGGGGTGCTTGAAGCTTCTGGCACACCTTTTAATTTAAAAGCATACAAGAATTATTTATAGTTGATAATCCTTATTTATATGTATAGATATGTATAGATAGATACTTACAAATTGGAGTCTTTGGTACTACAGGTTGTTCTGATTTAAGGGAACCGCTGATGCCAAACTTATTCTCTGCTGTCACCTTAAAGTGGTACTTAACGTTTTCCTGGAGCCCTTTAACCACCAGAGATGTGTCAACCACTCGTGAATCCACAGTGTACCAGGCTGCCTTTTGAGACTCACGCCTCTCCACAATATAGCCAAGGATTTCTGTCCCACCATCATCTTTCGGTGGGTTCCAACTCGCTCTTACAGAATGAGCCTGGATATCATCAAACTTAAGTGGACCTTCAGGTGCAGATGGGCGGCCAATAACCTTAACCTTGATCTGCACTACTTTTTTGCCACATTTGTTTTCAAGATGGAGAACATATACACCGGAGTCTGACTTTTCAGCCTCCTTGATAACAAGCTCAGTAACATCTTCATTGGAAGCAATCATTGCACGGTTAGAGATCTCAGCTCCATCCTTTGACCATTTGCAAACAGGTGTTGGTTTGCCTTTGATTGGAACTGAAAGTTTGATGACTGCTCCATGTCTGACAACAAAGACATCTTTGTACTTAGCTTCAAGGTCATGACTTGGGGGTTCTGAAATAAAGCAAAGATTTCAGATTAGTTTAGCAAAAATTCATTAGATGCAATTAAGAATTCAACAGAAAATAGTGATGTTTTAGTAACATTATACCAAGTCTCTCTTTCACAGTGACTGTTCCTGGAACTTCAGCAGGCTCGCCTGGTCCTCCAGCATTACAGGCCATGACTCTGAATTTGAACTCCTCTCCTTGGGGCATTTTAGTCAGAGTATATTCACAAATCATGGAAGGTGTGGTATTGCACTTGATCCAGGCTACAGAGCCAACCTTCTGCATCTCAATCAGATAACCAGAAACTTTAGAACCACCCTCTTCATCAGGTGGGTTCCAGGCCAGTGACACAGATGTCTTCGTGGTGTCTGTGACTCTTGGATTCTGAGGTGATCCAGGTGGATCTATAGAGATTTTCAATAGTTATAACATTAGTCTTAACAATATATTGTTATTTGGGGAATTAAAATACAGGAATATCCAAAGTGAAACTTACCAACTGGATCAGTTGCCACAGCTGGCTTGGATAGTAGACTAGGTTTGCCAACACCTCTAGCATTAATGGCTGTCACTCTATGCTCATATTCAAGGCCTTCAATAAGACCAGTAGATCTGTATCTCGTCATTGTGACAGGATTCTTATTCGCACGCACCCAACGGTCAGCTCTGACCTCTTTGCGTTCAATGATATAGCCAGATACTTCTAATCCACCATCCTCATCTGGTGGTTCCCATGCAACAGTCATGCCATCACGAGACACATCAAACACAACTGGTCGACCTGGTGGTCCAGGAATGGCTGTAATAACAAAACATTTTTTAAGTTAGTGTGACTATATGTAAAATTGTACAAATTTTACATAAACATGGAGAACACGTTTTTGCTTACATTTAGAACTCCTGCACATCACGATATCAGATTGCAAGAAATCTCCAGTGCCATAGCGATTAACTGCTGCTACTCTGAAGACGTATTCCTCTCCCTCTGTCAATCTGTCAAACTTAAAGATTGGTCTGCTGACTGATTCAGAGACAGGTACCCATCCTGGACGATGAGCATCACGTTGCTCAACCACATAATTAGAGACAGGAGCACCTCCATCCCTTTCTGGTGGGTTCCAGCTTATTGTAACTGAAGTGGCATCAACCTCATCAAACTGAATCGGACCTTTGGGCTGATCAGGTTTGTCTGTATAAGAGAAAGATTGTATTTTTAAAGTTTTGTAAAAATCTTTTTACAAAATCACATCTGATGAACAACAGTTAAGACTTACCGAGAATGATCACTTTGATATTTTCTGTAGTAATTCCTGTAATATTCTTCACTTCAAGCGTATACTCCCCAGTATCATCGATTGTGGTGTCAAGAACAGTTAATTTGGTGAATTTAGCTGTTGACTGGATTTTCACACGTTCTTGTATCTTTAACTTATTGTCATTAAAGAACCAAGAGTAAACTGGAGGCGGTCTTCCAATGATTGGTAAATGAAGTTCAAGGGGTTTGCCAGCCAAAACACTGATTATCTTCTGTGGAATGCTTGACAGATCGACCTTTGGCATAACTGAAACAAAAAGACACAAGTGAGACAAAAAGACAAAAAAACACTGCTTGAAGTTTCATAGATACATTATACAGAGGGCTGCTACTATTTGTTAACATAATTCTATTATGTCACCAATCCTGTGACTAAGCTGTGTAAATGTAAAATGCAGATTTTAATTTGTGCATATTTATTTGTTCAGATTCATTACGCAGCACACCATCTGAACATCCAGGCATTTTTTTTTTATCATGTATAGCCTATCATCAATATCCATATCCTAATTATATCATCCATACTCTAGCTTACAGACTGAGAGACCACATAATCAATATTTGCAGCATCTTTCTCCAATAACCTGTTTTAGCCCAGCAAGCAATGTGGTATCATCACAGAGAAGTCTGATTCAAATAAACATATTTGTGTTTCTGGTCAGACACTTGTAGGCTAACTATTGAGTTAGTTTACTAGTTCTTGCTATAGGTTTAAAACATCATGTTTCCAGCCTTTAAATCACTTCTTGTTAACATAACAATAACCTAATAATATGGCTAAAGCTGTGTTAAGTTAGCCCACAGGCTATTGCTATTGTAGTCTATTTTTGCTATTAAGCAGGGCATTATTAAACTGTCGATTATATTTAATAATTTTGATCATTTTAAAGTAATTATAATCATTATAATCACTATAATGGAATTATTCTAATCATAATAATCCCACATTTCGTGAGAGTGTGTTGAAGGTTACAATTAATGGCTTTATCTAAGGTCCCGCTATTTAACAAATTGTTGGAAATGCAGTTAAAATAGTTATGAGAAAAAAAAAACATTTATATGAACTTTGTATTGTCATAACGTTTTATGTTATGAAAATTAATCATTTAGATTAATCAATGCAAAAAGAATCAAGATGGATTACTGTACTATTCTATAGATTACTTGATTCTATAGATAATCTATGCTATAGAATAGATTGCTAAGTAATTGTTAGCAGAGCCCTTAATCATACATTTAAATCATGTTTCAAATGGTTGGTAAATACCTCTTTGTTCTTGTACTGTCACAGCTGTGACAGTTTCTTTGGGTTCACCCATTCCTCTGCTGTTCACAGCACGTACCCTGAAGAGGTACTGCTCATTTTCATTCAGTTTGTCAATAGTGTACTCAAAATCTGTTAATTTCAAAGTGGCGACCTTCATCCATTTGTCTGTATTGGCCCTGCAAGCTTCAACAATGTAGCCAGTGATTCTGCTGCCTCCATCATGTTCAGGTTTCTCCCATCCAAGAGTTACAGAAGACTTTGTGATATCTACAACATCCATCTTCGCTGGAGGCAGTGGCACTTCACACACCAACACAGCATCTGGTGTCTCACAAGGTTCACCTATACCATATATGTTTTCTGGCAAGACTCTGAAGTAATAGTGCATTCCCTCTTCCAGGCCTGTAATTTTGTATGATGTCTTGCTACATTTGGAAGTCACTGTTTTGTAGGCTCTCATTGATGTTTCTCTTCTCTCAATGATGTAATTATTAACAGGTGCTCCACCATCAACCTCAGGAGCATCCCAAGTAATGTGAGCGGACTCTTTTGTGAGTTCCTTGAATTTAATAGGACCTGGTGGACCAGGAGTATCTAAAAAAAACACACACAATTATGAAACATTGTGTACTACTATTTACCCAATATACATCACACTCCATAAGGATAAGTATTCTAAAACATACCATAGATCTTTACAAGAATGCTAGCATCCTTCTTGCCAGCTGAATTAGAAGCTTCAACTGTGTATTTTCCAGCATCGTAGCGGTGCACCTTATCAATAATCAGGGTGGTGGCAGTATTAGTCACTTCAATAAACCCACGGTTCTCAAGATCTACACCAGGCTTGCTCCAAGTGATAGCTGGAACGGGTCTTCCCGTAACAGTAATATGAAGACGCAGAGAGCTTCCAGCTCTTAGGCAAATCGTCTTCTTCAGATCATCCGGAAGCTCAAGGTCAGGAGTTTCTGAGAAAATAAATTGTTTTTATTATGACAGAAAAAACAGTACTATGGGAAAACTTTCATTGATGTTTCATTGATGAAACATACCGATTCTTTCAACAGGCTCTACTTCAGTACATGGGTCACTGAAGTCACCGGTTCCATTTACATTGACCGCAGCAACTCTGAAACAGTACTTTTTGCCAGAAGTAAGACCTGTAACTGTGTGCTCTGTGGTTCTAATATTCTTCTCATGGGCCTTGGTCCATTCTTCGGCACCAAGTTCTTGCATTTCAAGGACATAGCCTATAATATCAGCACCTCCATCTTCCACTGGTCTTGCCCAGGCCAGACAAATGCTGTCCTTGTGTGAGTCTGTTACACGTGGAATTGAAGGAGCATCTGGCTTGCCTACAGTGGAGATTTGTCACAGTTACTTAATATTGAGCACATTTTTGTATATGCAGTATTAATTCAAAGATTGTAATTAGTGTAAGTTAGTTGTATGAATAATGTACCTGTTGGTACTCTGCAGACAGCATACATGGACACCTCACTGGGCTCACTGTCACCAGCTGCATTCATGGCTGTAACACGGAACTGGTAAATGTTGCCCTCTTGAAGACCTGTAACCTTGAAGGACGTGTCCTTAAGTATGGAATCTCTATTGACCTTGACCCATCTGATGCTCTTCCGCTCTTTCTTCTCTATTAAGTAGTTTGTGATTTCACTGCCTCCATCACTCTCAGATTTCAGCCATTCAATTGTCGCAAAATCTTTTCCAACAGCAAGAATTTCTGGTGGTCCCGGAGGTGATGGCACAGCTGCAGTTGAGCAAGAAATTTAATCAATAACCCATTCTAAATTAATTTCTTAAAAATATATTTGTTAAAAACTATACTTACTGAATGAGTTTCTGGCAAAAATTGGTGAAGACTGTAGTGCAACACCGGTTCCATACTTGTTCACACCTCTCACACGGAAAATATATTCATTATTTTTGAAAAGTCTGGTAATGTCACATGTGAGGGCCTTGCATTCAGCATCCATGATGACCCAGTTGAGTCTGTTGGTGTCCCTCCTCTCCACAACATAATGTGTGATGGGGTCACCACCATCCTCTAATGGCTCCTTCCAGGACACTTTGCATTTCTCCTCCGTCACATTGCTTACTGTTATCTCCTGGCATGGGCCCGGTGTATCTTAGAAAAGAATAAATGCAATAACAACATTATGAAACATGACATTATGAGTTAAACAGTTCTTCTAGCTTATATAAAATCAACTACTTCTTTAAGTGAGAATTGTGAGACTTACCAAGCACTTTTACATTGACTTCAGCTGTTTTGGTTCCACTGGCATTCCTCACTGTCAGAACATACTTTCCAGAGTCATCTCTATCACAGAACTTAATGATTGCCAGAGCACGGGTGCTGGAATACTGCAGAGAGTATTTTTCACAGTGGTCCAGCTCCTTCTTTCCCTTGGCCCAAGAGACCTTGGGATCAGGCTTACCACCAACAGCAGCATCAAGAACAAGGTCTGAGCCAGCTCTGATAGTAACTGTGTCTACAAGAAGTTTACTGTCCAATTCTGCTTTTGGAGGCGCTACAAAAAAAAATAAAATGTTATTGACTTTTGAGTATAGACATCACATTTACCACCTTTGCAAATGAAAATTGAGTCTTACTGTATTCTGCCTTGCAAGTCACTGCTCCGGTTGAAATTGATGGCAAGCTGAACACGCCGTTAGCATTCTTGGCAATCACATGGAACTCGTACACTTCCCCTTCTCCCAGTGCAGTAATAGTGAAGTTTGTATCAGTAACATTAGTGTAATTACACTTCAGCCAACGACCTTCTCCAGTAACGGTGTATGGCTTGCGCTCAACAATGTAACCTACAATTGGGCTTCCACCATCATTCAGTGGCACAGACCACTTAATTGAAACAGTGGACCGTGACACGTTGGTCACTTCTGGCTTTCCTGGGGGATCTTAAAAGATAATTACACAGAGAAAAACGTCAGAATCAGAAAGAAAAGATTTATGTAAAACAAAACACCTTTTGGACTTCACTCCTGAACTTACCAACTGGGTTTTGAGCCACAGCTTTCTTGGAGGCTTCACTTGCTTTGCTGAGGCCAGCACTATTCATTGCATAAACTCTGAACTGGTACTCTAGACTTTCAACAAGACCTTCCACCTTATAGTAACAGTCAAAGCAAGGGATGGTGTTCTCTCTGACCCAGAGGATGGTGTTGCGCTCCTTCTTCTCAATCCAGTACCCAGTGACTTTACTACCGCCATCATGGAATGGTTCTTCCCAGCGAATGCTCATGCTATTAGCAGTGACAGCAAACACTTCTGGCCTGGTTGGAGGCCCTGGTGGAACTGTGACAGAAAAACAGGGAATAAATTTAAGCTTCAGAAATTCAATACTTGTTACTGGTTAATAATAATGATGCCCTGATTATAATTTTTATGTTATTACTCACCAAATGGATGCTCTGCAACAATGGTCTCAGACTCAGTTGGTTTGCTCACACCAAATCTGTTTTCAGCACTGACACGGAAAGTGTATTGCATGTATTTTGTCAGATGTGAGACATGGAATGATGTGCGTTTCACACTGGAATTCACAAGCTGCCAGGCAGTGGTGCCAGATTCACGCTTCTCAACAATGTAGTTGGTTATCTCAGTTCCACCATCATCTTCAGGCTCATTCCACTCTAATTTACAAGACTCAGAAGTAATCGAAGAAATCTCAATAGGGCTCTCTGGAGGACTGGGTCTTCCAATCACATTGACAGTGACAGTGAAAGTTTTAGCACCAGTGACATTCTCAAGGGTAAGGAAGTATCGTCCTCCATCACCTCGCATGCTTTCTTTAACTGTCAAAGTGGTCCTATTCTTGGTTGTCTTGATTGAAACTCTGTCAGTTTCCTTTAGTCTCATTTCTTCAAGCTTCCAAATAACACTCGGAGCTGGTCTGGCACTAATTGGGACATCAATTTCAAATGGACTTCCAGTCTTACAAGTGATGAGCTGGTTGGTAATGCCACTGAGATCTGCAGTTGGCTCAATACGAGGCTCTTTAACAATAACAGATGAGAATGCTTCTCTAGGTACACTGAACCCTGCATCATTTTTTGCTTTGACACGGAATTCATATTCTGTACCTTCTGTTAAGCCTTCAACTACAAGAGTTAAGTTTTTGGTAGAACCAACAACAACCCATTTATCTGTTTCCTTTGCTTTGGCCTCAACACAATAAGCTGTAACACGGCTGCCACCATCATGTTCAGGCTTCAGCCAAGCAAGGGTAACTGTTGTATCAGTGGTATCAATAATGTCCAATCTTTTTGGTGGAGCTGGTTCAGCTGTGGCAACAATTGGATCAGGCATTTCATAAGCCTCACCAAGGCCATACTGATTTTCTGCCATGACTTTGAAAAAGTAGGGTACTCCTTCCAGGAGATCGGAAACTCTCAACCTTGTCTCAGTACACTTAGGTGCTGCCTCTGTCCATGTACGACGACTGGCCTCACGCTTCTCTACAAGATAGTGATGAACACGTGCACCACCATCATTGACTGGAGGCTCCCATGTAAGTGTTAGGGCTCCTCTTGTAACATCCTTGAACGTGAGAGGACCTGGAGCTCCAGGTGTGTCTAGCACTTTCACTGTAAATGTAACAGATTTGCTACCACTGTTGTTCTCAAGAGCAAGTGTGTATTTTCCACTGTCGGTTCGTGTACAGTTCTCTATTGTTAAACAAGTGAAATTCTCTGTGGTAGTTATATCTGACATAACACTAAGTTCTCCATCCACCTTTATCCATGAAGCACTAGGTGCTGGCTTTCCTTTAAAAGCAATGCGAAGACATACACTGCCTCCACTTTTGACTATGTGTGTCTGTTGGAAGCTTGCATCGATTTCAAACTCTGGTGCACTCAGTCTATCCACTGCTTGTACTGGTTCTAGAATCTCTTTTGCTTCACCCTTTCCAATGGCATTGACTGCACTAATGCGGAATTTGTACTCTGCTCCAGTTTCCAAACTAGTTGCAGTGTATTTGGTGACAGTACAGAGATCCTCGTTGACTCTATGCCATTCTTTTTCAGCTCCCTTGCACATCTCAATAATGTAGCCCTGAACCTCCAGGCCACCATCATATCCAGGCCTGGTCCATTCCAGACTCACAGTAGTATTGGTGGTGTCAGTGACATTTATAATTGAAGGAGCATCTGGTTCTTCAGTTGGCTCTGCACATTTAATAGGCATTGAAATATTGCTTGGAGCTCCCACTCCAGCATCATTAACTGCATAAACCCGGAACTCATATTCCACATTCTCAGTTAGGTGAGTAATTCTGTGTGCAGCCTCGACAATGGGTTTCCTAGTTAAGACCTTTAACCAGCGCCCGGTCTTCTTCTCACGTCTTTCAACAATGTAATGCTTAAGTGGATTTCCACCATCATTTGTTGGTGGAGCCCAGTTGATTGTAATACTTTCTCCATCAACATCTGTTGCATCTGGAGTACCAGGAGAGTCTGGGACAGCTGCAAGAAGGAAAACAGTTATTTTATATCATTTTATTCTAAGGAAACAATGTATTTATTTGTTGTTGTCTTTTAACAATCATTATACATGATAAATTAGTACTTGAGTTAAATGTAAACTTACTGTACTGCATTTGGGCAATGACAGGAACAGAGTCCAGTGGTCTACTGACACCAAACCTGTTCACTGCAGAAACACGGAACTGATACTCATTAGTCTTGATCAGTTTGGTGGCATTGTAAGTGCATTCCTCACATTGATCTGTAACTAGTGTCCAGGAAATTTTGGAGGTCTCTCGCTTTTCAATTATGTAATGAGTGACCTCAGAGCACCCGTCATTCTCTGGTGGATTCCATGAAAGTGTTACTTTGCCCTCTGAGATGTTTGTGAAGACAATTGGTCCAACAGGCTCTCCAGGTGTATCTAAAAAGAACATCAGGTTAGCAAGATGTAATAGAAGAAACAAGCAAAGACATGGCTAGGAGACACAACATTATCCATACCAAAGACTTCAACTTTCTTTTGTTCCTTCTTGGTTCCACAGTGATTCTTGGCTTCTACAGTATACACTCCACGATGAGAGCGGTCGACATCTCTGATAAAGAGAGTGCTCAATCCAGCAGTTGTTGTGATGTCAGCCATCTTCTTAGTTAATTCCACATCATCCCTGAACCATGTGACCTTGGGTGTTGGTGTTCCTCTAATTGTGACTTTAAGCTTGAGGCTTTCTCCTGCTTTAATGGCAACTCCCTCAAAGTACTCCTGGCCAAATTCAATGTTTGGACTGACTGTAAGGCGGGGGACAAAAAAAGTAAAATAACTGTTATATGAAAATATTGGTGTTTGGTAAAAAAAAAGGCTGAATAATATGTACTGCATGTACTTACAGCTTTCATCTCGGATGAGTACATAGCCAGAAGACTGAGAAGGTGGGCTAACAGTGCCAATGGCATTTCTTGCAATAACCCTGAATTCATAGCGCTCGCCACAAGTTAGGCCAGTCACTATAAACTCAGTGTCAGTTACATCTGAGAAGTTGGTCTTCAACCAACGACCTTGTCCCTGACGCTTCTCAACATTGTAAGCAACAATTTTGCTTCCTCCATCTCTTTTGGGTGCATCCCATTTTAATTTCACAGATTCACTTGTAACATCAGCATAGTCAGGCATACCAGGAGGATCTAAAATTAACACATATAATGTAAACAGTTCAGTGTTGGTCAGGATTTTCACACATTATTTTTGAAGAATAAAATGTTCAGTAGTTCAACTCACCAACAGGAGAAACAGCCATCACTGGTTTGCTTTCATCACTCATACGACTGTGTCCAGCATCATTCTGAGCATATACTCTGAACTGGTATTGCAGACCTTCAATAAGTCCATTAATCCTGTATTCTCTTGCAGTGATCAAGACTAAATTGACCTTCTGCCACATGATGCTGTTTGTTTCCCTCTTTTCAACATGGAATCCAAGAATTGGACAGCCACCATCAAAGATAGGAGCCTCCCATTGAATAGTCATGCCATCATTGGTGACATTGTAGACGAATGGCATGCCCGGTGGACCTGGTGGTCTGAACTCATGCTTGGCAATGACATTTTGTGAAACTAGTGGTTCACTCACACCATACCTATTCTCAGCACATACTCTGAACTGATACTGAGTTCCTTTGATTAAATTGGGTACCTTGAATGATGTTCCTATTACACTTGAACAAGCCATTTTCCAGTCTGTCTGAGAGGTGTCACGTTTTTCAACACTGTAGCAAGTAATTTCTCCACCTCCGTCATCATTTGGTTCATCCCAAGATATCATAATACTTTCTGCTCTGACCTCATCCAAGCGAATAGGTCCAATGGGTCTGGCAGGTGGTCCAAGGGTGATGACTTGTACATGGAATGATTTCCTGCTGACATTGTTGTCAAGAGTAAGTGTATATTTACCACCATTCTCTTTTTCTACATTCTTTATCATAAGGGTTGCCTTGTTCTCTGTTTTCTTGAAGCGAATCCTTTCACTTTCTTTCAGAGGCAAATTGTCTTTCAGCCACAGAACAGATGGCCTTGGTTTACCTCTGTATGGCAACTCAATGTGCACATTGTGGCCAAGACGCACACTGACCTGTCCATCAGGATACTCCTCAAGGTTTGCCTCTGGTGGTATGATATAGTCCTTAACTTTAATTGGACCAATCTCTGTAAAATCACTACTGCCCTTCTCATTTGTGGAGCAAACTCTGAAGAACATCTCTGTGAGTTCCTTAAGTTTTGTGACCGTATGCTCACAGTGCTTGTTTGTGCCAGCAGGGCTCCAATCTTCTTGACCTTGAATTCTCTTTTCAATGATGTAGTCAGTAATAATGCTACCACCATCATAATCCGGTTTATTCCACTGTAGAGTCACTGATGTCTTTGAGGAGTCTTTCATAGCTAGATCTTTAACGGGACCTGGTTTCTCAGTGGCTTTAACTGGCTCTGCTGTATTACATCGATCACCTACTCCATTCTCATTTTCTGCTGCTACACGGAAGAAGTATGATGCCTTCTCAGAGAGCTCCTCAATTACATATGTAGTTTCCATGCATTTGTTTGTGACAGAAGCATATGTGCGTTTTGAAGAGTCTCTCTTCTCAACAATATAGTTAGTGATTTCAGCACCACCATCAAGGAGTGGAGGTTCCCAGACAAGGGTCACCTTACCACGAGTGACATCCTTCAGGACCAGATTTCTACATGCAGAAGGAGTATCCTGTACTTTCACAGATAAGGTCAATGATTTCGGCTGGCCAACTCCATTTGATATATCTATGGTATATTTACCAGTATCATTCCGTGTTACTTGTGAAATTACAAGGCATGATGATGTAGGTGTGGTGTGAATATCATATTTAGGATCATTGTCAATGTTTTGCTCTTCTTTCTTCCAAGAAACTCTTGGAGCAGGTCTACCCTTGAGAGGCACCATGATCTCAACATCTTTGCCAGCTTTCACAATGTAATGAGTTCTCATTGCAACATCTGGGTCAACCTGGGCTTCCTCTACAAAAATGACACACATATTGAGATGTTAAACATTACTGTTGCAAAACAAAGGCTGTGTTAGGTAAACATAAAGTAATACAAATATATACACACCAAGAATGTCTTTGGCTTGGACTGGTTCCTCCATCTCTATCGGATCTCCACGTCCAGCACAATTTACAGCAGATACTCTGAAGTAGTAGTCAATGTCTGGCTTAAGATCTGATGCAACATACTCAGTAGTTTTGACTTCACCCTTTTGACTGATTACTGTCCATTCTCCTTCCTCACCCACCCTTTTCTCCACAACATAGCTAGTGATTTCACTCCCACCATCATATTCTGGCTTGGACCATCCAAGAGTAATTGATGTTTTTGTTGAGTCAACAACCTTTAACTTAGTTGGCTCAGAAGGTGCATCTGTAGAAAAGTTTACAAACCATTGAAAAACACTGCACATTAAACACTGGATACATTAATAAGAACCATTTAATTTAGCAGAATACAAAAGAAAACAACAAATTAGATAATGTAAATGCTAAATGAATAATAATGATAATAATAAGAATACATACCAACAGGATCAGCTGCTTTGTAAAAGTCAGATACATCTGAGAATGGGCCTTCCCCAGCTTTATTGACTGCACATACACGATACTGATATTCATTTCCTTCAGTCAAGTGATAGATCTTTGCTGTTGTGTCATTGATAGGGTCTTTGTAAACTTTAATCCAGCGTAGACTCTTTTTGTCACGTCGCTGTAAATAGTAGCCTGTAACCATGCTACCACCATCCAAACCTGGTTTATCCCATATAATCTTCATTGATGTTCTAGTGATTTCTGTTGCCTCTGGTGTGGTAGGCTGTCCAGGAGTAACTGAAGAAAAACAAATAGAATTCAGAAATATAATACATTTTTTGTATCAGCTTGAACAGCATTTCTCAATATGAATAATAACAATAGTAGCTATTAATTATTACCAAAAGCATTCTTGGCAATGACAGGATCAGACTCCAGAGGCTCTCCAGCTCCAAACTTATTGACTCCTCTCACACGGAAGACGTATTCACTTCCTCGGATCAATTTCTGTACAGAGACTGTACGTGCCTCCAAACAATCCGAAACGATCGACCACACAGCTCTGCTCGTCTCTCTTTTTTCCACAATATAATGGGTAACTTTGGAGCCTCCCTCATCTTCTACGGGTCCCCATGCAATAGTTATGCTGTCAGCAGTCACTGATTTAAACTCAATGCTTCCAGTTGGGGGGCCAGGTTTGTCTAGTAATTTTTAAAAACAAACAACATCAAAAGAAATCAATTTCCAAACTGACAACTGGTAACAAGTAATTAAAAAAATATTTAGAGTTAGAAACACAAATGTTTCCATACCTAGAATTAATATTCTGATAGAAACAGAGGCTGTGCCAAACACATTTCTAATCTTCATTTCATATGTTCCAGTGTGAAGACGAGTGGCATCCTTGATAAGCACAGCAGATGAATCAGTGGTGTTCTCAATTGAAAGCTGTGAGCTTGACACCAATTCCTTTCCATTCTTGAGCCATTCAATTGTTGGCAAAGGCTTTGCAATAATTCCTAGTCTTATTTTGACAGAAGCCCCAGCTTTATATTGTACAACATCCAAGTACTCAGGAGGCAAATCAATAGCGGGAGTGCCTAAAAAAGGAAGTTTAGAAATTATATTTAAATTACATCTAAGTACTTAATAATTAAGTACTTAATCACTTGAGCTTTATTATTTAGCAGCTACATGGACTAAAAGTTATTCTTACTAAAGTGTTTAATAAAATCTTGAACCCACCAGTGGGTCTTAACTATTTAAGGGCTTAAAATAAGAAATCTGAATAAAAGAATTCGGTATGAAAATTGTAACACTTACCAGAAACATCAACACAAGTTACCGGTCCAGCGATAAGAGATGGGTTGCTTACAGAGCCAACTGCATTCTTAGCAAAGACTCTGAATTCATATGACTGATCCTGTGTTAAACCTGAGACAGTGAAGTTTGTCTCAATGACATTGGTAAAGTTAGCCTTTGTCCACCTGCCATTTGGAGCATCTCGTCTCTCAACCATATAGCCAGTGATTTTGCTTCCACCATCAAATGGGGGCTTCTGCCAGACAAGGCTAACTGAGGTCTTTGTAATCTCAGAGATTCTCACATTTGCCGGAGGTTCTAAAAAAAGACAAGAATTGAACATTTAGCAACAGCTCTGACAGTGGATTTTCCACACTAAATTTTCTACCCATACAATAATTATGTAATTTCAGGAACATACCACAGGCATCAATGGCAAGCACTTCCTCTGATGTCTTGCTGAATTTTCCAATGCCAGCAGCATTTTCAGCAGCAACCTTGAATTCATAGATCATCCCAGGGCATATGTTTGTCACTCTAATTTGGTTAGCAGGGATTGCTGTCTTGTTCACTTTCTGCCACAGAATGCTGCTTCTTTCTTTCATTTGTATATGGTATCCAAACACTGGATTTCCTCCATCTACTACTGGTTCATGCCAGCAGACAGTAAGGCTTTCTCTTGAAACAAAGCTCAACCATGGTGTTGATGGAGGCCCAGGAATTGCTAGAATCAACCATTAAAGAACAAAATTTACATTTGAAAGTTCAGTGTTATTGTAGAGAAAGAACTAGAATGCAGTAGACAGATACTCACTGTATGGAAGTTTCACAGTGACCGTCTGAGAGTCGATGTGATCGCTGATGCCAAAACGATTCTCTGCTTTAATTCTAAATTGGTATTCTTCTCCCTTTGTTAATTTGGTCACTTTAATTGCACTTCTGGCAACTGTGGATGACACCTCCACCCAAGCTGGTGTGCTTGTTTCACGCCTAAGTATAACATAGTTGGTGACTGGGCTACCACCATCATATACAGGTGGGAGCCATTTGAGACACACACTTGTTTCTCCAACGTCGCTAATCGCAACTGGACCAACTGGAGGACCAGGTCTATCCAAAACCAGTATGTTAATGAACATTTTGGTTGTTCCACTTGTGTTGGATGCAACAATATCATATCTTCCAGCATCACTTGCAATACTTTCTTTGAGATTAATGTTAAGACTTTCAGGGGTTACTTCAAAACTGAATCTCTTTCCACACTTGACTGGAACATTGTTTCTTGTCATTGCCACCTTTGGCATTGGTTTGCCAGTGAGAGGGAGCTCAAACTTCAAATTTGACCCTGCTCTCACATAAACTGTGTTATGTGGGAAGTTCTTCATATCAAATTCAGGTGCATCTGTGGGAAAAAAAAACACATTTTATTCAATATTTTTGATAATTAGGAGTAATCTACTGACATAGAATCCAAACAACGAAACAACGCTCACCAAGTTGATCTTTCACAACCACAGGAATAACCATTTCCTTTGGATCACTCAGTCCTGCATGATTTTCAGCACGAACTCTGAAGAAGTATTCAGCATTTTCTCTCAAGCCTTTGATTGTATGAGTGGTGGTTTTTACCGTGGCACATTTCACCCACTTTTGCTGACCCTTCTCAAGAGCATCAATGAGGTAGCTGGTAATTCTGCTTCCACCATCATACTCTGGTTTTGACCATGCAATTGTAATACTATCTTTTGTTACTTGAGCTACCCCAAGCCTGGCAGGAGGACTTGGTATTTCTGTTGAATGAATGGAGGAAAGCACATATTAGTATGTAAATCTAAAATACCTATTATAACATTATTAATTCTTAGTCAATCAAATTGATAATGCATTTACCTGTTATTTTAGTTCCCTCTTTTGTCTCAGCAGGTACACCCATACCAAATTCATTCTCTCCCATGACTCTGAAGTAGTAGATTGCACCCTCTTGCAAGTCCTCTACCTTGTAGACCAGATTGCGACAGTTATTTGTTACACACACCCAGGCCTTTTTACTAGCTTCACGTTTCTCAACATGGTAAGCCTTCACAGCATCTCCTCCATCATTCTCTGGAACTTCCCAAGTAAGTGTGGCGGAGTCTTTTGTGACTTCCTTAACCTTCACATTAATTGGTGGACCAGGAGAATCAAGAACTTTGACAATCACCGGCAATGATGCAGTTCCAATACCATTATCCAATGTAACAGTATACTGCCCTGAATCATTTCTTGTTGCCTTTTCAATTGTTAGTGATGTATATGTTCCAGTTGTTTCAATGGTAGCCCTTGATTTCAGATCAACTTCTTCCTTATTCCATGTGACTGAAGGCACAGGTACTCCTTTAAATGGTGCTGTCAGAGTGAAAGAATTTCCATGCTTGACAATCAAGGTTTTCCTCATCTCAATGTCAACATCAAATATTGGTTCCTCTTTTCTGTCTGTTGCTACCTGTGGCTCAGAAACTGGTGAACGTTCACTTAAGCCAATTTTGTTAATTGATTTAACAGCAAAGACATATTCCACATCACTTGTGAGACCAGAGACAGTGAACTCTGTGCTTCTTGTCATCTGGATGGCAACAACCCATTCCTCATCCTCTGCTTTTTTGTATTCCACAGTGTATCCAATGATTGGAGTGCCACCATCTGACAAGGGCTTGTTCCAGACTATAGTGATGGAGTTCTTTGTATGATCCAGGATCTTTGGTTTAGTTGGTGGAGATGGCAAAAGTAATGCATCCTCTGCCCTTGCTGAAGCAGATGGCTGACTAGGAGGACTTAAACCTGCAGCATTTTCTGCAAAGACTCTAAATTCATATTCACATCCTCTTCTTAGTTTAGGTACTATAGCTGTTAGGTCTTTCTCAAGTTCCCTGTTGACTCTGACCCATCGAAGACTTGATTTCTCATGACGCTCAATGACATACCCACAGATCTCACTGCCTCCATCATGAATAGGCTTAGCCCAAGTTATAGTCATCTCCTCACTGGTCACACTTGTGATTTCAACATTTGTTGGCGCTGCAGCAACGGTGAATGGATCGATGATTTTGACAATTTCACTCTCAAGAGGTTCACCCAGTCCAAACTTATTTACAGCCAAAACTCTGAAGATATATTCATTGCCTTTGAGGAGTTTTGTTACTTTCCATGTTCTAGTTTTCACCTCTCCTTGTACCACTGTCCATGCCAAACTGCTGGTCTCTCTTTTCTGAACAACATAATGAGTGATTTCTGCACCACCGATTTCTTGTGGTGGTCCCCATGACAACGTGCAGGTTTCGGCTGTAAGGCCAGTGACTGACAATGGTCCTGCTGAGGGTCCTGGTTTATCAAGGATCACACAATTCACTGGTGTTGTTACTGTTCCAGCGGCATTCTGTAATGTTAAGGCATACTGTCCAGAATCACTTCTTTTGCAGTCTTTGACTATTATCATAGTGCTACTATCTGTTGCAGATATCTGAATTCTTGCTTTGAGTTCAATCTCCTTTCCATCCTTTGACCATGATGCCACTGGTAGTGGACGACCAGCAATGTCAGCATTAATCTTCAGGGTCTCTCCTGCTTTCATAAACACAGTGTCTCTGAACTTCACATCTATCATAATGCGTGGTGGATCGACATCATCTTTCACAGTGATAGGTCCTGTATTATCAGACGGTTCACTGAACAGCCCAGCAGCATTCTTTGCAGTTATGCGGAAATCATATTGCTGATCTTGAGTGAGACCAGTAACATCAAAGTATGTTTCAGCAATATTGGTGAAGTTGCACCTCATCCAGCGACCCTCTGGAAGATCTCTACGTTCAATGATGTAACCAGTAACTTTGGCTCCTCCATCATATTCAGGCTTTGTCCAAGAGAGAGATACAGAAGATCTAGATATGCTTGTAACCACAGGTTGACCAGGAGGATCACAAGGATCTCTGGCAGCTATAGCCTCACTGACCTTGCTGACCTTTCCAATACCAGCAATGTTTTCAGCATACACACGGTACTCATAGAACATGCCCTCTTCGAGACCAGTTACTTTAAACTCAGTATCTTTGATAAGAGCCCTGTTCATCTTTGTCCATAAAATACTGCTTCTCTCTTTGCGTTCCAAATGATAACCAAGAACTGTGCTGCCACCATCATTGACTGGTTCATTCCATGTGACAAGCATAAAGGACTTTGTGGAATGAGCCACCCGGGGAGTGGCAGGTGGACCAGGCTGTTTAAATGTATATTCTGCAGTAATTCCAGGAGAGTCAATGGGCTTACTCTTTCCATAGCGGTTCACTGCATATATACGGAATTGATATTCAGAACCATGTGTCAGTCGAGAAACCTTGATTGAATTTCTGGCAACATTTGTTGACACAATCTGCCACACTGTTGTATTAGTGTCTCTTTTCTCAACAATGTAGTTATTGATGGAGCAACCACCGTCATATTCTGGGGGTGTCCATGATAGTGTAATGCTGTCAGCAGTTACAGCATCAACTTTTACTGAAGCTGGTGGACCTGGTTTATCAAGAACCACTATGTTGATATCTGTAGAAAAGGTGCCTGCTGTATTGGCAAGAGTTAGTTCATATTTTCCAACATGGTCAATGGCAGCTTCCTTGATGACAATCTTGCTTGATACCATGGTATTAATTATTGTGAGAGAAGTAGTTTGCTTGAGAGGAAGGCTATCTTTCTTCCATGAAACCACTGGTTTAGGTCTGCCTCTTACTGGAACTTCAATAGTGAGATCATCTCCAGCCTTAACACTGTAAGTGTTAAAGAGCAGACTAACCGACGGTTCTATCGCTATGTCTTTAGCATGGACGGGTACCCCAAGTTCTTGAGGTTCACTCTTGCCTTTCTCATTCACTGCAATTACCCTGAAAGAGTATGCTTCACCAGGGGTTAGGTTGGAAACAGTAGCCTCTGGAACTTTCACTGTGCAGCACACACCCCATTTATCAGTGCCTTTTGGCTGCATCTCAACATTGTAACAGATGACTTTACTGCCACCATCATGTGCAGGTTTCACCCAAGTAAGTGTTACACTGTTTTTGGTAACATCCACAAGAGTCACTTTTCCCGGAGGCATAGGTACCTGAGCAACTTTTACTGGATTCTTTGTTTCTACCATAACACCAATACCATACTCATTAACAGCACATACTCTGAAGTAGAAAATTCCTCCCTCTTGCAACTCCTCTATTTTGAAGAAATTTTGTGTACAGTTACTTGTGACAGTTGTATATGCTTTTCTTGTTGATTCTCGCTTTTCCACAATGTAGTTGGTTATTTTGGCTCCACCATCAGTAAGAGGAGGATCCCAACAGAGAGTCACTGAGTCTTTCTTAACATCTTTGACTTCAAAATTCTGGGGTGCACTCGGTGAATCAAGCACCCTTACATTCACAAATGCTGATTTTGTGCCGCTCTTATTTTCAAGAGAAAGGATGTATTTCCCACTGTCAAATCTGTTGACATTGTCTATCACAAGCATGGTATAGGAACCAGTGGACTCAATTACTGCACGCTCAGTTAAAGCACTCTCTTCTTTCTCCCATTTGACAGATGGTTCAGGTCTGCCACGAATTGTAATAAACAGACGAAGTGATCCACCTGCACGGACAGAGACAACTTTCCTAAGGTCAGCATCAAGTTCAATCTCTGGTGTTTCAATTTTTTCTGTTGCAATCACAGAGCCATGAACCTCTGCAGGTTCACCCACTCCCTCTGAATTAATGGCACAAACACGGAAGTTATACTCTGCATTTTCCTTAAGTTTTTCCACTGTTAAGCGTGTTGCTTGTAAACCAGTTGGAGGTGTGCATATGGTCCATTCTTCTGCAGAAACCTCTTTCATCTCAACAATGTAACCTTTAACATATGCACCACCATCATGGGCTGGTTTGCCCCAAGCCAGGGACACAGATGAGCTTGTGTAATCTGTCACTTTAGGATGGTGAGGTGGACCAGGGGGAGTTGTGGCATTTATTGCTCTGTAAAACAGAGATAAGTCACTCAATTCACCCACACCAGCTTCATTCTCAGCAGACACACGGAATTCATAGAAATGCCCCTCTGAAAGACCAGTCACTTTGAAATGCAAGTCAGTAAGCTTCTGTCTGTTACATTTGGTCCATCTCACACCATCTTTGTCACGTTTCTCCAAGTGATAACCAATAATTTCTGTTCCACCATCACTGTCTGGGACATTCCATGATAGAACCATTGAATCCTTGGTTATATCACTTGCTTCTGGTGTTGATGGTTTACTTGGTGGTGTAAATGGGTTGCGGGCAATTATTGCCTCAGATTCCAGAGTGTCACTAATGCCATATTTATTAACGGCCATAACTCTGAAAATATATTCATCACCTCTCAAGAGCTTTGTCACTTTATAACTGGTAGCTTGAATATTGGCGTCAACCAAAGTCCATGATAACCTACTTGTTTCTCTTTTTTCAACAATGTAGTGAGAAATATTAGCACCACCATCTTGGGAAGGCTCAGTCCAGAACAGGTCACATTTATCAGACATAATGCCAATTACACGTAATGGTCCAGTGGGCGGGCCTGGTCTATCGAGTACCCTTACAGTGATTGGAACTGTTTTTGTTCCACCACTGTTGGTTAATACAAGATCATAATGGCCACTGTCTAATCGTGTGCAGTCCTTAATCGTAATAGAGGCACATTTCTGGGTTGTTTTTACTTCAATGCGCAACGTTTTATCCATTTCCTTTCCTTCTTTCAACCACTGGACATCAGGAATGGGTTTTCCATGGATGTCTGCTTCAAGAACTAAATTCTCTCCAGCATTAATGACAATGACATCCTTGTACTTAGGATCAACTGAAACACTTGGAGGTTCAATTTCATCTTTTGTAGTAATTGGTCCAGTGCTGTCAGATGGTTCGCTGAAAATACCCGCAGCATTTCTTGCAGTTACTCTAAATTCATATTGTTGGTCTGCTGTTAAGCCAGTAATTGCAAATTCAGTCTCAATTACATTAGTGAAGTTAACCCTCATCCAATGGCCTTGAGGCAAGTCTCTCTTTTCAACAATGTATCCCGTCACTTTGCTGCCACCATCATATTGAGGCTTTGTCCACTGAATTACCACATGGTTCTTCGAGATGGTAACGGCTTCTGGAGTACCAGGTGGGTCACATGGATCACGAGCAACAAAGCTCTCTGAAACCTTACTGGCTCTGCCAATACCAACAATGTTCTCGGCATATACCCTGAATTCATATCCAATTCCTTCTTCTAGATTGCAAATCTTAAATATTGTATCAGTAATGAGAGTTTTGTTCAACTTTGTCCACAGAATGCTAGTTCGCTCTTTGCTTTCTAGATGATAGCCAATTACTGTGCTTCCACCATCATTGACAGGCTCATTCCACTCAATTATCATTTGATCCTTAGTGGCAGACTTGACATATGGAGTTCCAGGTGGCCCTGGAGGTTTATAAGGATACTGAACAACAATTGCCTTTGACTCCAAAGAAGTACTCTTGCCATATCTGTTTTCAGCAAAGACTCTAAATTGGTACTCAGCACCAGTTTTTAGTTTTGTTATTTTAAGAGATGTTCTGGCAACTGATCCAGGTACCGTCTCCCATGTTGTTGTAGTGGTGTCTCTCCTTTCAACAATGTAATGCTTAACTTGGCAGCCTCCTGTGTAGGATGGAGGTTCCCATGAAATTGTGACAAAGCTTTTACTGACTTCATTAACCTTAATAGGGCCTGTTGGCGGTCCAGGCTTATCAAGTATAATGATTCCAATTTCTTCTGTAACAGCACCAGCACTGTTCGTTGCAGTAATTGCATACTTTCCAAGGTCATCTTTATTGGCCTCAGTAATCTGCAAAATTGCTGATGTTGGTGTGTTTGAAGTGCTTATTCTAGATGTCACTTTAAGGGTTTGTCCATCCTTCATCCAAGTAACTTTTGGCTTGGGACGTCCAAACACTGGTATTTCCAGTTTGAGATCATCACCAGATTTGACACTATATGTACTGAACTGTACTTTCAGGCTTGGCTCGATTGTTAAGTCATTGGCAATTACAGGAGCAGCAAGGAGTTTTGGCTCACTCTTTCCTTTCTCATTGTATGCAAGAACACGGAGCAGATATTCCTGGCCAGCTGTTAGTCCAGTGACTGTGCCTTCACATGTTTTGACAGATGTTGCTACACCCCATTTATCTGTTCCTTTGGGTTGCATTTCAATCAAATAACCTACAATCCTGCTTCCACCATCATGCTCTGGTTTTTCCCAGGCCAGAGATGCACTGGCTTTCGTCACATCAGTCAACAACACCTTTCCTACCGGCAGAGGTACTTCAGAGGCCTTTGAAGCAGTCTTTGTTTCAACTGGTAAGCCAACTCCGAATTCATTTTCAGCCATAACTCTAAAGTAGTACATGGCCCCTTCTGCAAGATTTTCCACTTTGAAGCTAGTCTTGCTACACTTGGCTGTAACATTGGCATATGCTTTCCTTGTGGATTCACGTTTATCAACAACATAGTTCTTGATTTTTGCACCTCCATCAATAAGCGGTGCATCCCAAACAAGTGTAACAGAGTCTTTCTTAATGTCTTTAACTACTAGGTTCTGGGGGGCTCCAGGTGTATCTAATACTTTCACTGCCACAAATTCAGACACAGAACCACTGCTGTTTTGCAGGGTGAGAGTGTATTTTCCAGAATCCTTTCTGTCACAGGAATCAATTGAAAGTTGTGTGAAGTTTAGACCCTTCTCAATCACTGCCTTCTCTGACAGCTCTCCTTCATCTTTAGTCCAATTAATCTCAGGTGTTGGTCTCCCCTTGAAAGGCACATTAATTCTAACTGATCCTCCAGCACGAACAACTATGCCTTTCCTCAGCTCTGAATCAAGGTGAATTTCAGGAGCTTCAAGTTTGTCCTCTGGTTTGACAGTCCCAGGAATAACTGCAGGCTCACCAACACCTAGTTTATTTATAGCACATACCTGAACCTTATATTCTTGTTGTTCTGTTAACTTGGTGATTTCAAATTTATTAACACGCAGGCCAGTTGGTGGAGTGCACATAGACCATTCCTCCTCCTCAGCTTTGCATATTTCTACAATATATCCTTGAATTGCACTTCCACCATCATTAAGAGGCTTTCCCCATGTCACGGAAATAGAGCTCTTTGTTGTGTCGATCACATGTGCATTTGTGGGTGGGCCAGGTTTATATTTAGGGTCAGAAGCTTTATAATATGATGTTGGTAAACTGGGTTCACTGATTCCAGCTGCATTTTCAGCTGATACTCTGAACTCATACTCATGATCCTCTATCAGGCCTTGTACTCTGAAACATACATCAGTAACTTTCTGTCTGTTGCATCTGGTCCATTTAATTCCAGACCGATCTTTCTTTTCAACAATATATCCGACAATTTCACTTCCACCATCTGTCTCTGGAGCACTCCAGCATATGGTCATAGAATCCCGAGCAATGTTAGTCACCTCCAGAATTTGTGGTGATCCGGGGGCTACAAATGGATTCTTCATTATTACAGATGGTGAAGTGATTGGCTCACTAACACCATAACTGTTGACAGCCATGACACGGAACATATATTCATTGCCTTCAAGAAGACTTGTCACTTTATATACTGTAGATTTACAATCAATAGAAACCATAGTCCAAGCTAGACGACTTGTTTCACGTCTTTCAATAATATAATGGGTGATAGCACTTCCTCCGTCATGTTGAGGGGGGCGCCATGACAATGTGCATTTATCGCTTGATACTCCTGTGACATGAAGAGGCCCTTCTGGTGGACTGGGTTTGTCTAGTACTTTCACATGGAATGAAACAGTTTGTGAGCCAGCAACATTAGTGAGTTGAAGAGTATAGTTGCCACCATCCTGTCTGAGTGCATCCTTTATAACAATCATAGCTCTAGTGTCAGTATTCTTGATTTCACATCGGATTGTGTTTTCAATTTCCTTGTCACCTTTGAACCACTGTATTGTAGGAACTGGTTTGCCATGGACATCTGCATCAATTTTAAATGTATCCCCAGCATTCACAATAAGAGTCTGAGTGTATTCAGGGTCAATTGAAAACTTGGGTGGCTCCACTTCATCCAATGCAACAATAGGTCCACTGTTATAGGATGGTTTACTAATAGTGCCAACAGCATTCTTTGCAATTACTCTGAAGTCATATTTTGCTCCTTCTGTGAGTCCAGTGATAGTGAATTGGGTTTCAATCACATTTGTAAAACTGGCTTTCATCCATCGACCCTCTGGCAGATCACGCTTCTCAACAGTATAACCAGTTATAACACTTCCTCCGTCATATTCTGGCTTTGTCCATTGGATTGTTATTGAATTTTTACTAACATGGAGAGCTTCTGGAGTACCAGGTGGATCACATGGATCCCGGGCTACATAACCCTCTGAGATTTTACTGCATCTACCAATGCCAACAATATTTTCACCATAGACCCTAAATTCATATTCCATCCCTTCTTCTAGAGGACTGGTTTTAAATTTTGTTTCCTGAATTAGTGTCTTGTTTATCTTGGTCCAGAGGATGCTGTTTCTCTCTTTCCTTTCAAGATGGTATCCTATAATGCTACTGCCTCCATCTGAAACTGGTTCATGCCACTCAACGACCATATGATCTCTTGACAAGGATGACACAAATGGAGTTCCAGGTGGGCCCGGTTCTCTATATGGGTATTGAGCAACAACTGCTGGAGAGTCTAAAGCATAACTCTTGCCATATCTGTTTTGAGCAATGATTCTGAATTGATACTCAGCACCAGTTTTCAGTCTGGGAACCTTCAGTGTTGTTCTTGCCAAGGTGACAGAAACATTCTCCCACGTAGTGGTGGTTGTATCTCTCTTTTGTACGATGTAGTTTGAAACTGAGCAACCACCAGTGTATTTTGGTGGATCCCATGACAATGTTACACTTGATACCGTTATGTCATTAAATCTTACAGGGCCTGATGGTGGTCCTGGTTTATCAAGCGTGATAATTTCTATTGTGGCATCCTTTTGCCCAACAGCATTGGAAACATTCATTCCGTACATGCCACCATCATCTCTGGCAGCTTCTTTGATACTAAGAATTGTGCTGTGTGGTGTATTAGAAATGTTCACTCTTGTTGTGAATTTAAGGGCTGCACCATCCTTTGTCCACATGACTTTTGGTTTAGGGCGTCCAGAAACTGGAATTTCAACTTGAAGGTCCTTTCCTACGAGAACACTGTAGTTGCTAAATGCAGGTCTAACATCTGGTTCAATGACAAGATCCTTTGCTTGCACTGGGACTGCAAGAGTTCTTGGGTCACTCTTTCCTTTGTCATTAATAGCTATTACTCTGAACATGTATTCTTCACCAGAATTTAGGTTTTTAATAACAGCTTCTAATGTTTTCACATTAGCACAACCAGACCACTTGTCACTGCCTTTCACTTGCATTTCAACAAGGTACTGAAGAATTCTACTTCCCCCATCATGCACTGGTTTTTCCCAAGCAAGTGAGACACTCGTTTTTGTAACATCTACAACACTTAATTTACCAGGGCACTGGGGCACTTCAGATACTTTTATTGGATCTGTAATATCTGCAGGTAACCCAACTCCATGTTCGTTTTCTGCAAGAACTCTGAAATAGTAACTACAGCCCTCTTGAAGTGGTTCAATTTTCCATGATAGTTTATGGCAGTTTGTTACAACAGCAGAGAAGGCTTTTCTTGTAGTTTCACGCTTCTCAACAATATAATTTTTTATCTTGGCTCCACCATCCAAGGCAGGAGGTTCCCACGAAAGAGTGACATATTCTTTTGTAATTTCTTGCAGTTTAATGTTAACTGGAGCACTAGGTGTGTCAAGAACTTTCACAATGATTGTTGCAGTCTTTACACCAGAGGTGTTTTCTGCGTACACAGTGTACTTTCCGCTGTCAGATCTGTTGACTTTATCAATCACAAGGGAAGTGTAACTACTTGTAACCTCAACTTGCACTGTCTCTTTAATAGGGCCTTCATCTTTCTCCCATTTAATTTGTGGAACAGGACGCCCTCTGATGGGAATGAAAATTCTAAGAGGTCCTCCTGCTTTAATAATTACAAGCTTTCTGAACTCAGGATCAATATCAAGATCTGGTTCCTCAGTCCTGTCCTCTGGAAGAACGTCACCAGGAATATCTGCATGCTCACCAACACCAACCTTGTTAACTGCGCAAACCCTAAATTTATATCCCTGCTTTTCCTTCAGGTTTTCCACTGTGAAGCGTGTTAACTTAACACCTGTTGGTGGGGTGCATATTGTCCATTCTTCAGGAGCTACTCCATCTTCAGAATCTTTTCCTTCCTTTCTTTCTTCACCTGGTGATTTTGCCTCACATGACTCAACAATATATGCTTGGATTTCACATCCACCATCATAAATAGGCTTCCCCCATAGAAGTGACACAGATGATTTGGTTGTGTCTGTCACTTTAGGATTATGTGGTGGACCTGGCTTGAACACAGGATCTACAGCCTTATAGAATACTGTTGCTGAACTAGGTTCCCCCACCCCAACAGTATTCTCAGCCGCAACTCTGAATTCATAGAGGTGTGCTTCAAGGAGTCCAGTAACTTTGAAGGTTAGATTAGTAATCGTTTGTCTGTTGCATCTGGTCCATCTAACACCTTCCTTGTCATGTTTTTCAATGATGTACCCAGTGATAGGAGTGCCACCATCACTTGTGGGAGCCTCCCAACTTAAGACCATTGAGTCTTTCTTGACATTCGACACCTCTATTCCCTTTGGAGCGTCTGGAAGCATAAATGGATCCTTTATAGTAACTGGGTCAGACTGAAGTGGTTCTCCCACTCCAAATTTGTTGACTGGCAAAACTCTGAAAATGTATTCATTTCCCTCAAGGAGTTTTGTTACTTTCAAGTTTTCAGTTTGAACTTTAGGTTCAACAAGAGTCCAAATAAGTCTACTAGACTCCCTTCTTTCAACAATATAGTGAATGATCTTGCTTCCACCATCCTGTTTAGGAGGTTTCCAGGCAAGACAGCATTGTTCGCAGGTAACCCCTGTGATGAAAATGGGACCCTCAGGTGTTCCGGGTTTATCTAGTACACTGACATTTACTTGAACAGCTTTCTCGCCTCCGGGATTTCTTAGCAGCAAAGTGTACTGGCCACCATCAGCGAGTTTTGCCTCTTTTACAGACAAACAGGTGTAGCTGTCAGTGTTTTTAATTTCACGATATATAGTGTTTCCAAGTTCTTGATCTCCCTTCATCCAGTAAACTGTAGGGACTGGTTTACCATGAACATCTGCATCAATCTTGAATGATTCTCCTGCATGTACAACAATTGTTTGGGTGTACTGTGGATCTATGCTGATTCTGGGTGGTTCAATCTCATCTTTTGCAGTAATAGGTCCTGTGCTGTAAGAAGGACCACTAAAAACACCAGCTGCATTTCTTGCAATCACCCGGAATTCATATTTCTGGTCTTCAGCAAGACCTGTAGCAGTGTACTCTGTCTCAATGACATTGGTGAAGTTTGCCTTCAGCCAGCGTCCTTCAGGCAATTCCTTCTTCTCAACAATATAACCAATGACTTTGCTTCCACCATCATACTCAGGCTTAGTCCATGTGATTGTAATGGAATTCTTTGTGATTTTAGCTGCCTCAGGTGTGCCCGGAGGATCACAAGGATCTCTGGCGACATAGCCTTCTGAAATTTTGCTTGCTTTTCCAATACCAACAATGTTCTCTGCATACACTCTGAATTCGTATTCAAGTCCTTCCTCAAGGCCTGTGGTCTTGTAAGTTGTGTCCTGGATTATGGTTTTGTTGAGTTTAACCCAGAGAATACTATTTCTCTCTTTACGTTCAAGGTGATATCCCAAAATTGTGCTTCCTCCATCAATAACTGGCTCATTCCATATGACAACCATGCTATCTTTGGTAGAAGAATGGACAAAGGGTGTTCCAGGAGGACCTGGAAGTTTGTATGGGTATTGTGCAATAACACTCTCTGAAACAAGCAAAGGGCTCTTTCCATACCTGTTCTCAGCAGTAATTCTAAACTGATATTCAGAACCTGGTTTTAGTCTTCCAGCTTTAATCTTTGTTCTAGCCAGATTTGCTGCCACAACTACCCAGTTTGTTGTAGATGTGTCTCTCTTTTCGACTAAGTAGTTGCTAATGGTGCATCCTCCATCATATTCTGGTGGTTTCCATGAAATTGTGACACTGTCAGCTGTTACTTCTTCAACTTTGACTGGACCAGTAGGTGGGCCAGGTTTGTCAAGAACAACAACTCTAATATCCACTAATTTCTCACCAGCTGTGTTTGAAAGTTTGATACTGTATTGTCCAACATCATCTCTACAAGCTTCTTTGATCACAAGATTCAGAAGGGTCTCTGTGGAAGAGAAGTTAACCCTGGTGGTTCGTTTAAGTGGTACAGCATCTTTCAACCAAGATACAGCAGCTTTGGGACGAGCAACATATGGAATATCAATTGTCAAATCCTCTCCAGCAAGAACACTAAATGTTGAGAATAGCAGCTTGGCAGATGGCGCAATAACAAGGTCTTTGGCAATCACTGGCACACCTAATTGCCGAGGATCACTGGTGCCCTTTTCATTTCTTGCTGAAACACGGAAAATATACTCCTCACCAGGAGTAAGCCCAGGTATAACTGCCTCTGGAACCTTTACAATCACAGCTTGTGTCCATTTCTCACTGCCTTTACTCTGCATCTCAACAACATATGCAACAACTCTGCTTCCTCCATCATGTTCAGGCTTCTCCCAAGTCAAGGTGACGCTTGTCTTTGTAACATCTTGAAGTGTAATCTTGCCTGGAGGAAGTGGTTTCTCTGACACTTTGACTGATTCACCAGTTTCAATAGGGAGACCGATGCCATACTCATTTTCAGCAAGAACTCTGAAGTAGTAGTTGCAGCCTTCTTGAAGTTGATCAACAGTCCATTCTGTTTTGTGACAGATAGCATTAACTGTAGCATAGGCCTTTCTTGTTGCCTCACGCTTTTCAACAACGTAGTTCTTAATCTTTGTGCCACCATCATTTAACGGAGGATCCCATTCCAGTGAAACTGACTCTTTAGTAACTTTGCTGATTTTAAGGTTTTGTGGAGCCCCAGGTGTATCTAGAACCCTAATAGTAATGGAAACTGTCTTGGAACCAGAGCTATTCCCCACTGTCAAGTTATATTTGCCACTGTCAAACCTATTTACATTTTGAATCACCAACAATGTAAAAGATGATGTACTTTCAATGGTAGCTCTGTCCAAAGGTTCTTCATTCTCTCTTGACCATTTGACTTCTGGAGCTGGTCTTCCTCTGATTGGCACAAAAAGTCTTAGTGTGTTGCAGGCTCTGATGTTCACAGTTTTACGAAGGTCAGCATCAAGGTCAATTTCTGGTGGGAGAAGTCTTTCTTCAGCTTTAGGTGAACCAGGAACAGATGCTGTTTCCCCAACCCCCTCACTGTTAACAGCTGAGACATTGATTTTATATTCTTGATTCTCCTTAAGATTTGTTATTGTAAATGATGTTCCTTTCAGTCCCTCTTTAGGAGAAACAATTGTCCATTCCTCCTCTTCAGTTCCAGGGAGGCATGTCTCAACAATATACCCAGTGATTTCGGAGCCACCGTCATATACTGGTTTGTTCCATGCAAGTGTTATGGAGGAACTTGTTGTGTCCAAAATCCTTGGGTTACCAGGTGGACCAGGTTTGAAAAGAGTGTCTATGGCTTTTGTGAATGGACTTGAGGGGCTTGGTGCACTGACTCCAGCTGCATTCTCAGCCACAACTCTAAATTCATATTCATGTCCAGGAACAAGCCCAGTTACTTTAAAATGTAAGTCAGTAACTTTCTTTTTGTTGCATTTTACCCAGCGCAAACTAATTCTGTCTCTTCTTTCAATGCCATAGTTAGTGATTTCACTTCCACCATCATGGACAGGAGCTCCCCAGCAAATCACCATTGAATCCTTGGTGATAGCTGTGATCTCAGGAGTTTGTGGAGGGTCAGGTGGAACATAAGGATTGTCCGAAACTGTTGGATCAGACTCAAGGGGATCTCCAACTCCATACTTATTGACAGCCATGACTCTAAAAATATATTCATTTCCTTTGAGCAGCTTTGTCACCTGGTATTGGGTTACTTGCAAGTTAGTTACCACGTTTGTCCAAGCAAGTCTGCTTGACTCACGTTTTTCAACCACATAATATTCAATATTTGCCCCACCATCATCTGCAGGTGGAGCCCATGTAAGCACACATTTTTCTGCTGTAATATCTGAAACTTTAAGAGGCCCTCCAGGTGGTCCTGGTCTGTCAAGAACCTTAACATTGAAGACATGTTTAGCAAATCCACCCACATTAGTAGCTGTCAGAACAAATTCACCTCCATCTTTTCTAATAGAGTCTTTGTTAACCAAAGTAGTGCTTAAGTCTGTCATTTTTATCTGTAGTTTGGATGTGTTTTCAACATCTTTTCCATCTTTGGTCCAAACCATAGATGGCAGTGGAAGGCCTGCAACATCAGCATCAAGTTTGAAGACTTCACCTGCTCTAACAAGAACAACATCCTTGAATTTGGCATCTACCATAATTCTTGGCTCTTCAATATCATCTTTACAAATTATTGGATCTGATGGGTCTGATGGATTGCTCATGGCACCAGCTGAATTTCTTGCAAATACACGGAATTCATAGGACGCTTCTTTCGTTAAACCACTAACTGTGAAAGTGGTTTCAATAATGTTTGTGAAGTTGGCTCTTATCCAGCGTCCAGATGGTACATCTCGCTTTTCCACGATGTAACCAGTAATCTTAAACCCACCATCATATTCAGGCTTTGTCCACTGAATAGTTATTACATTTTTAGACACATGTATTGGTACAGGCTGACCAGGTGGATCCACAGGATCAAGAGCAAGCATTGGTTCAGATGCCTTGCTTGGTTTCCCTATTCCAGCTATGTTTTCAGCCATCACTCGAAACTCATATGCAGAGCCAGATTCTAATCCAGATGTTTTGAACAGGTTTCCTACCACAAGGGCCTTACTAATCCTGTGCCAGACAATGCTGCTCCTCTCTTTTCTTTCAATATGGTATCCAATAACTTCACTTCCACCATCATTAACTGGCTCATTCCAGCCAATTGTCATTGTGTCCTTAGTGAACGCAACAACTTTGGGAGTACCTGGTGGTCCAGGTGCCTTAAAAGGATATGCAGCAACCACAGCTTCTGAAGTAATTGGGGGTCCTGCACCATATCTGTTTTTGGCCTTGACACGGAATTGATATTCTACTCCTGTGGTTAGTCGAGTTGCTTTATATGTAGTCCTGATGATCATTGAAGATAGCTCTACCCATGACTGGCTGGTGGTTTCCCTTATTTCAACAACGTAGTTGTTGATTGGTACACCTCCATCATTTTCAGGTGAATCCCATGAAAACTCAATAGAAGTACGAGATATTTTGTCCAATTTAATTGGCCCCTTAGGTGGTCCTGGGACATCATGGACTTTGACTATGATATTATCTGTAACAGAGCCAACTATGTTCTTTCCTGTCATTGAGTATACCCCACTGTCACCTCTCAAACACTCATTTATGATCAAGATAGTTGACATAGAGGTATTTTCAACCATTGTCCGTTGTGTTAATTTCAGGGCTTGATTATCTTTCTGCCAGGAAACTGTTGGTTTAGGACGTCCAGTTACAGGCACCTCGACCTTTATGTTATCCCCAGCCTTTGCTATGACTGTCTTCTGACAGACACCACGCAGGTCAAATTCTGGTTCTGTGCTTTGTTCTCTTATAACAACATGCTTGCTTTGCCGAGGATGGCTTCTGCCAGATAGGTTTACAGCCATTACACGGAAGACATACTCCTCATTCTCATTTAAATTCTTTACAGTAAAATCAAGAGACTTCACAGTGGTCACGTGAGTCCACTGATCTGTTCCTTTTTTCTGGGCCTCAAGAACATACCCAGTAATTCTGCTTCCACCATCATGTTTTGGTTTGGTCCATGCAAGACTGACTGAGTTCTTGGTAACATCAGTAATTGTGACCATTTCAGGGGGAGTTGGTGCTTGAGATGCTCTAATTGGATCTGAGGTTTCAACTGCCTCCCCAATTCCAAATTCATTTTCAGCAGATACTCTGAAGTAGTACTCTGAGCCCTCTGACAAATTCGGAATCCTAGCGGAACATGTATCACATTTTGTTACCACAGTAGCATATGCCTTGCGAGTAGCTTCTCTTTTTTCAATGATATAATTAGTAATCTTTGCACCACCATCAATAAGAGGCATTTCCCACTGCAGTGTAATGCTTTCTTTGTCAATGGCTTTTGGCTTAAGATTGAGAGGGGGCCCAGGGGAATCCAAAACCTTAACATTCACATAGGCAGTCTTTTTTCCAGCAGCATTCTCTAATGTCAAGTCATATCGCCCAGCATCACGCCTGTTGCATTCGGGAATGACTAAAAGGGTGTATGATTCTGTAATGTCAATAATGGCACGGGTTTTTAGGGTGGTCTCCTCCTTTGTCCATGTCACTGTAGGAGCTGGACGTCCTTTAATTGGAACAAATAAGCGAATAGAACCTCCAGCCTTAACAACCAGTGTTCTTCTTAATTCAGCATCAAGTTCCAGGTCAGGAATTTCTTCACGTTCAATAATTTCAACAAGGTCTACTGTTTGTGCTGGTTCCCCAACTCCCATTGCATTCATTGCGGTAATTCTGAAATGATACTTGGCTCCAGCCTGCAATCCAGGGACAACAAATTCAGTGATCATCAAAGGTGTAGTTGTATCCTTCACCCATGCCTCTTCTCCATCCTTTTTGTGCTCAACAATATAACCAGTAACATCCATGCCACCATCATCAAGGGGTTTGCCCCAGTGAAGTTCTGCTGTGGTTTTCGTTGTATCAGTGACTCTTGGGTTGACTGGGGGTCCAGGTACATCTGTGTGAAATAGAAGACATTTTAGGAAGACAGGCATTGATATAGAAATATTAGATTTTCTTAGAGCGTGTGCATTGCAAGGATAGATCCGAACAACGTTTACAGTTGTTGAAGTTGGTAAAGATCCCATGGGTTAAAAAATTGGACAGAAAGCCGAATGTAAGGTACACACTGTAAAGATAAAATCCATTTCCCTCTCTCATAAATGTGCCTTTGAAAGAGGTTCTAATATTGGAGGTGTGAAACAGACAAAGATGGGCGGGCTACTTGATTTATACACTGCCTTATTGGCTAGACAGAGACATCATAGAACTGAATTTTTGGTAACACTTTATTCTAGGGTTTGCTTCTTAGAAATTACTGAGCTAGTAGCAAACAATTATTATGCAGTTAATAATGCTTTTTATAAAGAGAGCCAGATCATTTGTGAGCAAGCTTACAAATATGGTAGAAACATATTTATATGATGTGTTAATAAGGTCTTCTATAAATTAGTTTTTAACTGCTTGTTGACTTATGGGTTTAATGTTAATTAATTGTAATCTTTCAGTTGCAAGCAAGTAGAAAGAGCCTAAAGCCATCTGTGTGCTATGTATGAAGGTTAAACACTTTGAACGCTTACAAATGCATTCAAATTACGTAAAAACACTATGCAAAAATTAAAATACCTTAAAACATATTTTCAATTAATTTGCAAGACCAAAATTAAAGAGGAACATACTCATACGTAATGATTAGTACTTTACTGTTAGTAAAGGCTTACAAAAGATAAATGGCTTACAAATAATTATCTACACTGAAAAGATCATTATTGGTGAATTTACAAGACCATAATTAAAGTGGAACCTTATTCTAAATAACCACTGTTTTACACTTAGTAAGTGTTTACATATAATATTTCCAGGTTGTAACCTGGAAATTAATCTGTTGATATTTCTTGAATCTGTTTGTATTTCCTTATTAACAACTCACATAAAGACATTTCAGGTATGCGCACAAAAGAAAGATTACCATTAATCTACATTTAACTCACTAGTTGACGAACAGTTAATAATTTAATATAGAGAAGACTGTATTCTTTTATATGCATAGTTCATATGATTAAAAAAATGCTAATTTCATACACATCCTGGTGGCATCAAGTCACACTGTGCCTCCTCTGTACATCTGGTCTTGAGTGAATCTACTTACCTGCCATGACCTTTGTTGTAACAGGTTGAGATGGCTCACTGGGTTCTCCAAAGCCAGCCTTGTTCTCAGCTGTTACTCTGAACTGATATTCAAGTCCTTCAGTAAGTCCTTGTACTTCAAAATGTAGGTCAAGAATTACTTTCTTTGATGCTCTTGACCACCTCATGCCTTTCTTTTCCTTCTTCTCAACCATGTAACCAGTGATATCACTGCCGCCATCATCAGCTGGTCTCTTCCATGTAATAGTAGCAGTTTTTCCTCCAACATTTTCTACCTCTGGTCTTGCAGGAGGCCCTGGAGGACCTACAGGGAGCAGAGTGTTCATTTTAAATGCAGTTACAGAGAGGGAGGCTGTGCATTATTCTTTATTCACAATGCTACTTACCATAATTATCTACCATCTTCACTGGCTCTGAGTGTGAAAAATCACCAGCTCCAGTATGGTTGACAGCTGAGACACGGAAGATATATTCATTCCCTTGGATTAGTTTATTCGCCACGAAATGGCAGTCAACAATATTTTCAGCAAGAATGGTCCAAAGAAGACGGCTTGTTTCCCTCTTCTCTAAAAGGTAGTGCTTAATTGCAGATCCACCATCTTCATGAGGTGGTGTCCAGGTCAAAGTGACTTTTTCAGATGAGATTCCACTCGCCTCAATTGGTCCAGGGGGTCCAGGAACATCCAAAACCTTTACTTTCACATTCTCTTCTTTGACACCAAATGGATTGCTTGCTGTAATAGTGTACTCCCCTGCATCCTTCCTGGTAGCATATTTGATAGACAGAGTAGAGGAGGTAGGTGTAGTTTCAATCTGGCATATATCTGATGGCTTGAAGTACTTCCCTCCCTTTGACCAGGCTGAAGTTGGGGTAGGTTTGCCTAAAATACTTGTTGCTGTAATGACAATTGTGTCTCCAGCTCTAACAGTCAGGCCTTCCTTTACAGTTGAATCAATAATAATTGTTGGTGCCGCTGTAGGTTGAAGAAAAAAAACAAGTTAAGTACTTGGTTAAAATACAAATAAACCTGATCAACATAAATAAAAGAAATTTGATTTGCATTACCATATTCATCCGTGCATACAAGTGTGTCGGTTTGTTCAGATGGTGCACTTATTGCTCCAGCTGCATTCTTGGCTCTGATTCTGAATTCAAACTTGCAACCTTCCTGCAAGTCAGTCACTGTATATGCACAATCCACGACATTTACAGTGTTGGCTTTCACCCAGACCTTTGCAGGAAGGTCACGTCTCTCAACAATGTAGCCTGTAAGCCTGTGTCCACCATCATACTGAGGTTCAGTCCACTGTAGCGTTACAGTACTTCTTGTGAGGCTGATCACATCGGGTTTACCAGGAGGATCTAAAATACAACACAACAGGTTCGCAGCAAATTACAAATGTAATAGTCTACACTGAAATAACGTAGTGTGGATACAGCACTTACAAACAGGCTGTACTTACCAATAGCGTCCAAGGCTACCATTGGCTCAGTTGGAGGACTAGGCTTACCAACACCAGCCAAATTTATTGCCATCACTCTGAACTCATACTCCAAGCCTTCAGTTAAACCCTTTACTTTGAATTCTTTCATTTTTAATGGTGCTGGGTTAGCCCTCTTCCACAACATGCTGTTTCTTTCCTTGAATTCAACATGATAACCTGAAAGAGGAAAATTCCAATTATCAAATGAAGGGTATGGTTTTGTCTAACAATTTAGATGATTTTTGAATAATCCTTCACCTGTAATTGGTGAACCTCCAGTTTTCCTTGGATCTGACCAAGCCAAGGTAGCAGAATCATGACGCATGCTCATGATTTGTGGTGCAGGTGGTGAATCTGGCACATCTGACGGGAAAACATATGAGTGGTAAGTTAAGAATACATGTGGACATTGTGCTATTTCTGAAAAGTATTACCATTTTTGTTTTTGTAAAAAAGCTATACTTACTGAATGGATGCTTAGCAATCATTGGTTCAGACTTGAGACCCTCACCAACTCCATATTTGTTTTCTGCAGAAACTCTGAAGATGTATTCTGTTCCCTCATGAAGACCAGACACTCTATAAGTGTTCGTTTCCACTGCTGAGGAAACAGTTACCCACATATTGGTAATGGAATCGCGCTTCTCGAGAATGTAGTTAGTAATTTCTGATCCTCCATCATCTTTTGGAACACCCCATTTCAAGGTAGCTCCATCAGCTGTTACTTCCTTAAACTTGATAGGTCCTGTACATATTCCTGGTTTGCCAACAACTCTGACAAAGATAGAGGATTCCTTTGATCCAGCACTATTACGAAGAGTGATAGTGTATTTTGAGGCATCACTTCTTTGGCAGTCCCGAATCAAAAGAGTTGTATTAACAGCGGTAGATTCCACACAAACTCTTCCTGTATCTGTCAAATTTTCATCATCGCCCTTCTTCCATGACACTGTTGGGGCAGGTTTACCAATGATGGGAATCTTGAGGCGGACATTGCTTCCTTCTTTTGCAATGTAGTTCAAGTTAGGCAAATCTCGTAAATCACAGCTGGGATAAACTGCACGATAGCAAAAGACATAGATAAATAAATAAGGATTATTAAAAATAATGTAACTATCAACAAATGATTAAGAGATAAATAAACATTGTGGGGTTAAATTTAAAATATTTTCTAGAGACAGAAAGAGTGAAACAAAATTAATTCTCACCAATAAGATCCTTTGCTACAATGGAGAGTTCCTTCACTGGACCATCGCCCGCATCATTTGTGGCCATTACTCTGTACTTGTATTCCCTTCCTTCAACAAGATCTTTGCCACTGTATTGCATGTTCTTTGATCTTAGAAGCTCCTTCCACTTGTCCTCACCATTAAGAACTTCAAGCACATATGCAATGATTCGACTTCCACCATCACTAATAGGTTTCTTCCAAGAAAGAGTGCATGAATCCCTGGTTACTAGCAATGGCTTAAAATCCATGACTGGCCCAGGTTGTTCTGAAAAAGAATATTTGATTGGTTTTACTGTTAACAGCCCCATAAAGGAATACATTAATGGCAGTATAATATATAATTAGATATTATATTTGTTAATGATGTCACTCACCAGAGGCTCTGACAGCATCTACTGTTTCACAAGATTCACCAACACCATACTTATTTTGAGCCTTGACTCTAAAACAGTAAGATCTACCAGCTTCCAGGCCATCAATCTTGAAAGATGTTTTGTCACAGCTGGTTGAAACAGTGGACCATGCTTTTCTCTCTGCATCACGTTTTTCTACAACATAACCTATAATTTCACTTCCGCCGTCAATTAGTGGCTCATCCCAAAGAATGGATGCACTGTCCTTTGTTGTCTCTTTCACCATTAGGTTTAGTGGTGGGCCAGGAGTATCTGCATTGTTGTGAATAAAACAGGATTTGAAGATTTTCCAGCTTGTTTAACTTGAAACAAATTTAATTAATTAAGGATACCCATGATTACACAAGAACTTACCAAGAACTTTGACAACAATTGTGTACATCTTCATGCCGCTGACACTGTCAAGGTTGAGAATGTATTTTCCTGCATCATATCGAGTCACTCTATCAACACGGACCATTGTGTCAGCGTCTGTGACTTTGATGATAATTCCTTGTCTGTCTTTGATGTTGGTGTTCATTTTGGCCCAGGTTACTTTTGGAGTAGGTCGACCTTTAATTTTGGCATGAAGTTTCATTGGAGCACCAGCCGGTAGAACTAATATATCCTTCAGCTCTGCATCAAGTTCAGCCTCAGGTGGAGCTGGGGGGGAAAAAAAATAATATTCTGGTTTAATTACAGTACAAGTCTACCATGAATCCCCATCCCACTAAATACAGTAAACTCATAAACAATATTATTTTAAAATAATCATATAATTTTTATATTCTTATATTTTCTTGTTTTTCATTCTTAGCCTTAAACTCATACCAAAAACATCCTTTGCAACATGTTTGTCTGGGACTTCACATGGCTGACTAAAGCCAACTTTGTTCACAGCGCTGATGCGAAGTTGGTATTCTGATTTCTCCAAAAGTCCAGTGACAACATAGTGCGTGTCCTGTAGGTTCTTTGGAACATTGCATCTGATCCAGTCTGTTGCATCTGTTCTCTTGCATTCAACGAGGTATCCCAAAATCTCACTTCCGCCATCATTAGCAGGTTTAGTCCAAGAGACACTAATAGTGCTGTTACATGTGTCAGTGACCTTGGGGGAGACGGGTGGTCCAGGGGGATCTGCAGAAACCATTAGGTAATTTTAGACTAATGTGTAAATATAAACTTTTAGATGTGTACATAACACTGCAAATGTGCTTACGAATGGGATCAGCTGCAGCTGCAGATGTTGATGGCTCGCTGGGCTTGCCAAGGCCAGCTTTGTTGACAGCAATAACTCTGAACTCATACTGAACCCCCTCAGAAAGACCTCCAACTTCAAGTGTTCTTTCCAGCAAAGGTTTCCTGTTGAGTTTGGTCCAGTTAATTTGCTTGATCTCACGCTTCTCAAGCATGTATCCCAGGATTGGAGAGTTGCCATCATCAGTGGGCTCCTTCCAGCTCACAGTCATTTTCTCTTTTGTAACGTTTGTAATGACTGGCGGATCACATGCTCCTGGAACAGCTGTAAATGACAAGCACAGCAAAATAAATACATTTTAAAAAAATTCTATAGGGATAACAGTTGATAACAGTTGCTGTCAAAATGAAGATAGACATCTTACTGAAAGGATCTCGTACAACAACTGGATCTGACAAAATGTCATCACCAGCGCCATATCGATTTTCAGCACGAACACGGAACTGGTACTCATGACCCATGATCAGCCTCTCCACAGACAATGCAGTTACATCACCACTGATTTTAGCAGAAACTTGGGCCCAGGTTGCCCTACTTGTTTCACGCTTATCCACAATGTAATTTGTAATTGGGGAACCACCGTCTGTAAGAGGAGCTGTCCAGCTCAACTTCACACGATCAGAAAACACCTCTTCCAATTTGATAGTGGCAGGTGGACCAGGTATGTCTATGGAAAAGACAAACAAAAAAAAACTTGAGTTCTGTAAAAATATATATATACACATTTTGTTTCATTAATACTGTATTAACAGAAAAACACTCACCCAAAACTGTGAGCTGTATGTCTGCGGACTTAGAACCACTTGCATTTTCAGCAAGAATAGTGTACTGTCCTGTGTGAAGTTTGGTAACTGCAGCAAGGCTCAGGGAAAAAAGGTGTTTCTTCTGTGACAAAATCATGTCTTTATCATCCTTTAAAACCTTTCCATCTTTGCTCCATGTGACCTTTGGAATTGGTTTGCCAAAAACTTCAGCCTCAAGGCAAACATCTGACCCTGCTTTCTTTGGTAACATCTTCTTCATTTGGATTGAAAGTTCTATACGAGGTGGTACTGTTAACAACAAACAAGCTCATGTAAACATGTGTATAAAATGTTTGATTAGAATTGAAACAATGTACATGAATTCTCTAAAATCATGAAATTTACACCAGTTTTTATACAAACTAATCCTTAAAAGACGTACCATTTTCTGCAGATACCAGCACAGGATCAGAAACTTCAGATGGCCTGCTAATGTTAACTGCTGTTTTTGCAATAACCCTAAATTGGTACTGGATACCCTCCTCCAATCCAGCTACGGTGTACTCTTCCCGAGGTACATTCTGACTACTTGTGTTGCATCGCACCCACTGGTCTCCAGGAAGCTTCAAAGCTTCAACATAGTATCCAATTATCTTGCTTCCACCATCATTCTTTGGTCGGGTCCAAACCAATGTAACTGTATTCTTGGTCACATCAAGTACCTCTGGTTTGCCTGGTACATCTGTTACATTATATAAAAATATATGTTCAAAATAATGCAACATGTAATACACATAAATGCAGACTGACACATTTTTTGCATTAACTTACCCACTGGTGTTCTCGCTGTGATAAAATCAGTCTTCTTGCTTGGCTTACCCTGTCCTGCACGATTAATAGCAGACACTCTGAAAGTGTATTCCAGACCTTCAATTAGACCAGCACAAGGATATTCTGTTGTGCGAACCACTGAATCATTAGCTTTAACCCAAAGGAGACTGTTCCTCTCCTTGCGCTCAATGTAGTATCCAGTAACAGGACTGCCACCATCAGATTCAGGCTTATCCCAAGCCACAAACATGCAGTCTTTGTTTGTTTTTGTGATACGACAGTTCAAAGGTTCACCAGGAACATCTGGGGAAAAAAATCAAATTATGAGATTTTACAAGTATCAAAAAGTATTCCTTTTTGTGTGTAAGAATTATTTTGTGTTTCATCTCACCAAAGGGGAATTTAGCTATCATCCTCTCAGAGGTAATCGGGTCTGAAATGCCATAACGGTTCTCTGCACGGACACGGAAGATGTACTCTTTTCCAGGAATAAGCTTTCCAAGTCTACACCCAGTCTTGCCACAACTGGAAACAGCAGTAACCCAGTCACCTCTGCTCACATCACATTTCTCAACCACATAGTTAGTGATATTACTACCACCATCTTCAAGTGGCTTATTCCAAGAAAGTGTGCAGGCATCAGAATCAATGTCACTGATTTCAAATGGAGGCTCAGGTGGTCCAGGGATGTCTGCAAAAAGATGCATCACCATGTCAACATATTTTCTATCATATAAAAGAAGCTTTTTGGGAGCTCAGCAAATTGACACAGATAAAATTGTTGCTCAAAACATCGAGTTGGGAGACAGATCAACTCTCACATACAGTGCAGTGTATATTTTCCTACCAGAACATTCTATTTGCACAGAAACAAACCCTCCCCAAAGTTGCATAATCATGTAATTTAGACTGATCTGAAAGGACTGCATTTCGTGAACACAGAATTGGGAATGTGGCACATTTGTGATATGCTGTCACTGTCCAATCCACCAGATGACAGTGAAATGAACAAAAAACTATTTAGAAATTGTTTTTGATTATTTAGCTATGTAGTTTGCATTTACTGAGAAGTTACTGAGATTTTGTCAAGCATTCGTTCAGCACTGCTTCCCTTAACATCTTTTGCACATTCACCTCATATGTGGCATAATACGAATGGCACTCTGTTACACCAAGACTTTGAAACAAAGTACTGAATGATTAAAACAAAAATCCACAGTCCATGTTAATAGACCAAGTAACACATTTTGCCCTTGTTCCATGCATCAAATTGTTCAAATAAAGGGTAAACACAAACCTCTAATAACAATTTTCATAACTTGTTCCACTTTGCCTGAAGAGTTCTCTGCAACAAGGCTATATTGACCACTGTCTGTTCTTGAAACATCCTTTATGATGAGCACACACATGTTCTGGGATTTGTGTACTGCAAGGCGACTTGAAGGCACAACGTTGTCCTCTCCTCGTTTCCACTGGCATACAGGCGCTGGCTTTCCAGATACAAGCCCCTCAACTCTCACCTTTGCTCCTGCCTTTGCAGTGACAGTCTCAGGCAAGATAACTTTGGGCTCCACTGAAAAGCAAACAGTGAGCTCATTTTTATTTTCCAGTAAAGTTAAATTAGTCCTACATATTTGATGAATAGCACTGGAATTTAAACAAATAAAAATTAAGAATAACAACTTACACATTTGTTCTTTGATTTCATATGCCTCTCTTGTTTCAGTAGGAAGACTAGCTCCCATGGCATTTCGTGCAGCCACTCTGAAGCGATATTTCCTTCCCTCTTTCAGCCCAGCAACAGAGATGCATAAGTCTTTGACAACGGTATATGGTGTCCATTCTTCCCTCTTTTCTTCCTGTGGTTGTTCCTCCTCCTTCACAGGTACCGGAGGAGGTGCAGGCTCAGCACCAGGCTCTGCCTCACCTTCAGCCACTATGGGTTCCTTGGGAGGCTTGGGCTTAGGAAGCTCAAGATAGTCAATTATGTAGCCATCGATCTTAGCTCCGCCATCCCTCATTGGTTTCACCCATCCCACCTTTGCACTGTTCTTAGTAATCTCCAAAACATCAACCTTCTGTGGTGGGTCAGGTTTGCCTAAAAAGAAAACAAGAAGCTAACATGAAAATAAACCATTCGAGAAACCTTTCCAACTGTTCAAGCTTGTTTGTTGTCTGCATGCTTACTGATAGGATCAGATGCCAGAATGGATCTTGGTGTGGGTTTCGGAACACCTGGACCATACTGATTTACAGCTGTGACTCTGAAGTAATATTCTGTCCCTGGTACAAGATTGCTGACTTTAAGTGATGTCTTGTCCACATTGGCTTTAACAGTTGCCCAAGTCTTGCGATCAATTTCACGTTTTTCAATGATGTAATGAGTTACTTCACTGCCACCATCATTTTCCGGTGGGGACCATGCGAGGTTGCAAGACATCATTGTGATATCAGTGGCCTCCAGGCCAACCACTGGACCAGGTGTGTCTGTCAAAATCAAACACATTTGAATGAAAATGTTTCATCCTAATGGTGTTATTACGCCATTGTTTGTAACAGAATATAGTCAACATTGTACTTACCAAGCACTTTGACATTGACAAACACTGCCTTTTCCCCCGCTGGGCTTGATACTGTCAGTGAATATTTGCCTGAATCATCACGGGTGGTCTCAGAAATGACAAGGAATGTCATTGTATCAATGAGATCCACATGGCCCTTTTTGACAACATTATCAATTCCCATCCTCCTCCATTGCACTTTTGGTGGTGGTCGTCCCCTAACAGTTGCAACTAATCTTATTGGGCATCCAGCTCTAACAGTAAGACCTTTCTTCAACTCAGCATCCAAAGAAACTTCAGGAGTTTCTGAAGACAAAGCATAAATAAATAAATAAATAAATACATTTTTAAAAATGTGTAGATCTGGGTACTGAAGTGCTCTTAATATTTGTTCAAATTTGTTTATGCAAACTCACCAAAGATATCCCGTGGTGAGACAGCTCCCTCAAGATTAGTTGGTTGGCTTAGGCCAATCTGGTTTTGTGCGGAAACACGGAATTCATATTCAAGATTTTCATCCAGACTTGTGACTGTAAACTCTTTTCCAGTCAATTGGGCAGCAACATTGCACCTCTTCCATCCATCTTCTCCCTTCTTGCCTGTACCCCTGACTCGGAGCTCAACTACATATCCAATGAGTGGAGCGCCACCATCATGTGTAGGCTTTGTCCACCCAAGAGTGATTGATGTCTTTGAACTGTCAGTCACTTTCAAGTTTCCAACAGGACCAGGAGGCCCTACAAACAGACAAGCAAGGTTAGTATTGACAGACTATGACCAAATAAATAAAAAAATAATCATTTGGTTAATTAAATAGTAGCAGTTCAGTGGTGAGTAAACATACCAACAGGATCCCTTGCAGTGTGTGTTCTAGATGGCTTGCTTGCATCACCAATTCCAATTTCATTCTCAGCCTTGACACGGAACTGGTATTCATGATTAGGCAAGAGTCCTGTTACAGTCATATGGTTTGCTGAAATTGGTGATTTAATAACTGGAGTCCACCTAATGCCATGTTCTTCTTTCTTCTCGAGAATATAACCAGTGATGGGTTTTCCACCATCATTATCAGGAGAGCACCACATAACTGTCATTTCAGTCTTTGCGATTTTGGTTACCTCTGGAGCGTCTGGTGCACCAGGTCTGCTGAACTGGGTCCTTGCAATAATAGACTCTGTTTCCACAGCAGGGCCAGCTCCCATTTTATTTTCTGCTCTCACTCTAAAGATGTACTCATTTCCCTCAGTTAGACGAGTTACATTAGCAGAATTGGTTACAACCGCCGATGAATGGACTGACCAGACACCTCTTTTCGTCTCACATTTTTCAATAATGTAGTTAAAGATCTCACATCCACCATCGTCCTCGGGTATCTCCCATGCCAACTTGCATCTATCAACTGAAATGCCTGAGACCTTTAGGTCTCTAACAGGTCCAGGCCTGTCCAGAACATTCACTTTAGCTTCGCCAGTGCAAGTTCCAGCAGCATTCGTTGCAGTGATAATATATTTTCCAGTATCTGTACGTTTTGCATTTGTGAGGAGGAATTTAGAGAAGTTTGAACCAGTTTCCAGTTGAACTCGAGGGCTTCTAACGATATCCTCTGTGGCTCCGTCTTTACTCCATTTCACATCTGGTTGTGGCTTACCTTTAACCTCTGCCTCGATTGGGATGGAATGCCCAGCTTTGACTACCTTAACACCTTCCAACTTGACCTTTATCTCTGGAACTACAAGTTCTTCCTTTACAAGAACTTCAGCAGTAGTCACCCAGTTGCTCTCTCCTCCCTCATTCTTTGTTTGGACTCTAAACTGATATATTTGATTCTCAATACATCTGTCTGCCATGAAATATGTTTCTTTAATAGCACCTTTGTGAAGTCTTTCCCATTCCTCTGCCTCTTTTGGTTTCTTTTCAACATGATAAGCAAGATTGCGGCTACCGCCATCATAGTCTGGCTTCTTCCATTTGAGGAAGACAAAAGTCTTTCCAATTTCACTAATATGGAAATTCTCTGGCTCTCCTGGTTTCTCTACTGGATCCACAGCAAGAATTGCTGTTTTTGTTTCTGTTGGTGGTCCAGCACCAATTTTATTCTCTGCACTCACACGGAAGAAATATTCACAGTTCTCAACAAGCGGAGCTTTAACAAGACGTTTAGTGCAGTCAGATGTAACAACTGTCCATCCTCTTTGACTAGGTTGACGGCACTCAATTATATAATTTGTAATTTCAGTGCCACCATTGTCCTCTGGATTTTCCCAAGACACCATGCAAGAGTCTTTGGTTACGTATGCAACCTTCAAGTTCTGGCAAGCTCCAGGAATATCAAGCACATTGACGATGATGGTAGCCTGTGCCTGGCCACTGCTATTCTTAGCTTGAATTGCATATTTTCCATAATCTCCTCTTACAGCTTCCTGAATGACTAGTTCAACAAGTGGGAAGTTGTTGATCATCTCTGTGCGTTTGTCTCTGCCTAAAGCTCTTGCATCTTTAGTCCAGGTAATTTCAGGATCAGGTCTGCCTTTAACTCGGGCCACAAGGCTAATGATCTGTCCTGCCCGAACAGTTAAAAGGTCACGGCAGGCAACATCAACAGTTACCTCGGGTGGAACAAGGATGTCTTTGGCAAGCACAGCCTCTGCTAGCTCTCTTGGCTCTCCATCCCCAGCCTTGTTAGATGCTCTAATGCGGAATCTGTACTCTGTACCTTCAATAAGGCCTGGTACTCTGAATGCACATGGCTTGATGAGATCCTTATTGATTCTGTCCCACTTTGCAGAGCCTGATTTCTGGCACTCAACAACGTAGCCTAAAACAGGGCTGCCTCCATCTCTGCTAGGCTTGGTCCACACCAAATCTGCATATGACTTGCTCCAGTCCTTCAGTTTTAGATTACTTGGAGGTCCTGGAGGAGTAACTGGGCGTGTGGCCCTTATCGGGTCTGAAGGATAGGATGGCTCGCTAATACCAGCAATGTTCTCAGCAAAAATTCTGAATTCATAGCTGTTGCCCTCAAACAGACCAGAGACTCGGTATCTAACATCTAAGACTGGTGTTTTATTTACACGAATCCATTTACCAGTCATCTCCCTGCGTTCTACAATGTAACCACTGACTGGACTTCCACCATCAGTGTCTGGTGGAGTCCATGACACTGTCACAGCATTTTCTGTGATATCGGAACACGTTGGTGGTCCTGGAGGGCCAGGGGGATTAAACATATGTTTGGCAATAGTTGGAGGACTTTCGAGGGGAGCACCAATGCCTATCTTATTCTCAGCACGAATGCGTACAACATATTCACGACCCTTCTCTAAACGTGGAATCTTAGCTTTTGTGCTTAGGCTTCCTGAAGTCACAACAGACCATGGCTCCCAAGGCTTCTTGACGTCCTTCTTTTCAACAATGTAATTCATCAAAGGTGTACCACCATCATCTTTAGGTGGACGCCACTGGATAATCATATGATCAGGTGCAACCTCAAGGATGTTGACAGGGCCAATTGGAGGACCTGGGAGATCAAGTACTGTTACGTGAAGAGCAACTGACTTGCTTCCTGCAGGATTTGAAACAGTAAGGATATATTCTCCACCATCAGTCCTAGCACATTCACTGATGCTTAGAACTGTTGAAGTTCCTTCAGTACAAATCTTGTGTTTGCCTTCAGTTTTGAGCTCATTGCCATCACTCAGCCACTTGGCTGTTGGGACTGGTATTCCTTTCATGACTGCAGGCAGCACAATGGTGCTTCCAGCCTTCACAATAAGACCCTCAATGAGTTTCACATCAACTTCAATAGATGGTGCCACTATAAAGAGAAAAAAAACCATGTCAAACATAGTCAATTAAGTCAAAGGTATTAGTTTGTTTCATACATTATTGAATACGTCTTACAAGTCTTCTCCTGGCAAGTAACTGGTACACTGGTGTCCGGTCGGCTAATGCCAATAGCATTTTGTGATTTTACGCGGAATCTGTAGGTCTTTCCCTCTACAAGTCCAGTGACATGGCAGTGAGCATTGCTGACAGTTTTGAAGTTGACCCAATCAGGAACTCCCTCTTCTTGATACTCAACAATAAATCCAGTTATTTCGCTTCCACCAGTGCGTTCAGGCCACTCCCACTCAAGCCATACTTCAGTTTTTTCTGCATCTACATGATGTAAATTCTTAGGAGGGCCAGGAGGATCTGCAAAAAAAAAATTAACATATTAGATATATGGGTTTTCAACAAATTTAGGATCTTGATTATCTTGTTCTGGGCATACATTTTTAATGACTTTGTTATTACTACTTACATAGAGGATCAACTGCTTTAATAGGCTTGCTGGTCTGAATATATGCACTTCTGCCAAACTGATTCTCAGCTGCGACACGGAATAAATACTGAATACCCTCCATCAGATATAGAGCCATGAGGCTAAGCTTCTTGGATGAGGCACAGACTGGGACCCACTTCTCAGCAGCAACATCTTTTTTCTCCACGATGTAGTGAGAGATGACAGCTCCACCATCATCCTCTGGCTTCTGCCAGGTTAGGTATGCCGATTCACTTGTTATCTCAGAGATGATAAGATTACGTGGAGGTCCAGGTTTGTCTGAGTCACAGAAAGGGAAAAATCAGCCAATTAGTACACATACAAACATTTACACACACACACACACACACACACACACACACACACACACACACACACACACACACACACACAAACTTACCCAGAACAAGTACTGTACATGTCGCTGTCTTTGATCCAGCTGCATTTTGAACCGTTATGGTATAGTTGCCACAGTCAGCGCGGGTGCTTTTCTTAATGTGAAGTTTGCTGCCTGTTGTTGTGACTTCAATAACACAATGTGCCGGAACCTCTCCATCATTCTTCTTCCAAGACACAGTAGGGATTGGCATGCCCTTAATCACAGCACTCAGTGTGATATCTGTTCCAATCATTGCAAGATGGTCACGTGACATATTGGCATCCAGCAGTAACTCTGGCTCCTCTGCATAAAGAAATTGGGGGGAAAAAGTCAATTATGTAAATTATTTAGAACAGCTAGCCATCAGTGTAACATCTGAACAGATTATCGTAGAAAAAAAATTACCAAGTCTGTCATGCACTTTAACTGGTTGTTTTACGTAAGCAGGTTCAGATTTTCCAGCTGCATTCACAGCCATGATCCTGAAACTAAATTCTCCACCCTCTGGTAGGTTTTTCACAACAAAGTTGGTGTCTGGGCATGACTCAGGAGTCTCGTTGGCCTGGATCCATTCAATTGCACCAGGCTTCTGATACTCAATAAGGTATCCAAAGATTTTGCCTTTGCCATCATGGCGAGGAACACGCCATGACAAACTAACAGAATCCTTTGTTTTGTCAACAGCCTCAGGAAGCACAGGTGGACTAGGAAGAACTGCAGAGGAAATGTGACAGTGTAAGAGAAAAACAAATTAACTTAGCAATGTCCAGTTATTCAAAAGAATTACTGTATGTCTTTAAACGCCCAAATTGCTATTCAATAATGCATAGGGTGACATTCTAAACCAAACTCTCTCTACTGATTATTTTTTGTGTTTAAATATGCTAATTGTGCCCAAATTAGCAGCAAAACTTTCAATCTTAAAATAATGTAAACAAGTAGGGTTCCAGGCAATCATATTGTATATTCAAGGCAAATGAAACAACATACCAATAGGATCCTTAGCTAGAACAGGTTTAGATGGAGGGCTGGGGTCCCCAGTACCAATTTCATTCTCTGCTGTGACACGGAATTCATATTCACACCCTTCAATGAGATCTTGTACCCTGTACTGGGTAGCAGGGTAGATATGATCTCTAGTCACACGAGACCATCTCTTAGCTGAAGGCTCCTTCTTTTCCAAGATGTATTCCGTAATGGGCTTGCCACCATCACGAGGACGGTTCCAAAGCACCAGGGCGGAGTCATGATAAACTTCTCTAACTGTAGGCTGCTCAGGTGCCTCAGGTACTCCTGTTAACATAATGGGACATTAATACAATACATTCCTAACAACATGACATTTTAAAATATATTAAAATGCTACATACGGAAGCGATCCTTAGCCCTCATCTCTTCAGACTCCAGTGGGTCACTGATGCCATACATATTCTCAGCACTTATTCTCATTATGTATTCACGACCTTCCTCAAGTTTGGGCACTTTACAGGTGGTTTTTGTGGAGGCAGATGTTACAGTGGTCCACATGTCCCTGTTACTGTCTCTCTTTTCAATTATGTAGTTGGAAATTTCACATCCACCGTTATCAAGAGGAGGCTTCCAAGAAATTACCATATGATCTCTATGAACATCCTCAAAGATTACTGGACCTTCGGGTGGTGTCGGGCGGTCTAAAATTAAACAGCAACATCAGAGATCAATACTGGCATTTACTTAACAACAAAATGACCTGACAAAAACAAATTTAACAAACCGTACCAACAACAACGACATTGCAAATGCCCTTGCGAGCTCCAGTGCAGTTCTCAACTGTAACACAATATCTGCCACTGTGCCCACGCTGAGCCTTGATAATACCAAGGCACATTGTGGTTAAAGTATTCTTGAACTGAACATGTTGATCTGCTTTCAGCTCTTCATCATCCCTTGTCCATGTGACAGAAGGAGCTGGTTTTCCTGTATAGCGTCCTTGCATTGCAAAACTTTCACCAACACGGATAATAAGTTTGTCACGGAAGTCCAGTTCAATAGTTGGGGGCTCTGAAATAAGATGATACCCAATCAGTTGCATCAGAAATTCTACTGAAATCAAAGGGTTGTTATTTACTGTAACATACACTCATGAATAATGTAATTTTGATTCCTGGTTTTCATACCAAGCTCATCTCTGCATAGGATTGGTTTAGTGTTGAAGGATGGCTTGCCCTGACCAATTTCATTTATGGCACTGACACGGAATTCATAGGAGTCACCCTCTCGAAGACCATCGTATGTGAATTTCCTGTCCATCAGCCTTTCCTTTGTCAATCTTATAAACTTGTCCTTGCCAATTGGCCGTGCCTCCAGGACGTAAGAGGTCACTTCACATCCTCCATCATTCTTTGGTGGCTTCCATGCAATGCTAATGTAGTCTTTAGTGACAGCAGTGACCTCAAGCTCCTCTGGACGGTCTGGTACAGCTAGTAAAAGAAATATGCAGAAAAAAAGTTTAGTTATAATAAAAGTACTGGCTATTTGCTTGTAACACGGAAAGAAATCATAGTGAAAAGCACACCAACTTACTGAGACGTTCCTTAACAATGATTTCACATGCAGTTTCACGGAATGCACCGATTCCAACTGCATTTTCAGCTGCAACTCTGAAGAAATACCCTTTTCCTAAAGTCAGATTAGAAACCACACCACTTTGTCTGGCTGCGTTATAAGAGCACGGTGTCCAAAACTTGCGCTCCGATTCCCGTTTTTCAATTATAAAGTTAGTTATAGGAGAACCACCATCATCCTCAGGGAAGAACCAAGTCAGTTTGCATGAATCAATGGTAAGATTATCTGCAGTAAAAGGTATGCCCACTGGACCAGGGACATCTGAGGAAAGAAATAAAATTAGATATGTAACTGTGTTTTTCTCTTTTATTCAGTGCCTATCTACAATTGATATTTGATATATATTGCACAGTTTATATAATTACTCCTACTTACCAAGAATATCAATAATGACAGTTCTCTTCACCTCTCCTCCAGCATTTTTTGCAATCAAGCTATAAACACCTTGTTGCTTTCTGGTGCAATTCTTAATTACTAGTGAGGTGCTGATTGATGTAGTCTCAACAACAGCCTCTGGTGGGACAGCACCATCATCTCTGCTCCATGTTATTGCCGGGCAAGGCTGGCCTGACACATAGGCTATGATGCGGATAATGCCACCGGCGTGGAAAACCATCCTCTCTTTCATTGAGATGTCAAGGTCAAGCACTGGGGGACCTGTAATATGAACATAAATGTTTGTTGTTGTTTTTTTTATTTTATGTTTACATAAAATACATACAATTAAATAAAAGACACTGACATAGTGATATACATCAAGACTTACTTATCCTTTCTTTCATTTCAAGAACTTCAGCAACTTCTCCTGGCTCGCTCAGCCCAGCAGCGTTGAATGCCAAAACTCTAAACTTGTAAAATCCATTCTCTTTCAATCCAGTGATTACAAATCGTCTTCCTCTAACTTCTTTTTCTTTGGCCTGTAGGCATAATAAAGAAATACAAAGAGAATGTAGTATTTTGGTATCATGTCCAATCACAGAGAGTGAAGAATTATTTTGACTAAAATAACACCACATGTCTACTGCATACCCTAACCCAGGCGTCTGTGCCTTCCTCTTTGTATTCAACATAGTAGCCCATGATTTTCGATCCCCCATCTTTTAGAGGTGGAATCCATTCCAAATCAACTGTATTCTTTGTCCAGTCAGTAATTTTGGGGGTTGGTGGTGAAGGTGGAGCTATATAAAATCAGAGAAGTCAAAATGTGAGACTGACGTAACAACAAATAGTACATCACTATAATTTTATAAGTATAACACATTTTTTGTGTGTATGCTCACCAATAGGATCTCTAGCAAATGTTGGGTCAGATGGTAAACTTGGAGGCCCACATCCTGCTGCATTGATTGCAGTCACACGGAACAGGTATTGAGATCCTTCAATGAGGCCTGTGACATTGTAGGACACGCCAAGGGGCATTGGCCTGATTGCATCACGGGTTACTCTGTTCCATCGCTTTGATGTGGTCTCTTTGCGCTCAAGCCAGTACCCAGTAATTGGACTACCACCATCTGTGTCTGGTTCCTCCCAGTTCACAGTCATGGAGTCCATTGTAATGCTTGAGAGGGTTGGCTTCTCGCACTGGCCAGGGATAGCTATAAAGAGGATATAATACCTTGTGTTATCTATTTTTATAAAAAAGCATGGACAAACTGAACTAAAGAATTACTAGTGATAGACTAGTGTACTTTCTTTAGTACTTACTGAAAATATCCCTAGCAACCTCTGGCTCACTGTCAAGTGAATCGCCAACTCCGTATTTATTCTGAGCCCTGATGCGGAACACATACTCATGGCCTGGCATCAGACCCTCAATTGTGAAGATGCGCTCTTTGGGTGCACCAGGAACAGGAATCCATGACTTCCTATTGGCAACACGCCTCTCAATGGTATAGTTTGTGATTTTGGAACCGCCATCATCTATAGGAGGCAGCCATGAAAGGGTAATCTGTTCAGCATGTATCTCCTCAAATTTAATTGGTGCAGATGGAGGTCCAGGAAGTCCTGAAAGTAAAAACGCATGATGCCCAATTAATATAAATATTATGTTTACAGTTTTGTATGTGCTCATTAACATGAGTACTCATAATATTCCACAGAACTAATGTCTCTATGCCAGTACCAAGTAGTTTAGTAATATCATTTACCTAGAACATTAAGTCTCATCTCCTTGGAGACTGTGCCTAGGCTGTTGCTGGCAGTCAGTGTATACAGACCAGTGTCTGAGCGTTTGCCCTGCTGGATCAGCAGTGTACAGCTATCATCAGACACAAGCTTGTTAATATGTTCATCATACACTACTTCAACCTTGTCATCACTTTTGTGGGGTGGGGCCTTGTGCCAAGTAAGGGTGGGGAATGGACATCCCTTAATCTTAGCAACAATGTTAATATCTGTGCCCCGTTCAACTTCCATGAACTCGTCAAGTACAATGGAAGGTGCTCCTAGAAGAAAGAAACACAAAGTTACATGCAATGTGTGTTTAAAGGAATAACACCTGTAAATATTACCGCAGATACAAACGAGTGAAAGTAACCAATTCATGATTAATTTCCATAATGGAATGATTTCATTCATGAACAGTGAAAAAGTTTAGCATTCTTGTAAGTTCACTGTATTTTCCGTACTTGTCTGGTCCTTAACAATGATAGGTCCAGCAGTAGAGGATGGTCTGCCTGCACCAACTTCATTTACAGCCTTGACACGGAATTCATACTCAGCACCCTCATGGAGGTCCTCAACTTTGAAGGTGGTGGTGTCAATATCACGTCTATTGCACTGTCTCCAAGACTCTTTTTGCTCTCCACTTGAGTCCCACCAGAGGCGTTCAACAATGTAATGAGTTACAGGTGACCCACCATCATTTTTGGGCGGCTTCCATGTCAGAGTCACTGTTCCCTTGGACACATCAACGATTTTGACTCTCGTGGGAGCATCAGGAGGATCTGCAAATATAAACATGTAACTGAGCCATAATGACAAATATTTTTTTCTGTTCTGATGAGAGTGTGATTAAGATGTACTCACGGATGGGTTCCTTTGCCCTAGTCCTCTGGAAGGTTTGTAGTGCAGGTCCCAGACCAAAGCTATTCTCAGCTCGAATACGGAACAAATAGTCTTGTCCTTCAATAAGGTCTGGAACAACAAAAGACTGACTGGCACAGGCTGGGTTGACCTTTGTCCAGGCTTTTCCTTCAACTGTCTTCTTCTCAATGTAGTAGCTCTTTATCCGTTCACCACCATCATTATCTGGGGGCTTCCATGTAAGTCTGCATGTACTTCTTGTGATGTCAGTAATTTTGAGATCTTTAGGCGGCCCAGGGAAATCTGGATGAAAGATTATTTTTTAATATATATATATATATATATATATATATATATTTTTTTTTTTTTGTATTCATACATTTTAGTAAGGTTTAGCAAGTGTAGCATGTCTTACCCAGGACAGTGACACGGACTTTAAGTGTTTTTGTGGCAGCTTGGTTAGAAGCGGTAATGATGTACCTTCCAGAGTGTTTGAACTTACACTCAGGGATAGTTACTTCTGAAGTGGTGTCAGTTGATGCAATCTGTGTAATAAAAATTAAATAATTTTTAAAATCAAGGGTACTATATTAGAAACTTTGATATGAAAATATTAGAAAATATGTAAGGTCCCACCTCTGAATCCACTGGAAGAGTGTGAAGCTCATTTTTCTTTTCTGTTGTGGCAGTTCCATCAAATTCCCATGTGACCTTTGGAATAGGCCGGCCTGATACAGTGACTGGGACTCTGATTGTTGTTCCAGCACGACAAGAGAGAAGTTCCTGAGCCTTGACTCCAAGTGTAATAATGGGTTCCTCTGTGAAATTTCAATAGAATAAAACTGTTACTCAACAAATAATAAAAATGCACATTGAGCATTCATAAATAGACATTTTCCTAGTATTTTCAAGCACTGTCAGTGGACAATCCCCAATGGTAGTCAGTATCACTCTAAGACTTGACGTATGTATGAATAAACGGCAAATTTGTCTTTCCAATACATTAATTTATATTTTAAAGTACAACTACAAATAATTCTTACCCAGGATATCCTTTATAACGGTATCAGAAGTTCTGGGACTTGGTTCTGACTCGCCAGCAGCATTGACAGCAACGATCCTGAATCTACATTTCTTATTTTCTTTGAGCCCTGACACGGTATATGAAGGTGTTAAAATCAGCTTATCAGGCTGATTCACTCTTTTCCACTCTACCGAGCCTTCATCTTGGACCTCAACAATGTAACCTTTGATTGGGGTTCCACCATCCTTCTCTGGTGGGACCCAGCCAAGAGTCACACTGCTAGATGTCTTGTCTTTTACCTCAGGTGCAGGTGGCTGGCTTGGTGGATCTACAAAAAAATAGGAAAGCAGTGTGAGTTTTGTGTAATTCAGCACCTAACTTTTGCTGTACAATCAATGCAACAGCATGCCACTTACTTCTTCGATCGAGGGCAAAAACACATTCTGTTGCTTCACTTGGTGGTCCAATGCCAGCAGCATTTTGTGCCATCACACGGAACTGGTACTCAGTACCTTCAATGAGCCGCAGCACATTGTACTCCAAGCCCTTAACAGCTGGTTTTGTTACAGGAGCCCTGTTAACACGACTCCAGTACACAGCCCCCCTCTCTCTCTTCTCAAGCCAGTAGCCCTGAATAGTTGCTCCGCCATTGTCCTTTGGAGGGTCCCATGCTACTAGCATAGACGAGCGAGTGTGTCCAATGATTCTTGGTTTTTGAGGTGGGCCAGGAAGGCCATATGGATCCTTGAGAACAGCTTTCTCTGATTCACACCCATCACTGACTCCAAACTTGTTCTGAGCTTTGATCTGGAACTGGTAAGTGCCAAAGGCCTCAAGCTTGTACACCTTCAAGAAAATATTTAAAAAAAGGTCAGCATCTATCAGTTTTCCATAATCATTAGGTTCATTTCTCCACATATAACAACTGCAGTACACCATTACAACACTAACCCCATAACGCCTGTCTATGATGCAGCATGTCAGCTGCTCCCAGTCAGACTTCTTTTTGCTGGCATCCCTCTTCTCAATAATATAGTTAGTGAGGTCACTTCCTCCATTGTCCTCAGGAGCATCCCATGTGAGGTAGCAAGACTCTGCTTTGATGTCAGAGACCACAATGTTCCGTGGTGGTGATGGACGATCTGGAGTAAAAACAAGAAAAAATGTATAAACCTGTGACTTAGATTCACTTTCAATACATAAAATCAGTGATTTAATTTCTATCTTGAGGCTTTCTTAGATATTTGATTCAACTCACACTGAATGGATTGTATTAGTCTCTGCATTTCATGGGGGACAAAGGACAAAGAACACTATATTTCACTGTTAAAAAGCATACATACCCAAAATCTCAACTTTGATTATTTGTTGACCTGTTCCATGTTTATTTGTGGCAGCTAGCTTGTACAAGCCTGTGTCTTGTCTCACAGTTTCAGGGATAGCAATCTTGGTGTTAATTGTTTGTCTGTTGATCTCCTCTGATTCAAGGGTCATGGTCTCTGTGGATATGTCAAGAACAACTCCATTCTTTGTCCACTCATAGGTGGGCAATGGGAGACCAACAATTTCAGCAGGGATTTCAATAGCGGCTCCTTTCTTGACAATTATGGCATTACTCTTAAAGTACTTCAACAGCGTCACAGTTGGGGTCACTAAAATAAGATTTAGGAAACACAAGTATTGTAAAACACAATAAACATCAGATACTCATTTGTTTCTATAAGAAGCATAAGAAGACTTATACATACATTCATCATCTTGAATATGGACAGTGATTGGCCTGGACAGTTCACCATCACCAACTTCATTGACAGCCTTTACTCTGAAGTCATATGTCATGTTCTCATTCAGATTTTCCAGTGTAATTGTGGGCTCTTTGCAGATTTGACGATTGGCAACATCAAATTCATCACTGTCTTCTCTCTTCTTTTCAACATAATAGCCTCTGATTGGACTACCTCCATCACTGCGAGGAGGTAGCCAAGCAAGTGTTACAGTGTTCTTGGTCCTTGCAGTGTGGTGAAGCTTCTCTGGGGCTGATGGAACACCTGGAATTTCAAGAAGTTAGCATTATTCAATGTTTCTAAGTGTTAAATGTAAAGAAATAAAAATGGACCTATATATATTTTAGATAATAAAACATTCAACAATTTAAAATATAAGTTATGTAAGTTAAAGTTACCTTTAGGATCCACAGCAAGAACAGGTCCAAGTTCAACAGGGGCACCAAGACCAAATTTGTTCCTTGCAACTACACGGAACATATATTCTTCACCATCAAGAAGACCAACTATGTCACATTTACAAGAAGCAATTTCCAAAGGTTGCCTGTATATGTGCATCTTGGCATCCTTTCTTTCAACGACATATCCCATAATATCACTTCCACCATTATCAAGAGGATCAGACCAGGTCAGTGAGATCATCTTCTTGCTGACATGGACTGTTTTAAGGTCTACCACAGGTCCAGGAACATCTTTTACAACAAGAAGACATACAGAAAGTTAATTCATCTTAAGTAAAACAATACAGGACAGAATTTGGGATATGAAGAATTTAAAAGCAATGTTACATACCCATTACATCAACCTTGATAAAAGCAGATTTTGTTCCACTGGGGTTGGTTCCTGTGATCTCATATTTGCCATGGTCAGTTCTCAAGGCATTCTTGATGCTTAGAGTGCTGCATTTTCCAACAGTTTCAATAACAACCCGCTCCTTGTCAGGTTCAGCATCATCTTTTGTCCATTTCACCTCTGGTATGGGTCTGCCAACAACATAAGCTGGTATACGCAGAGTCTCTCCTGCTTTTATAAGTACTCCATTCTTCACAGAGATATCAAACTCAATTCCTGGGGCCACTGTTGCAGTATAACAAACATGAGATTAGGCATAGTATTGGTATTCAGTAAAAATGCTTTCCTTAGTGTTTTGTAAGAGCTTACATTCAGGTTCCTTTACTTGAACAGGTTCAGTCATTCCTGGGACTCCATGGCCACCTTCATTTACAGCATATACACGAATGTAATAATCCGCTCCCTCAGTAAGTCCGGTCAAAGTGTACTTGCACTCCTTGCACCTGAACTCAGTACTGCGGACCCAATCCTTCTCTCCCACAATGCAGCGTTCAACGTGATAACCTAGAATATCTCCACCACCATTGTACAATGGGGGAATCCAGGCAATTTCAACTGTTGTATTTGTAGTATCAACAATTCTTGGGACGGGTGGGCCGGGTGGCACTGTACAAAAATGTAATGCAGTAATTAAAAGATCTATTCTGTGAAGGTATTGTAGACTTCTACAATAATTATTTCATATTTGCATTAGAGACTGCTATAACCATATTTTTCTGAACAAAAAAAAATATCGATGGCAACACTTACTGATGGCATCCATTGCAACCACAGGATCAGTTGGGACACTGAATTCTCCAGGGCCAGCAAGATTCTCAGCACAGACCCTGAAGACATAAACCAGGCCTTCCATGAGACCCTCAACCTTGACTGCTAGTGAGCTGAGAAGGTTGCGATTGACTCTGGTCCAGTATTTGCTGTTGACTTCACGTCTCTCAATCCAGTAACCTAGGATGGGGCTACCATTGTCCTTAGGCTCATGCCAAGAAAGAGCAACACTGTTGGCAGTGACTTCTCCAATTCGTGGCATGTTAGGAGCATCAGGAGGATCTAGAAATCATTTTAAAGACATACAATCACATTCAGTATAACCATTTTCATAGTGGTTTTATGTTGTGTGTCTTAAAGTCTATATTGCATATTTTACCGAATTGATTCTTAGCAACAAGTGGCTCAGAATAGCATGGTGGTCCAGAGCCAAACTTGTTTTCAGCTCTGACTCTGAAGATGTACTCCTTTCCTTCAATTAATTTGGTCACAGGATAGTTATATCCTTTATGAGTTGAGGTAACAGTGACCCAACCAATTTCATCAGTGGTGTTGTCTTTCTTCTCTAGGATATAGTTGATGATCTCACTGCCACCATCATCAAGGGGTGCATCCCATGTGCAAGTGACAGAGTTGTTCCTTATCTCATCAAATCCAAAGTTCACTGGTGGACCTGGTTTATCTGCAGATTAGCACAGCATAGATTTTCATTTAATCTGCTAATTAAAAAATGTGTGAAAAATTTGCAAGATAAAAACTCAAAAAGTGATCTTACCAAGAACATTGACATCGCAAGATGCAGTTGCAAAGCCATGGACATTCTCGACCCTGATGGTGAAAATTCCATGGTCAGTTCTAATAGCATCACGCACCATTATTGCAGTCTCGCTTCTTATGCTCTGATCAAACGACAGACGATCTGGAAGGGGAGGATGGAACTCCTCCTCAGGCTCAGGGTGAATAGCCTTGGTTTTCTTCTTCTTTCTTACAAAGAGCTCTGGCTTCTTCTTAACAATCTTTTGGACATTCTCATCGTTCCTAAGCCATGTCACAGTAGGGTATGGAGATCCTGAAATGTGGGCATCCACTCTAATCTCTTCACCCTTCCTGACACTGAGGCCAGACGCGATGCGTGCATGCAGTGATACCTTTGGCGGGTCTGAAATAAAATAACATTGCTTATGAAATTTTATGTTACAATGGCAAAATATTTCTTGTTTATCTGGACTGACATTAAGACATACCAACAGGATCAGCAGCTGCAATAAGGGGTGTGCTGCGGGATGGGTCACTTTCTCCAGCAACATTCTCTGCACGTACACGGAACTGGTATTCCTTTCCTTCTGTTAAGCCAGTGATGGTGTAGGAAAATCCAGGCACCAGATTTGGGACACATCTCTCAAATCTATCACCATCCTTCTCAATTTTCTCAAGAATATAGCCAGTAATTGGGCAACCACCATCATAGGGTGGTGCCTTCCACGTGACAGTAACGGACTGAGAGGTAGGGTTGTGTCCCTCCACGTCAATTGGTGGGTCAGGTCGCTCTGAAATATTTAAAAGGTCAAAAATGAAAAAAATAATAATAAAACAACAAAATAACAACATATTTATACTTCATAAAAAATGAAATTATACGTACGCTTCTGCTCCTCTGAGATTACAGGGTTGCGAAGCTCAAGATATTCACCACAACCAATTCTGTTAACAGCCTTTACTCTGAAGTAGTATTCACCATTCAGCATTAGGTCCTTGACCACAAAGCTCAAAACATTGATTCCAGACATCACAGGCAAAAATGTCTTCTTCTGAGCCTCTCTGCGCTCCAGTATATAATGCAGGATTGGGCTACCACCATCACTCTCTGGTGGTTCCCATGAAATCGTGCAGGAGCTCTTGGTGACTTCACTTGGAGAAATGCTCTTACATTGTCCCGGAAGACCTATTGGTGAAAACCATTTTATTAACCACTGTTATACAAAACAAAAAATATGACTTGAGATGCTGAGAAAACATTGCCTTACCAATCACTTTAACATTAACTGTTCCAGTGGCGGAACCCAGACTGTTCTCCAAAGTGACAGTGTAGACACCAGCATCTTCATGCTTGCATTTGAGGAGCTCAAGGTGAACATTGTTGAGTTCGCATGTCAAGGTGAGCCTGTCACCAGTTTTCAGTTCGGTTTCATCCTTCTTCCAGATCATTGATGGTTTGGGAATTGCTCTGTATGGGACCTTCAGATGCATTTTCTCACCCTCAACAATGACAACATCTTGAGTCTGCAAACTGATGGTTGGTACACCTTTGAAATAATAAAAAAATGCAGTTAACAAAAATATAGTAATTTCTCAAAGACAAAAATGAGTAAACCCAAGTATTAAGTCAGTATCACGTTACTGAACTAAAAGTGTGCTTACAGTCAGGGTCTTTAGCAAAGACTGGGTCAGAGACTTCAGAGGGATCACTGACTCCAACAGCATTGATGGCACGGACTCTGAGAACATACTGTTTCTCAGGAATTATGCCATCTTCTGCCTTGAACTTGAGCTCTTTGATGGGACGTGCATTTATTCTCATCCACTTCTCTGTGCCAGCCTCAGCCAGCTCAACGTGATAGCCAGTAACAGGACTTCCGCCATTCTTCTCTGGTGCTTTCCATGTGATGTTGATATGCTCTCTGGTGGCATCAACAATCTTAACCTCAAGTGGAGGAGAAGGTGAACCTGAAAAAAAGTCAATAATTGAATAATTAATTGATCATGTGATTTATTTTAATTTCTAATCATTAACCATTGTAACGATGCAAAAAAATGGCAACATACTAATAGGGTCCTCAATGGTAATGATTTCTGTGGGTTCACTTGGGTTGCCAACTCCAGCCTCGTTTTCAGCACGGACCTGAAACTGCACCTCAGAACCTTCATCAACATCAGTCACCCTGTATTTGCATTCAGGGCCAGCTGTCTTTCCAGACTTTAACCAGCGGGTGCCCACTTTCTCCTTCTTTTCAATAACATATCTGCAACAGAAATCATATGTTAAGCCCATTAAAATGCTATACAATATAAATCATGTTGTGTTTCACAAACTAGAAAGCCATAATGATTACATACTTTGTGATTGGTCTTCCACCATCGCTATTGGGAGGCTCCCATTTCAGGTCAACATGTCTCTTGGACACTTCAACTACAGTCAAAGCATAAGGAGGCCCAGGAGTAGCTAAGGAAAGAGTAGTCTGTTACTTAAACTGCTTTTGTAGTAAAACTATTAGATGAAACATGAAACCACTTTTATGGGTGCCTGCACTTACTGAAAGTGTCCTTTGCCAGAACAGAGTCCTCCAGCTCATAGAATTCGCTTATACCTGCCGCATTTTGAGCTGCTACGCGGAAAACATAGAGAGTTCCCTCATTAAGTGGAGTGACGGTGTACTTTGTATCTTTTACTGTGGTGTCCACTGTCTGCCAGCTCCAGCGTCTGACATCTCTCTTTTCAACTACATAGTTGGTAATTGGAGAGCCACCATCACTTTCTGGTTCAGTCCATTTCAGGTCACAGTCGATCTTTGAAATGTTGACTACCTCAAGCCAGCGTGGTGGAGATGGAGGATCTATTTGAATATAAAGTTTCAGTAGTTAATTTCACTTTTACTGTCAAATGTAATTGAACGGGATGCAACTAGATAATGCCTTACAAAGACTATAAACTCACAAAGTCTTTCCTTGCACACAACAGGATCACTTGGATCACTGGGTTCACTTTCCCCAGCGACATTCACAGCTTTGACACGGAAGGAGTACTCCTGCTTCTCCATCAGTCCCTTGAGCAAGTGCTCTGTCGTGAGGACATCCTCGGCCACACGGACCCATTCCTCAGTTCCACTCTTGAGGAGCTCAATAATGTAGGACTCAATTTTAGCACCACCATCATGCTCTGGTCTAGTCCACTGCAGGAATGCAGATGTCTTTGCAATGTCTTTAATGAATGGTTTGCCAGGAGCCCATGGAGGATCTTTAAAAGAAATTTGTATTACATCAAAAACCTTCAATGTATTTATGATTCATTCAATAATTCAAATATTTAAAAATGATTTGAAAACCCATTTCACTCAAAATCCCATTTGAATAGATTATACTAGTACCACCTTTATGCAAGAATAATATCAGCATATTTTTTTTCTTTTCATCCATTTAAATAAAACTTTATTTCTTACTATTTCTTACAATACAATACTTTTTTATTGTTATAGAATATTCAAATATTTACTAAAATATTTGAAAATAAAATTATTTAACAGTTGCAGCCTTACTTCAATGTATTATTTATGACAATATATCACCTGTAAACTGCATTATTGACATACCAATTGGGTCCTTAATCAGGACAGGATCAGTCTCAGCACTTGGCTTTCCAGGTCCTGCAAGGTTCTCAGCCAGAACACGGAATCTGCACTTCTTCTTGGTTGGCAATCCCTTCACTCTGTGAAAAAGTTAAGGAGTGCACTAACTTTAGCATTTGAAATGTTTTCTGTAAATTGAATTTATTATAGTTTTCTTAAAATGTGTCAAAAGCCTACCTGAGTGTAGTGTCCCTGACTGGCAGCTTGTTGCATTTGATCCATTTGTCACTTTCTGGATCAAACCTCTCAACCCAGTAGCCAGTGATGGGACTTCCGCCATCTTCATCAGGCTCATACCAGGTCAGAGTGACTGCATCCCTTGAGATATCAGAGGGCTGTACCCTAGTTGGAGAACCAGGGGGGTCTGAACAACAGAGAAGAAAAAGAAGCAATTACACCTTATTCTTGATTAAGTTCAAGAAGATGAAAGCTGTAGTGAGGCAAATACATACCAAAGGAATACTTGGCAACAATTGGAACATGCTCTGCAGGTGCACCAATGCCATACTGGTTCTCAGCAGATACCCTAAAAACGTACTCTTTCATAGCAACCAGTTTGCAGGCTTTAAATGTGGTTTGTTTGACTGTTGTAGACAGTTTCTGCCACTCCTCTTTTTCCAAGGGTCTCATTTCCACAATGTAGTTGCTCACAGGAGAACCACCATCATCTCTGGGGGCATTCCAAGCCAAGCAGCAAGACTCATTTGTGATGTCAGTAATATCAAATGCAGCTGGGGGACCAGGCTTGTCTGTTTTACAAAACAAAGATTGTATACTGAGTTATCATTTCAAAGGAAATGTCTTCATCCACAAAGCCATTTGTAGTGACCTTAAATATAAAAATGTAATTTATAGCAGTACTTTACCAAGAATGTTGACATCAACTGTTGCAGTGGCACGACCACAGGTATTAACTGCCTCGATGATGTAGGTGGCTGTGTCAGACCTGGTCGTCTTAGAAACAGAAACTGTAGAGTGTCCAGGCTTTGTTTCAATAGTGATTCTCTCATCTGGTTTAAGGACATGGTCAGCTTTGGTCCATTTGACTCTGGGATCTGGCTTTCCAAACACATCTGCTGGAAGGTCAATCTTAGTGCCAGCCTTGGCAGTCAAGCCAGCCAACAGTTTAGCATCCAGCTGAATCACTGGTGCCTCTGTGGTAATAAGATTTTGTGAGATTATGAGAATTAAACCCAAAAAATGTAATATAAAAATGTACTGTTAAGCCAATGGGCTTGGAGAAGAATGTACGAAAAGCTAACCTTTAGGATCAACAGCAAGAATCTCGTCTGTGGCTTTACATGGTCTGCTAGCTCCAAGTCTGTTTACTGCCCTTACGCGATAGGCATACCACTGTCCCTCAAGGAGGCCTGTCACCTGGAACCTGTAGAAAGAATTTGAGATACATGTATTCATTGGAGATTTGAGATACTCATGTACATTCAAAAAACACTCCTAAAATACATAAAGTCAAGCATCACTGATTTATAGTACATAAGATTGGCAAAAAGGGACGTTTTTCATACACAAAGGGATTTTCACTCTTTATCTTACAGTATCGTTACATGTTCGCCAATTGCATTTTTAAAAATGCCGTCTAGTCAATAGTAATGCCATCACACTTTCAATTCTCAACTTACTTCAGCTCAGGCATTGGCTCTCCACAGGCTTCCCATTTGTCAGTGCCACGCTGGCACTTATCAACAACATATCCCTTAATAGGTGCCCCGCCATCATATTTGGGGGGTTCCCAGAGCAAAAAGATGCCCTTTGCAGATTTGTCTCTCCATTTTAGGTTTTCAGGTGGGTCTGGCACAGCTGTAAACCAAAAAACAACTCACAATCTCATCCATCCTATTTGTTATTTGTTTAACTACAACTGCTTCTTATGGCACAAAGACTTACTGGCAGGAGAAGACACGTTCACTGGCTCATCGATATATGCAGGTTCTCCTGGACCGCATTTGTTAGAAGCTGTTACACTAAACAAGTACTCCTTGCCCTCAATTACATCTGTGACTGTGTACTCAAGGTCCTGCACGCCTGACATCACCTAAAAAAAGACAATAAGATTTTTCAGTCAGTGGCTATTCCTCAGCAAGCTATTCCTGCTGATTCATTGCGAATTGTAGATATCTATTTATAAGCACATCATGTTTATCAAAACTCTCAAAGCCAGTACTAATTTACTAACCTTGACCCAGGTCTTGCGAGACACCTCTCTCTTCTCAATATTATAACCAATTACAGGACTGCCTCCATCGTGCTCTGGTGCCTCCCACATTAGGTGAACATGATGTCTAGTCACCTCTGCAACCTTGAAGTCTTTGGGTGCACTTGGAGATGCTATTTAATTAAAAGATGAGAGCTCACTCACTATGCAGGGTCTATGGTGTCCAAGACAGTCATATACCATTTAACTAGTTTTAAAGACAGACAACGAAAAGATCACATACCAATAACATTCACATCAATTTCTCCAGAGACCGAAGTCACGTCATTCTCCAGGTGCAGGGTGTATGTGCCTTTGTCTGGACGGACACTTGGAACAATGACTAATTCAGTGTATGTAGGTTTGGTCACCATAGACACACGATCTCCTGCAGTGAGCTCCTTATCACCAAACATCCACTTGGCTTTGGGAGTAGGGTATCCAGAAATAGGCACACGGATACTAAGAGCATTAGGGACAAAGACTTCTAGACCATCTTTGAATCCACTCAGATCCATTGTGGGACCAACTAATTAGGAAGAAAAATATGATTTCAATAAACATAACATAAATTATTGATTTTTATTTTTTAATTTTAAGATAAGCATAGTAGAACAAATTACCATGTGGGTCATCAGCCAAGAGTGGTCCAATCTGCTCAGATGGATCAGAAACTCCAGCTGCATTTTCTGCAGATACTCTGTAGTGATAATTCTGACCAAACTTCAAGCCAAACACCTAAAAAAGAGAAATACACATCAGTTAACTATCCATTTAACATGAGCTAAGAACATCAAAATGGATGCAGCATCCAACATACCCTGTAATAAAGGTCTGGGCATAATCTGGCATTGCACCTCAGCCAGTTATATATTCCATCTTCACATTTCTCAATAATGTAGCCTGTGATCATGCTTCCTCCATTGCTAAGTGGAGTCTCCCATGTCAGCTGAACAGAGTCTCTGTTCGCATTTGTGAAGCTGAAGTTCAATGGTGGACTTGGCCTCTCTGTAACCACAGTAAGTACAGTTTTAAGTCATTTTCGAGGCAGTTTCATGTCATGAAACAGCTGAAGAAAATAGCAGCCTATACATGAATACTGTTATCATAGATAATAAAATCACACCAACTAACCAATGGGATCCATGATCTTCACAGGATCAGTGGCAGCACTTGGCCGGCCAACTCCAGCTTTGTTTTCAGCTCTAACACGGAAGATGTACTCCTTATTCTCAACAACATCGTTGAGCGTGGCTGTGCAATGTTCTGCCCGGACCACCAACGCAGCTTCCCACTTCACAGATGTCCTGTCACGGAGCTCAATTACATAGGATGTAATCTCAGATCCACCATCAAATAGCGGTGGTTCCCAGGTCAAAGTGGCACCAAACCTGTTGACATTTCCAACCATGACATTCTGAGGTGCATCAGGAACATCTGTAATGAAGAGAAGAACATTACATTAAAGTTTGTTTATATATTACACACACACACATATATATATATATATAGATAGATAGATAGATAGATACATACATACATACATACATACATACATACATGTCAAAGTTTGCAAAGTTGCAAAGTTTAATGTTTACCAAATTTATTCTTGGCCTGGACAGCTTCATCAGTAGAGACAGGCTCTCCATTGCCGACTCTGTTACGAGCACACACACGGAAGAAGTACATGTTGTCCTTCTGCAATCCACCAACACAGTACTCTGGAATATCAGCCCGGTCAGTAGCCAATGTCCAGGATTTACGCTTGACATCACGTCTTTCTACGACATAGGCCAGGATCTTGCTGCCTCCATCACTCTCAGGCTCATCCCAGGCCAGGCTGACCTCACCGTCAGCAGTGTCAACAACTCTCAGGTTCTTCACAGGCCCAGGAACATCTAGAAATCACAGTCATATCAGACTTTTTTAATAGAATATAATACTTAAAGATGATAGGATACTCTGTGCTTAATGTACAGCATATACAATCTGTCTCATTGATACAAGACGCAAGAATGTATCTAATGTACGGTACATACAAAGTCACTCAAAGCTTAGTGTCCTGATTCTTGTCTTAACCAATTTCTTGTCTCAACCAATTACATTTTTGGCATTACTAGCTATCTATAAATTTCTCCTCTCTATCTTTTTTGATGACTGCTAACTCACCAATAACATCCAGATTGATGAAAGCCTCTCCCTGACCATGCTTATTCTTGATGATGATTTTGTAACGGCCTTGGTCAGACTTTTTAGGGTCTTTCAGTCTGTACTCTGTCCTGTCAGTGGATGTGTCAGTGTTTTGTACTGGAAGACTGATGTCATTGAAGAACCATTCAGCCTCTGCACGAGGGTAAGCATCATAAGGAACAGTCATCACAAAAGGCTTTCCAGCATCTGTTACTAGATTCTGGTCTGTGGTCTTGATCTTTGGCACAGCTGAAAGAAAAAGGGAAATCAAGGGAAATCCATAATGTCAGGTACATTTGCAACTGTACATTTTTAAGGGAAAAATAGGAACCTACAAACCTAAATTTTAGTTCAATTTAGATAGCGAAATATGTACCTGCAAGTTCAAGCTTGGCTCGTGCATCCTTATCCTTGGCAACGACTCTGTACTCGCCCTGATCACGAGGCCTGACCTCACAAACTTGGAGACGGTGAATCTTGCCCTCACTGAGCATCTGGTATTTGTCACCCTGGATAATGATCATGTTATTCCTCATCCATTTAACCTCAACTCTGTCTTTGTTCAATTCAACCTCAAACACAATATCTGAGCCTGGGGGCTCAAATACATCTGAGGGGGGTCTGACAATCTCCACAGGGGTCTCTAAAAAAAAAAAGAGAGAAAACTAATTGAGTACACCGACTTATTGTCCTGACAGTTTTACAGAGCAATTCAATACAAAAATGATATGCAGTAAATGGTTATGGCGAAATGACCTTCAACGAAGAGACGAGCCCTGGATCTTCTGTCATCCACACCACAGGCATATTCACACTCATCATCAGGTCGGCACTCCTTGATATACAGTGTGCATGTCTTTCCATCTTTTTCCATGTGATATCTGGTGGAACGAATTAAGAAAAACCTTAATAAACATATAGATTCACAATTCAAGATATTGTTTACAGCTGTTCATGACAATCATGTGCCATGCCACAAGGTGGAAGAGAGATAAAAAGAGAATATAAGAGAATATAAGAGAACTAGTGTAACAAGCTCGTCAAACCAACAGCAAAACATTTATTTATAAAAAGGAGGATACCTGGGTCCTTCTCTGATTTCACGGCCATTTTTGTACCATTTAACAGTGGCCCTCTCCTTAGACACCTTGCATGTGAATTCTGCATCCTCAAATTCAGTGACAGTCTGGTCTCTGAGTTGGGCAGCGAAGTCAGTGGGTGCCTCACTGATTATTAGCTCAGCTGAAGACTTGCTAACACCAGCAACAGCCGTGTATTCACCCTCATCATCCATGGTGCAGTCTTTGATGATCAAAGTGTGTTTGTTCTTGTCCACACGGTATACAACACGTTTGCTGAAGGTGATCTCCTGACCTGCCTTCAACCACTGAACTGTCACATTTGGTCTGTTCACTTTGCATTTGAAGCTAATTGTCTTCTTCTCCTCTGTTTCACAGTCTTCCAGAGGCTCTGTGATCTTTAGCTCTTCCTCTGTAGAGAAGCCAAATAGAAAAATGAGCAAACACTCAGATGCGCTTAAAAAACTGACAACTTCTGCACGAATAGGGGCTCACCTAGTACGCCGACGTTTGCGGAGGATTTGGCCTGTTCACCACGCTGGTTGGTTAGCATGATGGTGTAAGTGCCCTCATCTGATTTCTCAGCAGCTTTGATCCTCAGAGAGAAAACGGTGTCTCTCTGGACCATGACAAACTTACTAGTCTCAAAAATGGTTTCATCGTTCTTCAGCCACTTGGCCTTAGCCCCCTCTGAATTAACCTCACAGTTCAGAACAATTTCTTGCCCTTCCTTCATTTGTGTGTCCTTGATGGGAGTGATTATCCTCAATTTTTCTAGAGTGAAAGAAGATCGATGTTATTTTCTAGTTCTACATTTAGTAAACTTTCGAAAAAGCAGTGAAATATTTAGCAACACCCACCAATCACTGTTAAGTCTGCAGAGGCCTTAACAGAGCCGATACAGGCAGTGAAGGCACCCTCGTCCTTCAGCTCACAGCTTTTGACAATGAGGGCTCTCCTCTTGCCTTCGCTAACAATCATGTACTTGTCCCCAGTTTGTAGCTCCTCACTTCCACGGAACCATTTAACTTCATAAGAGTCTTTGGACACTGAGCATACAAATTCAGCCTTTTCTCCCTCAACTGCCTCCTGGCTCTGGGGCCTGGCGATAAACTCAGCTGCCAATTCTAATGAAACATAAAGAAACCATTTGCATGACTAAATAAAAGCTTAAGATTAAACAGAACTATATCAAGAGTCACAAGCAATTTCAGAACAGGGAGATCAAGTGTAAATCTGAGTAGCTTACCATTGATCTTTAGTGTTGCTGATGTCTTTGAACTGGCCAATCTGCAGTTGTATTCTCCAGCATCATTCATACGAAGATCCTGGATGATGAGGATTCTTTTCCTGCCATCTGCAACTTGTTCATATCTTCCACCCTCAGCCAGTTCCTCATCTCCCTTATACCATGTGACGTCTGCACTGGGTTTGGAGACCTCACAGATCAACTTAATGCTGTCAGTTTCAGTGCCCTCAACATTGGACAGGTTCTTCGTGAATCTAGCCTCCTCCTCTGCAAGTGAAACAAGTAACGGTCAGTTCTGACAGTTGAGTATCATTCTGGTGCATATATTCAATTAATCAAAACTCACCAACAACAGTAAGCATTCCAGAGGATTTGGAGGTCCTTGCATCACATTCATATTCAGCTTCATCATCAAACACTGCTTTGCTGATGATGAGAATACGCTGCACTCCTTTGGCAATAATCTCATATTTTTTCCCCTTTCTAATCTCAATGCCATCCTTGTACCATCTGACCTATTGAAACAAATGAACATAGTTTTTTTTAACTTTCATATGTTCGTAAATGGCAGAACTTTGGCTCGGATTTTACTCAATTTTAATGTATGGTATATTATACTATTATAACTAATGGGTATAAAAACATATTTTAAATGGAAAATTATTAGTTGAAATTCATGAATGAAATACCTTGGCACTTTCACGGGAAACTTCACATTCAAACTTGGCAGACTCTTTCTCCTTGACCTCAACATCATGAAGAGGCTTGCTAAACTCAACATGTGGAGCTGATTGGAAGAAATGGGGGAAAAAAACAAAAAAACAGATAAAGGGACACTCTGGACACTGTTTAGACATGAACTGCTTAAGCATCTTATTTAAGATCCTTTTTACTTACGCTCAACATTCAGGAAAGCAGAGGTCTTAAAGTGTTTGGCATCGCAAGTGTATGTTTTGGAATCATCAAGAGTACAGTCTTTGATGATCAGTCTCCTCTTGCAGCCCTCAGCCACCATTTCATACTTCTTTGTTTTACGGATTTCCTGTCCATCTCTGAACCATTTGACGTCAGCTTTTTCTCTGGAAAGTTCACACTCCAGAACAGCTGTGGCTTCCTCCTCGACCGTCTGGTCCTCCAAGGGCTTGCTAAATTCAACTGGTGGCTCTGAATTAATTCAATTATAGTAACATAAGTTTGACACTTTTGAGCAACAGGTTTAGTCATTTATAAAATTGTTATTATTATTTGCAATGTACTTACCACTGACAATAAGTTTAGCCTGAGTCTGGAAGTCCTTTGCAGTAAGTTTTACATTCCCAGCTTCTGTCATCTTGACCTCTCTCAGAGTCAAGCTGTGCAGTCTGCCCTCTGCTCTGGTCACCACCTATACAATATCAGAAACAAAGACTTAATACCACATCTTTTAAACTACATTAGAAACCAGTCAGGGCTTGTTCTCATGACAATATATACTAATTATATAGTAAGTATCTAAGAACCTGGTGTTACTATATGACTGACACATTATAAAGGTAAACTTCCAACAGCAGCCCAACAGAAGAACATTAAGGCAGACACTTCAACAGACACTCTTGACGGAGGTAAAAATAGCCAGAGGAACACTTGCATGGCAGTCCAGCTTACTGTGTTATCTCAAAACGTCTGTGGTGGGTCCTTAAAAGTTCTTCTGAAGAAAGTACTGTTGTGGCAATTCATTGGGAAGTTAACAGAACCTAACTTGTAAATAAATCATACTGAAAAACATTTAGACAAATGTTTTTTAACATTTAAACGTTATATAACCTTAGAATAAGTACCAATAAATATAATTACAGCTAGAAGAACACAGTTAAAGAACACAGGTTCAGTTCCTTATATTTCCTTTTATAGCCAGATGATAACTGTGAATACTGGGCTCCCTTGGGGGAGAGGTTTGGAAATGATAACGTTAACACAATGACAGACATAAAATGAAAATGTAAACAAATACGTTTACTGGTATTTATTCTAATGTTAAACTTACTGCTCAGATAAATAACTTGTGCTGTATTTGTAAGTAACATTCTATGAGTGGAATATTTAGTATATATTAAAATTTAGTATATATATATATATATATATATATATATATATATATATATATATATAAAGATATTACCGTGAAATATTTTCTTACCCTCACTACATGAACAGTAGTAAAATAAATAAATAAAATAAAACCTTACTCTGTCACTTGGCTCCATCTTTGTAGTTCCAACGAACCATTCAACAACGATACCCTCGTATGAAAGCTCGCAGTCAAAGGTTGCGGTGTCTCCAGCAGTGACAGTAACATCCCGAAGAGGTCTCAACAGGCCAATTGTGCGTGCTTCGGATTGAGAAGACGCCATTGTTAGTAATTCCAAGAAACAAGTCCTTTATCTTAAAAACCTGCCTCTCAATTCAAATCATCCATTTTGCTCAAACTCTAAGAAGAACAAGCCAATGTTCAATGGTCTGTTGGCTTCCAGGACATCTTATCACTCAGGGAGGGGTAGGGGGTGTCTGGCATTAGCATATTGAAATCTCAGTAGGACAGGAGGCATGCTAAGCGTCCGCCAGTCACCCATCACCCACTCCAGATAATGTTAGAGCTTCTAAAATAACAACAGTTTCTGATTGGCTACTAGGTAGGCACTGCCAAGATATCTGGTGCTGTAAATCACTATTCAAGTTGTCAGTAAAAAAAAAGTAACAGTTTATAATAACTGCTGAACGCTTAGTATAGTTTATGGTGATTCTGAGAAACTATTATCCATACATCTACAAAAATACATATGAATGATGAAAACAATATACAGGATCATAATTCTCACCTTTAACTCTGAGCTGAGCGCTAGATTTAGCATTGGCGGCACTGAAGTCCACAGCCCCAGCCATGTCCATGCGCACATTGTAGAGGATCAGTATGTGTTTGGTGCCCTCTTCCTTAATCTCACAGTCCTGTTGGGAAGAAAATTAGGTGCTTTTTCCAAAAAGTAGAACAACTACACCAAAAGTGAAATAAAAAAAAAACAATATGGGGATTTTTATGCTGTGATAAAATGCTTACAGCAGACTGGTGCAGAGCCTCTCCTTTCAGTTTCCAGTTACCATGCACATCCTCCTCAGAGATCTCTGTCTCAAAGCGAGCAGTCTCAGTCTCCGTGACCTCCACGCTGTACAGTGGACGAACAATCTTAATGTCACGCTCTGCAAAGACAAAGGGGTAGAAGATACTTTGAGAAGTTGTCTGGAGTAAAGAAAATGTAATGATTCATGAACAATACACTTCTATTTTCTAATCACAGAGAACATTCCACAGCTAGTACCTTCGATGTTCAGCTTAGCGGCAGTTTTGTCAGAGCCACAGTCACAGACGTATTCACCAATGTTGGCCTTCTCCGCCTTCTTCACCGTAAGAATGCGCTTCTTTCTATCTGCCTTGATGAGGACATTCTTGGTTGGGGTAATTTCCTTGCCATCTTTGAACCATTTCACCTGAGCAGCAGATTTGCTCAGTTCACACATCAGCACCACTTCATCCTTCTCAACAGCTGTGTAGTCCTGCAGCTTGGTGGTGAAGTAGGCTTCTCCCTCTGAAAAGACAAAGAAGAGGAACTATTTTAGGATTTCTGAAAAATTAAATACTTTAAGATAAATATACTAAGATATTGAACGTATTTACCGAGCACAGTGAGCATGGCCTCAGAGGTCTTCCCAAGAGCCTCTACTTTAATGAGAGAAGTGTCATCAATGGAGATCTCCTTGAAGGACAGAGTGTGGATCTTGCCCTTTTCTGACATGTGCACCACTTTGCTCGGGTGCAGGCGGACATCATTTTTGTACCAGGTTACTTGGATTTTCTCATGAGAAAGCTCAATGCTGAACTCGGCTGTCTCACGCTCCTTCACAGTTACATCCTTGATGGGTCTGACAAACTCAAGACGAATACCTAAAGAAGTAGTAAAATATGGCTGAGATGAAGTCACTCATTCTAAGAGATGAATAACTTAATGAACATCTTGGCCAACATGAAGCGATTTATTTGATTTCTTTACCTTGAATGACAAGTTTGCCAGCAGTTCTCTTGTCCTCAGCCTCAAACATGTACTTCGCCTCATCGTCATAGGCTGCAGATTTGACAATCAGAGTATGTCGTTTTCCCTCTGAGACGATTTCAAATTTGTCATCGGCCTTTAGCACCTGAGATCCCTTCAGCCAGCGGAAGGTCTTGGCTTCCCTTGACAGTTCGCATTCAAATCGTGCGTCATCTTTCTCGTACACTTGCGCATCACTCAAAGGTGTAAGGAAAGTAATCGGCAGTTCTGTAACACAAGAACATTTTGAAGTTCACATGTGTCACACAGCAGGTGATACTGTAATAACACGAGTAGGGAAACGAAGATTACCTTTAACTTTCAGGTTTGCAGCACACTTAGCATTTGCTCCCTGGAAGACCACCTCTCCAGTCTGAGCAACTCTGCAGTTATACAGTGTCAAAATGTGTTTGGCACCATCCTCAATGATCTCAACGTCCTGATTCAGAAAAAAAAAGTCATATGAGGAAACAGAAATACATAAAAATGTTTCTTAAAGTGGCTGACACAGCAGAAACAGCCTAGACATGTGCTTCGCATGCTTACAGGCGAAGGAGTGAGGACTTCGCCCTTCAGCTTCCACTGGCCATGGACATCATCTTCTGAGATTTCCACTTCAAATCGAGCAGTCTCACCATCAAACAGTTCAACACCGTACAGCGGTCTCACCACCTTGATGTCGCGTGCTGAAATCGAAAAATAAAGTGGTGTTTAGCTTCAGAGAAATAAACATGTTGAAAGTAACCTGGTGCAAAAAAATTCTGAATGATCACCTTCAATGTTAATGTTGGCTGATGTCTTGTCCGTTCCACAGTCGCACACATACGCGCCCTTATCTTTCTGCTCCACTTTCTTAAGGTGGAGGATTCTTCGTTTACCCTCTGATCTCATGGAAATAATCTTGGAGGCTTTAATTTCAATCTCATTGTGGAACCACTTCACAGGAACATCCTTGCTCAGCTCGCAGTCAAGACTGACCTCATCTTTTTCGACTGCAGTGTAGTCTTGCAACTTGACAGTGAAGCGTGCATCGCCCTCTGCAATGGTAATATATGTTAGCAAAAATGTCCACAATGAATTTTGACCATTTATGAAGTGTTTCTTAGTGGTACTGCCCAAGAGAGAATTAGTAGCAATTTATAGTTCAACCCATAGTGTGCTTTAACGTTCATAGTAGTTGCCACCACATAAGCTGTGCTTACCAGTGGCTACTAGCTTCCGTTCATTATTAGTGTGTTAGGATTTTTGTTTAACTTAAAGTTATATCATAAGATATAATCAAGAAAGGAATATGAAGGAAAAGATTACCTATGACCAGCAGCTTAGCCTTGGTTGTGATTCCTTTTGCCACTGCCTTTACTTCGCAAGTATCATCTAGTGTGACTTCCTTCATTTCTAATACATGTCTTACTCCTTCAAAATGGGTTATCACTGTTCTGCTTGGATGCAGTTTGATTTCATTTTTGTACCATACCACCGGCACATTTTCATGAGAGAGCTCAAGCTCAAACCGGGCAATTTTACCTTCCTTCACAACAAGGTCCTTTAATTCTGAGATGAACTTCAGCCTCATACCTATAATGTTAGTCCAGTTTATAATAGATTTATTTACAGAGTGTAAATCAAAGATTTTACCACCATTCTAAGAGCCATGATACTCACTTCATTAATACATTTATCAACCAGCAGATCTGTAATCATTACCACAAGGAATAATGATAATGACAACTTACCCTCTACTATTAGTTTTGCTGTTGACGTTTTGCCCAAGACCTCAATAGTGAATTCTCCCTCATCATCAAATTCACAGTTATTTATTATCAAAATGTGTTTCCTTCCATCATCAATGATTTCATATTTATTTCCAGAGGTTATAATGTCAGAACCTTTAAACCACATCACTTTAGGCACATCCTTAGTGATGGAACACTCAAATTTCGCCTGTTTCTTTTCAGGCACCGAAACATCCTTTAGTGGGACTGTGAAGTCCATTTCTATCTCTGGGAGGTGTGACACGACATTGTATCAAATGTGGATCATTTGTACTTAAACATGTATTTGCCATCACCCTTTCTTCAAAAAAACCCTTCAGCATTTGCTTACCTTTGACTGTGAGCATAGCGCTCGTCACAGCATTCAGAGCTTGGTATGTAACTTCACCAGCTTGATCAAGCTGGACATTTTTCAAAGTAAGGTATCGCTTTGTGCCCTCAGCTTTGATGTCACATGTCTTAAAGGAAAACAAAGAATTTGTTTAGAATTTTGTAAAAAAAATGGAATACTTTATTATAATTTATTATATTTATTATATAAAATTTATTATAACTACTCTAATACTTTTTGTAAGTAGTATACTATATTATATATCTCGCTGCTGCTGGAAGAAAATCTACATTTCTGTCATTTTTCAGTTTTTGACATAATTTGAAAATGTCCTTTACCTTGTGTGTAAACCGAAAGAACCCTAAAGAAACAGCCAAAAACGTCTGGTTCCATTGACTTACATTAAAAGTATTTTTTCCCCCCTCCTCCTTTAAAGTCATCATTTTGGAGACACAAGGTTTTCTTCAACAACAACAGCGACATATATGTGTGAAATTTTAAGCCAGACTTACTGGTGATCTTGTTAGAACCTGCCCTTTAAGCTTCCATTCACCAGGCACATCATCCTCAGAGATTTCAGTGTCAAAGTTAGCCTCCTCCTTCTCCTTCACCTCCACACTCGCAAGTGGTTTCAGGACCTCAGCTTCACGCTCTATATGGGTATCAAACATAAGATATGAGTGTTTTCTTGCCTCTATAGCTTAAAAGAACAACAGAAAGTCAGAACACCATGCCGCGTACCTCCAAGTGTTAGTTTTGCAGCATAACGCTTGCCCTCAACTTCCACGGCATACTCTCCAATATCACTCGGCTGGGCATTTTTAATGGTCAGAGTGAGCTCCTTTCCTTCCTTCTTGACTTCAATCTTATCTGTCGGTTCAGTAGGAATTTCTTCGTTTCCTTTTACCCATTTCCAGTTGGGAGTGTCCTTGATGAGCTCACACTTGAAGGTAGCAGTGGCTTTCGGTTTCACGTGCTGATCCCTCAGAGGTTTCACCAACCAGTCTCTTATGATTTCTGTGAAATATGCAGGTACATGTCATTTTAGAAGTCTATGTTTATCAAAGGCATTTTAAAGACATTCACGTATTTGATGAGGGGCAAAAATATGTATCTTACCAATAACTTTCACAGTCGTTTGAGTTTTGAGATTTTCACACTCGCATGTATAAACACCAGCATCATTGTCATTTACATCCTGGATAGTCACAGCGTGCTGCAGACCAATGATATTGATCTGAACCTTGCCCTGCACTGGCTCCAGCTCCTTGTCATCTTTCTTCCACACCACATTTCGTTCTTTGCTCAACTCACAGGTCAAGTACATGGGCTGCCCTTTGAGGACAGTAACCTCCTCCTCCAGATTCTTAGTGAATTTAACAGGCAGCTCTGTTTAAGGTAAGATATTATATTTTTTAGGATTCATACACTGATAATGATACAGATTATCCATTTCACAATGTGTACGAAGTCGAAGTGCTCACCTTCTACAACAAGTTTGGCAGTAGAAGTCGTCTCTCTATTCCCAACCTTGGCAATACATGTGTACTCCCCTGTGTCGGACAGCTGGACATCAATGATGGCCAGTTTGCGGTCTTTACCATCAGAGGTAAACTTGTGCTTTGGACTTTCCCTCAGGTTGCTTCCATCTTTCATCCATGAGGTAACAGCAGTAGAAGGAGTAATCTGGCACTCAAATACAGCAGAGGAACCGATTGATTCAGCTTCTTGCAACACAATGTCTTGAAGCGCCTTCACAAACTTCAGAGGAACAGCTTTGAGCTGGAAAGCAAATGGTGACTCTCCTGGAGGTTTGTCACCACCACCTCCAGGTCTGAGTCCTCTTCCACGTCCAGCATCACCAGGAGAAGGAGTTTTTCTTGCTGAAAGGTGGGTGAGGAAGGGGACAGGTGTTATTTTGCTAGTTAAAACTAGAAAACATTTTCTGCATTATATGTGCTAAGAAAATCCTACTTAAAATAGATTTCCATGTAATCTTAAGGCATTCCAATAGAAATGTTACATAGTGTTCTCACGTTTAAGCCCTCTGCCTCTGCCTCCAGCTGGCTCATCCTTTGGTTTTCCATCTGTTTCAAATATTGTAATAAATTTGTAAACAATGGTTCAAAATCAGAGCTGTCAATTAAACCATGTTAATACAGTATTTGCACACTCGGTAATAGAAAGATGGAAACAGATTACTGAAATGAATGATGCACATTTATATAAAGAGGTGAAGATTGAGGCAATCCACTAAAGACGTAGGACAGAAACAAACAAAACATATCATGACTGATGATTTGTGAAGGACAACAGAAATTAAGACAATGCAACACAGAAGGACACAAGGGTGTACAGATTATGGACTGGCAGACAGACAACTGACAACAGAGAAACATGTAACACATAAAGGATGAAGACATATTTGTTAAAAAGAAGTTGTATGGATGAATATTATTCGAGATGAGTTTTTTGGGGTGACGGTTGGCACAAAATACCAGTGGTGAGATCTTGGCTACGCTCTCACCTCTCTTGTCACCCACACCTCCTGGAGTTTCGACAGCCCCGTCCACCAACTCCTCTGACCCGTAACTTTCACAAGGAGCAAGCTCCCACCCCCATGCTTCTTCATCTTCCTCTTTCTCAAGTTCTCTCTCAAATACTTCTTCTTCTTGCTGAGTTGGAATCCTTCCCAGCTCCAGAGCTCCCGGAGATAACTCCTTCATTAATGGTAGCTCAGTTTTTTCAGGTTTTAAAGAATGTTCCTGGTCCATCTTATCCTTCTGGGGAGAGATTTTCTTTGGGATTTTTTTCAGAGTAACAGACTCGATTGAATCTTTAGGTGACAACTTTTTAGGTTCTTTTACACTGGGCTTCCTCTCCATTCGAATGGATTCGGTCTTTGGCGATGGTGACGTTTTCAGCTCTGCTCCTTTTTTGGCAAGTTCAACAGGCTTTAGTTTTATCTCCTGTTTGTCTTCCTTTACCTCTGGCTTCTTGGAAATGTCTGGCTTGTCTTGGACCTTGGGGCTCTTTTCTGGTTTGCGTACTGGGCTGGTCGTAGGGGCACAAGGCATCTCTTCTGTAGGTTTCTCAGCCTTGGGTGAGGGAGTCTTTTTGGGCTCTGCAGCTTTTTTCACTAGTTCAACATGTTTTAGTACTTCAAGTTGTTTTGGACTATGCCCATTTTTTGTTATTAATAATGATTCCGTTTCTTCTTGTGGACTTCTTTCTTTCTCTGCTTTCTGGACTATACTGGGTTTTTGCTCTTTGTGTGGCAAGTCAGGCTTCTTGATCTTGTCACGCTGTTTGTCTGTGGTTTTATCTTTCTCCAGTTCCTTCCTCTGAGGCATTTCAGCTTTAACTTCCTTTGAAAATGGCTTTAGTTGTACGTTTTCCACTTCTTCATCCTGGGTTGGAACTCTCTTTGGTTTTGTAACTGGCTTAGTGGGCTCTTCTAAGGTTTTGTCTTGCACTGCCGGAACTGCAGGTTTTGGCACCGTGGCTTCTTCAACTTTTTCAATCGAGGGGATCATTTCTTTTGTCTGCATAGCTGCAACATGTTCATCCTGCTGAAGTCTTTCACGTGTCTGAAAAGCAATGCTACCCCTCATCCCATCATCTTTCTTTTCTGCTTTTGAGACAGCATTCTCTGATTTATCAGGTTTTACAACTGGCTTTAGCTTCACAGTTTCTTGCTCCTGCTCTGACAGTGGTTTTTTAGATCCTTTTTTGAATGTTAGGCCTGGTGTCTTAGGTTCCTCTTCCTTTGGCATCTTGCTCTTCTTGAAATCCGCCTTTCTGTCCACCCCTTGAACTTTAGCATCAGGTGCTGCATCTTTCTGTTCGTTTGCCTTTATATATTCTTCATTCAGCGTTTTCTCCATCTTATATGCATCCTCTGTTGCCTCATAACTACTGAGAGTAGCCTCAGCAACAGTCTTTGAATATATCTTCTCCTCAAAAGCTTCATGTTTTTCAGGTTTCCAAAGAGTCCCTGGCCCTGGCTCTGTTGATTGTGCTACAGGCCGAATCTTGGTGACTTCTGTCAGTGGCACAACTTCATGCTCTTCTTTTTCATCTTTAGGTCTTCTTGTGACTGTCTTTAGGACTGGCATTACCAGTTTCTGTTCCTCCTCACTGTGAATCTTAGCCTTCTGTTTAAGATAAGTTTTTGTGGCGCTAGGTGTTTCTAAAGCGAAAATGCCACATCGTCACATGACAGACAGCACAAAAAGCATTCACAAGACAGCCAAACACACTACATACATCACAGTTGGTGTTGATTCCATTTTCATTGGTCATTAAGCTAATTTGATAGATTTCATTGGTATGAATCTAATTCCAAATTACATATCTATGCTAAGAACACACTCACTGGATTTAGTTAATTGATTAAATGAGTGGTAGTGAAAGATACATTTGGCAACCAAGATGAAGGAAACAATTACCAGTTTCATCCAGTGAACAATAATAATTTATTTTGAATTCAGTAATAAATGATCATGAGAAAAAAAATTAGACTGACAAAGCAAACATTTTGCAGACATACAATAATGAAAACTTTACCAAAAAAATAAAATGGTTCATAATAGATTTGTAGTATTCACATAAATAAAATGGCAACCTTACCTTTCTGGACAGGTCCAGGGGCTGTAACAGGGCCTTTGTCTGCGGAAATTAAAGTATATTAAACAGAGAAAAATACACAAACACGCGTGATCAGGTCAATGGGAAACCAAATATGATGCAGTGTATTAATATTTCCAGTAGTGTTTGTTATTTTCAATGGGATGATGTCTTAAATAAAAAAGATGCCTAAAATGAATCCAGGATAGAAAAGCAGACATACAAACACATTTGCCCAAGCAGGGGTGGCAAATGTGTGTTTTAAGATATACAAATGCACTGCAAGAGTAAAATCCACAATGAGACAAGATGAATAGATAAACAAGTAATAAAAAACAAAAGGTGAAGATGTGCAACACATATAAAGACATATAAAGAACAACAGAAGGCACTGAAAGGAAACAACAATAAAGTAACAGAGACGCTACCTTGAGGGGGAGAGGCTTTTTGTTCAAGTGGTATTGCTGCTTGCTTTGGTGCCTCAGGTGTTGGCTTCTTCTCCACAGTTGGCTCTTTAAATAAAAGTACGCCATTGTCACAAACAAATAATGTATAATGTGCATGGAAAGATGAAATGTGTACCAAACAGACACAACATATAATATATAAAGGGTCCACAACAACACAAAAAAAGAGACAGAGAAAACAAATAATCTCACATTGTACCAAAAACAAAGACAACAGTAGTTGCACAGAAGACATGGCAACGGAGATCATACCTTGAGGAGGAGACACCTTTGGTTCAACTGGTGCCACTGTTGGCTTTGGTGCTTCAGGTGTTGGCTTCTTCTCCACAGTCGGCTCTTTAAATAAAAGTATGCCATGGTCACAAACATGAAAATGAGAAATGTGAATGGAAAGACACACTTTCTAACAGAATAGATAAATGCGTACGAACAGGAACACAAGAAAAGAAACAGACGAAGCAAATGATGTCACATTGTACCAAAGACAAAGAAGACACCAGCAGTGACAAATGCACTGAAGCCATGGCCACAAAGATCGTACCTCGAGGAGGAGAGACTTTTGGTTCAAGTGGTGCCGCTGTCGGCTTTGGTGCCTCAGGTGTTGGCTTCTTCTCCTCGGTTGTCGCTTTAAATAAAAGCATGCTATTGTCAGAATCAAGAAGAAGTAATGTGCACTGAAAGAGATACTGTGTGAAAGAATAGACAAAATACACATGAAAAAGAAACATAACAAGATACAATTTACAAAGCTAAAAATCTGACAAAGAGAAAGAAGAGATTAGTAGTGACAGAAAGACATAGACGACACAAAACAAGAGACTCTACCTTGGGGAATAGACACTTTTTGTTCAAGAGGGGTAACTGTTGGCTTTGGCGCCTCAGGTGTTGGGCGTTTCTCTACAGTTGGCTCTTTAAAAAAAAGCATGCCATTGTCACAATAAAAAAAATGACACTGTACAGGGAAAGACATTGAGATACAGAATAGAGAAAATAACAATATAAGATACAACAGACAAAGCCAACGATATTATTGTATTCATGACAGGAAAGAGATCAGCGGTGATAGAAAAACGCAGAAGCAGAGCCTCTACCTCGAGGAGGAGACACTTTCTGGTCAAGTGGTGACACTGATGGCTTTGGTGCCTCGGGTGTTGGCTTCTTCTCTGCTGTCGGCTCTTTAAGCAAAAGCATGCCATTGACACAATATTGAGACAATCAAGAAACGATACTGTGCATGGAAAGATACTCTATTACACACTGGACGACATGCATATGAACTTAAGGTTAGATGCAACAATCTAACTGTATTGAAGACACTGAGCAGATCAGTAATGACAAAAAGACAGAAGACATGACAGCAGAAACTCTACCTCGAGGAGGAGAGACCTTTGGTTCAGTTTGCCCCACTGTCAGCTTTGGCGCTTCAGGTGTTGGCTTCATCTCAACAGTTGGCTCTTTGAATGAAAGCATGCTATTTTTACAACCAAGCAATAATAATGTACACGAAAAGAGATACTGTTTAGCAAAACAGGTGAAAAGAAGTACACAAAGCCAAAAATATCAATATCACATTGTATTAAAGACAGTGAACAGGTCCATAATGACAGAAAGACGCAGAAGACACGGCAGAGGAGGCTCTACCTTGAAGAGAAGAGACTTTTTGTTCAAGTGGAGCCACTTTCAGCTTTGGCGCCTCAGGTGTTGGCTTTTTCTCCACGGCTGGCTCTTTAAATAAAAGTATGCCATTGACACAGTCAAGAAATGATATTACGATGAAGCAAACAATCTCACATTGTACTAAAGACTCAAGAAAAAGATCAGCAACATGTTATCAGTTCCTTCAGTTTAGCTTTGCGTACATTTTGAAGAATTGCATTCGGTTTGACGACATTGTCGTCTGACTGTGAGATATTATACAATCAAGAGTAGACAATGAAACATTTGGACAAATGAATTTACACATTCAAAGATGAATGGAAGACAAGACAGGACAAACAACACTTCAAACAGAGTAAAGAGTGAAGAATGAAGGCATTCCATGTTAAGCCACATGTCTAGGCCTTTTGCCCAAATACCTCTTTCATGCATTTTAAGCTCTTTCTTCGCTTCTTCTTTTGTCTTTGTCACATCAGGGGACATGGGCTTAGCCTCAACGTCTTTTCTCAAGATTTCTTTTTTCTTCTTAGACACAACCTCTTTTTTAAAGCTGGATATTTTTTCTTGTGGCAGCTCATCTTTTGGTGCCACAACTTTATCAGCAGAACCTTCAGCTTTCATCTTGTTTTTTGAATCCATCACCAGTGTTCTTGATTTAATATTGACTTCAGGGATATTTTGGTCAGGCTCCTCCCTTGACATGGCAACTTTAGATGGAAGACTGTCTTGATTTACTGAAACCTCTGGTTCACAAATTCCTTCCGCCTTCCTTTCCACATAATGGCCCTCAGCTTTGTAAGACAAAGTCAGGTAGTGTTCATCGCTTTCATATGAGACTTCTCCTCGTGAATGTACTTTCTCCATCTCTTCCTCCATCTTCATAGTTTTCTTAGTAATATCCACTCTATGGACATTTGGTTCAGTTTTCTTTGGAACTAGCAAGAGCAGAAGAACATTTAACTACACACGAATATGCAGAAACCATCACATGTTCTCTTATTACATGTAATTTAGTCCCTTAATATGTATAATGCTGTAATAATTAAGAACAAAAGAATAATGTATAATAACAGAGCAACAGAAGGGTTAGAGTTTTGTGTGCTGGAGTACCGTTTGCTTTGAAGACAGCTAGAGTTATTTTGATCTTATGGCTAGTTGTTCGTGCCTCCAACTGAATTCAAATGCTTACGGGCAGTCTACTGGACAAATTTGGATTTGGCAGTTGCCAGGAGAAAGCTACCTGCCTGAATACATAATGGCAAATGTAAAGTTTGGCTGAGGAGGAATAATCGTTAGGGGGTGTTTCACTTAGACCCAGTGAGGGGAAACTGTATTGCTAAAATATACAGACATTCAAAGTAACTGCAGAATTCCAGCTTTGTGGCAGCAGTTTGGGAAGGCCCTTTTCTGTTTCAGCATGTCCATAACGGAATTGCCAAAACTTGACTGGTCCTGATACATCAAACACCTTTGGGATAAATTGGAACACCAACTGGCTTTATTGCCCCACATCAGTGCCCAACCTCATTAATGCTAAAACTAAATGGAAGCAAATTCCCACAACCACGTTCCAAAATCTAGTGGAAAGCCTTTCCAGTGGAGGCTAAGCCCATTCTGATAGCCCATGGTTTTTGAATGAGATGTTCAACAAGCATCTGATGTTTTGGTGCCTTGCTAAGTTTTCTAGAAAAATTTAAACATATATGGAGGAAATGCAACATATTTTCTTTGTATTTTGTCAAACATATACTAATGACGTGAATAAAACAGCATGTGTCCCAGTGTGAAAACCTCCCAACCATACCTCTGGCGGAAACCATCTCTAACTGGTTTTGAGATTTAGCGATAGACTTTTCCTCAGACGACACTCCTGCGTGTTTAACTTCTGCCACTTCCAAGAAAGTCTCTTCTGGCTGATGTGAGATATCTTCTGTACTTGAAATCACTTTTTCCATGACTGAAATCTCCTTAGTTCTCTTAGAGAATTCCACTGTATGCAGAATCTGTTCGTCTCTCTTGGAAGGTGCAAGGTCTTTAAACGTGAAAGATTTTTTTGTAAAATCGCACCACGTGGTGATGCAACACACATTGAAAGAAGAAAGCAAGACATTAGATGATCTACATCAAGCAATATATACCCATTTATAAATCTGAAAGACGATGTCACTTGAAATCAAGGATGTGGTAAATCAAGGAGGTCAATCAAGTGGTAAAATTCATATAGATAATCCACATAATCCACACCTTTTACTGTAGTGTAGACTATATGTATAAAAAGAGCCCCACAATCTGACACTTTGTCAGAATATATATGAAATGTGTAAATATCAGAGGAGCAACCTCTAAGACCAACAAAGCATACCTCTTGCGGGAGCCATTTGTGCTTCCTTTTGAGGTTTAACTACAGGTTTCTCAGGTGCTGCTTCTGTAGCTTTAACTTCAACCACTTTCACTGAAGCCTCTTGAAGCTGATATGGAATGTCCTTGTTCTTATGCAAGATTTCTTCTCTTGAAATCTTTTCCTTCATCACTGAAATCTCTTCTACTTTACTGGATAGTTCCTCTGTATTTGGAGCTACAAAGATTTTAAAGATTAAAGAAACTTAAGATTCCACCATGTGGCAATAAAGAAGAATGTTCAGCAACACAGACAACACAGACTGGGTCTCTTCAAATGTATAAAGTCCATTATTACAGAAAGGCACCATTTCCTTTGGCTTTTGCTTCATTCTAAGCTTGCAGTTACAAAACCGAGGCTCATCTATACTATTCCCTTAAAACAGCAGCAGATAAAATATATTCTGGTCTTTATTTTGAAATTAATAAAATATACTGTGTTATATATATATATATATATATATATATATATATATATATATATATATATATATATATATGTAAGTGGAATATGCTAATATTCCAATACTGTTGGGTCATTCTACCAAAATGTCCATTTTTGCGTCCGCAGTGCTTACAGCTATATAACACTTGAAAAAATGTTAGGGTTACAATTTATTTATGCTTTAAAATAATTTAACAGTTAAATCCTCTTGAGCATCAATTTAGCAATACTGGTTTTTAAATCAATTATCTAGAATTCCAAGCACCACAGAAGGGCTTGTCTTCACAGTCAGATGTAAAGGGTGAGGCCATATTTTGAGGTAAAAAACATATTCTATCTATCTAACTACAATAATGTGCATGACTATGAAATGTATTAAATTAATGTCACAAAACAAACAAATGCCAAATAAATGAAATAAAATAATGAAAGTTGTGATCCCCAGGAGTCGGGTCACCGGTGTTAATAACTGCATAACAACAAATCTCTTATTTTGAAATGAAAATCACACTGATGACATTGCTTGCCTTCCTTTTACCCATTTTCTGAGCATCTATGAAGAAAAGCAGGTTAAAAAGCAAGTCCACAGTTAACAGAGATTTTCTCATTTAGCTCCTGATTTCATATTGAGCTTTTACTGAAGTCACTGGTGTGACCTACTTTGTTCTGAGTTAATTGTGATAAAAATAAGATAACAAATGGATTAAATGACATAATTTAGTGGATGGATGGATGGATGGATGGATGGATGGATGGATGGATGGATGGATGGATGGATGGATGGATGGATGGAAGGATGGAATTTAGTGGATATTCCACGACTGACAATGTGTGGTTTGATGCTCTGTAGCAGCCGTTTTGTGAAATGCATTTTTCATTACAAATGTCACCGGTGTTACATTTCCGATGTGTAACACCAATGACACTGACTAACACCAGTGATGCCTATGGAGAAATAAAAAGTGGACATTTCTGTTGAATGACCCTGTTACAGATTCTATCAGGAACATTCACTGCTATGAACAGATATCAAATACAGAAATACAGCCTTAACCCATGAGGAGAAACCAAGAAGCAAGACCAACCAAGCATACCTCTGGCAGGAGACATCTCTGTCTTCTTTTGAGGTTTTACCAGCATTTTTTTCTCAGATGGTGCTTGTGTAGGTTTAACGTCAACAACTTTTAATGACGTCTCCACAGGTTTAAATACGACATTCTCATGTTCATATATTTCTTCTCTTGAACTCACTTCCATTGTCACTGAAATCTCCTCAGTTTTCTTAGACATTTCCATTGTATGCTGATTTTGTTCAACTCTCTTTGAAGCTGCAAAGACTTTAAAGATGAAATTTTAAGAGTGAACCATGTGCCGTGTCAGAAGCAAGCAAGCATTTCAACAAGGAGACCAGATATTCAGACTCCTGCAGTAGATTATACTGAACATTTTTAAACGGCATATTAAATCTATGACTTTAGGTACATAGAGCTTATACTATTATAATGTTTTCTATGCACTTATAAAGCCTCCTGAACTGAGCTGTTGAGAGACCATATTCATCTGAAACCGTTTTTGTGTAGTAGTAGCCGTCTTATTTTGGCCCCAGGTGTGACATACAAATGAATATGTTCATGTGAACTCATATATATTTTTGTAAACACAACCAAAGCAAAGAATCCAAGCAGAAAAGAATACAATAAAGAAAGCCCTCAAGATCAACCAAGCATACCTCTCGTAGGAGCCATTTCCATCTCCTTTCGAGGTTTAGCCACAGGCAGTTTCTCAGATGGCACATCTGCAGGTTTAACTTCAACCACTTTGTAAAAGTAGAAACGATACCAGAAAAAAAAAGGAAACAACATGAATGACCACATACACAAGGATAGACACAAACTATGAGAATATCAAGAATATCCAGATATGGGATGCAATTTTCAGTCAAAGATTTGACACTCAAAACATTTCTGCAACACGTTCTGTGTCCAAAAATAAAAAGCAAAGCTCATGATTAGTGAAGTTAATTTAATTACACAAGCACTCTGTTAATTATTTAGGTAATAATACCTTTCTCTATAAGTTCTCTGTGCTGAACTGGTTCAGGCTTTGCCATAGGTGACTCTGGAGGGCTGATTACTAGCTCTGACTTTCTAGCTGGTTCAACTTTGGGAGCCAGAGGAACAACTTTGGGTTCTGGTTTTCTACTCGGCTCTGCTGTAGGCAGTTCTTTAGAGACTGGTGTCAGCTCAGGCATTCTGCTGGGTTCTACCTTTGGAACTTCTTGGGGTGCAGATATTTTAGCCAGTTCTACTTTTACCAGCTCTGTAGAAGCTGGTGTAAGCTCTGGCCTTTTAACCTGCTTTGCCATTGACATTTCTGTGGAAACAAGTACAATCTCTTCTTTTCTTGCTGGTGCAGAAGTGATAAGTGCAGACTCTTGTTTTGATGGTTCAGGCTTCACTGACACAGTTGCTTCTCGTTTAGATGGTGTCTTGCTTGGTGGCTCAGCTGCAAATAATGGCAGGCCTGATTTTTTGCCAGGCTCTATTTTTGGTGCTTCTGTAGCCTTTGCCTCTTCAGGAGCTTTAAAAAAGATAAATGTGGTTATACCCTAAGATCACTGCATACAGTGATCAGTACGGCACTCAACTGAGTGCAATAAGCTAAAGATCGAAGAGAGTGATATTAAGAAATCAAGAATGTGGACACAACAAACACATATTTCAAGAGCACCTGTTATTGTGATACAGGCTTGCTGGGAAACAACACCAAGAAAGACAAGTTTGAAGACAAGTTACTATCAAAATATCCACAACAATTGTGCTTTAGTAGTTACCTTTTGATGGAGCCATAGTTGGCTTTGGGGTTAAAACCTCTTCCTTTTTAGCAGGTAAGGTTGGTTGTGGTGCCACTTCTGGCTTCTTAGGAACATCTGATACTTTTAAAGAACAACAAAATTCAGAAAAAGAACATATTGTAGTCTCAAAGGACAAACATATTACATAAACACACAAAACCAAAGTTCGAGAGCAACAAGAAACAGTTTTTTACATGAAGCTGTCACCTCACACAAAGAAAGACTGGCAATAAACATTTTGCACATACGGACAGACATACAGTCACACCAATGAAGACAGGAGGACAGAGAGGCAAAACCACAGCACACAGACAGCTGCTCATTACAATACCTTTGACTGGGGGAGATTCAGGCTTCTTTGTAACTGCAGGCTTAGGTTCAGGCTTCAGCTCTGGCTCAGGCTTCAGCTTTGGCTCTGGTTCAGGCTTCAGCTCTGGCTCTGGCTCAGGCTTCAGCTTTGGCTCTGGTTCAGGCTTCAGCTCTGGCTCTGGCTTAGGCTTCAGCTTTGGCTCTGGTTCAGGCTTCAGCTCTGGCTCAGGCTTCAGCTTTGGCTCTGGTTCAGGCTTCAGCTCTGGCTCTGGCTTAGGCTTCAGCTTTGGCTCTGGTTCAGGCTTCAGCTCTGGCTCTGGCTTAGGCTTCAGCTTTGGCTCTGGTTCAGGCTTCAGCTCTGGCTCTGGTTTTGGTGTAACTTTTGGCTGAGGTTTTGGTTCTGGTTTAGGCTCAGCTTTTGGCTCTGGCTTAGGTGCAGCCACTGGTACCTCTTTAGGCTCAGGTGGCACCTGAGGTTTAGGCTCAGGCACCACAGGAACTGCAGGTTTTGAGACATCTTCAGGTAAGACAGACAACTATTAGTATCTAAGAGATGGGGCTAAGTGACAGCACAAACACAGTGATAAGAATTAAGAACAATATAAAAATACGAACAATAAAACCTTAAAAAAGAGGGACACTTCTAAGACTGTAAATCACATTTAATTTTAAGATCTGATGAAACTAACACACTGAGGACAGTACATTTTACATAATGACACACAAGATTTTTTCAGACTTTTACAAATCAACATTCATATCAACATATGGCATCTCAGAGTGTACAACAAAGCATAAAGAGTCTGTATGTCAGCATATGTGGATGATGCTAACAATTATGACAATACCTTTAGGTGCAGGCTGTCCTTTTCTCTCAGCCACCTTTACTGATGGGACTGTTTCCTCTACAGGCTTCCTGACTTCGGGTTCTTGAGAATCAGTAGCACAATACGAATAAAATACAGTTATAGACAGTATGTTCTGTTTAAGCACTCAACCAAATGAAGAAACACATAAAACATGTAAACACACCAACATATAAAGAAAACACACATAATTACTTTATCTCTGAGGAAAATGAGACACACAGGGAGGAATAAGGGAGACAGTAAAAGACATTCAGACACAAATACCTTTAGAGAGAGCTGGTGCAAATGCGTCGGGTTTCTCTTCAGGTTTCTTGGAAACCTCAGGCACTTAAAACACATATTCTCTATTAAACGACTGCTACCAAACATGTGTTTGTAGTTTTGGCAGACAAGCCATTAGAAGAAATGCAAAAATACTAAAAAAAAACATTCAGGAGAAACGAAGACCAATGGCAGCATGATATTAATAAAAGCACACGTATACAGACAGACAGACAAATAGACAGATATACTGATAGAAGGCACACACATTTAAAAGCATACCATCATAAGAAATCAGTGTTTTCAAGAGAACATTTTAGAGGCTTGGCAGATGGCTTTAAGTCTTTAAAGGCATTTGGAAATGTTAATAGCAAAGCCCACGACAGCCGTAAGCTCGATCAGGCACAAGCATGTTTTTCTCTTAATACCTTGTTGCGGCTTTTCTTCCGTTTTTTCCGCCACAATTTTGGTGACAAATTCTTCCACTGGCTTCTTTGGTTCTGAAAGAAAACAAACACACACACTTAGCAATACAACATACATCGAAACCTCTCACTAATGTAAATGGGCACAGAACACAGCATATCACAGCTGGACTGTACATATGGGGGAAGAAAGGAAAACTCTGGATTATTGGTCAGTGGAGGAGAACAAACGTTCAAGCACTGCAGGAAATGGATGGTGAGGACAGGAGTAAAAACTAACAAGAGGATGAAGGACAGCGTTCAGACACAAAGTGAGCCAAACATTGAACTCTCAATTAATGAAAACAAGACTTTAAGCCACAGTATACCTTGAGTTGATGAAAATTCATGAATTACTTTTTCTTCTTGGACTGTCCGCCTCTCATACTCTACTGTAAATGGTCAACACCAAAGCAAAAGGAAAGAAAGAAGCAAACAAGCTTAACTAAGCTCCTAAAATTGGATTTAATAAACATGTTTAGCTCAGTGATGTCAAGATTGTCATTATTTTATTAAGACAAGTTTCACAAAAAGTCAAGATGCATCCAAGTGTAACCCTTTTGGTTAATTAGTTAGGACAAAAAATATGCTCAATATGATGTTCCAGCTTTTTAGACATGGATGTAAGTGACAGATTGAATGTAGGTGACATTAGACATTAGGCAGTAACATGTGGAAGTGAAATGGATGCTTATCGTCTTCATGGTTGTAAGCTTATAAGGTTAATACACCAAGAAACATGATTTGCTGGTGGATGGAAAGCTTATTAGAGAGGAGTTGGCAGAAAACTGTGAAGAGTCAGTTGGTTACATATGGAATAACAAACAGTACCTGATACTTCACGTTTTTCTTCGTAATAATATTCAGATGATTCTTCTTTTGAAGAAGGTTTGAAAGAATGCATTATTATAACAGCTGCTTGGTTTAGCAAATGTATTATATAATACTGCATGATGTCGGGTTTCTAATGATCTAGTCTTACCTTTGAAACTAATAATAGATGACATCTCAGGTACTTGTATTGTTGTATCAGGGACATCTACACATAGAGCAGATTTTACTGTGTTAATTAATTATGTTTATCAGTTTCACAAAATATTTTACTGATAATGACTAATACGGGAACGACTAAGCTGTTTGGTCCAGTAGGTTTTTGGCGATCTCAATTGAAAAGTACTCACCATAAGACATTGTTCCCAGATCAATTTCTGTGGATAGAGGTAAATTGTCATTGCTGGGATTCAGCACCCAGAAAATAAATTATTCTCATTTTAATGTCTATTATTTAACAACTGGTACCTTTGCCTGACAGGTAAAGCTCAGCTGTACTTGTAGCCTCACCCATAGGTTCCAATCGCGCGATCACCGAGTACACGCCTAAAACGTTTTGCAGATAACGGAGTGTCTTTAATTAAAATGCAAGTTCAAGGAGTATTCAAAAGCACTGCTGAGATATTTAAATGTACACACCTTCATCCTCAGATGTTACATTACGAATGATCATAAAGTGACGTCTTCCCTCACACCTGAAGGTATACTTTGGACTCTCTTTAAGCTCGAAAGAGTCTTTATACCATGTGACCACGGCATTGTCGAAGGACAGCTCGCACTCAAAAGTGGCGGTCTGGCGTTCCTTCACCATAATGTTGTGGATGCGTTTGGTGAATTGAATTTGATCAGCTACAAATAAGACATGATTTGAAGTGGTTATGTCTTAAAATGCATATTTCATATCTTTCTAGATCCCTACATTAAGCTTAGTGAAAATACACCATTCAAGAACATGCACTATTCACCTACCATTTTGTTCTGAACAAGAATAAGGCCACTAGGACCAAGCAGTTCAAGAGCATTAAGAAAATGAAAGCAAGGTTGGTGTTTAATATTGAGAAGACGAAAACAGAGCGAAGAGGTTAATGGACAGCCTGGGCACATGACAAGCATGTGGATCTAAAAAGACATTTGTAAACATGGTTCGCTCCTCTACCTACTTACTGATGAAATGAACCTTTAAAAGCGATCAAAGGGAGGTGCATATTAATATGATAAACCCATGCGTTTGTATATGAAGTGAGAAACCGCTGCACTATAGGCAGCTTTGCCTTCTTACCAGGTGAAGGCTTCTGCTCATGTTCATCACTCTCTGCAGGAGAGGTGACATATTTGCCTCAGCACACTTCAAAAAGTAGACAGAATTCAAAACATGTACTGGAGAGAGGACTTACCCAACACCGACAGTGCGGCACTGGAGATATGTGGGCCACAAACGACGCGGTAATTTCCCTGGTCACTCGTCTGACAGTTCTTGATCTTCAACGAATGGCGGTCGCCCACTGCTTTAATCTCATATTTACTACTGGTTTCAAGCTTCTGTGTGTCTTTGTACCAAGATAGTGTGATTTCTGGGTAGTTGATCTTAATTTCACACTCAAACACAGCCTCCTTATTAACTTGGGTTGTCTGATCTTTGATGTCATTAAGCAGGGTAATGGGCTGTAAACAGAAAATAAGTGCACATGTTCAAGATATCAATAAGCATCTCATAAAAATAAGAGCTGAATTTGTTACGAGTTTTTTTTTTTATGTTGTTCTTGTTGCTTTTCCAAAGAGTCATACTTCAGTGTGTTCCATTCTCCTCTGCAAATCAGCCACAAGTTTAACCATATCTTCATCAGATTCTCTGCCACGCGCGTGTTCCTGATTCAAAACAGAGCATTAAGTATTTCATGCATTAATGATTCACAACCAATTATGCTGTAAGAAAACAAGATAACATATGAAACCAAAAAGATAAATAAACCTACTGGTCTTCCACTTTCTTCACCCCTCTCTTTTTTCAGCTGCTCAATGGCCTGAAGAAGGCCACGGTAGTCTGTGATGCCGTACATGCGAGCATATTTTTCATACTCTTTTGGATCTACGTTTCTTAATAACTCAACTATGTCAATGTCTTTATCTTCCTTTGGACTTTTCTGCTTTGATGGTGTCCTGAATATGACAAAAGACAGCCAAATGTCAATATTCAAAGTGTTTCCTTTTTTGAATAAAACAAAGATTATTGTTATATTATACTATAATATGTTTAAGATAAAGATTATATAAAAGATTGCTATTTATTTCTGAAGTAAAGAACACATCAAACTCACTTCTTCAGTTTCACCATTTGAGCTGCAGCTTCTTGCTTCTCATCAACATTCAAGGCAGTGCTGCACTCAATTTCTCCATGTTTGTTAGATGCTACACATCTATACTGGCCAGAGTCAGACTTAGTCGCTTCTCTGATCTCCAGCTTGGCCTCTTGGCCCTTCTGTTCAATACTGATGCGACCACCGTGAGTCATCTGTCTCCACTTGCCTTTCATCCATTTCACGTTAGGAATAGGATCACCACCAACCTTGGCGATGAAGGTTGCAGTGCCCTCTGTAAGTCAGAATATGGTATGATGCCAATTGTCTATGTTAAATATCAACTGCATAACAGTACAAGCACTCCGCTTCTAAGGGAACAACGACTTACTCTCAGTGATGCGAACACTCTTTGGTTCATCAATGAAGAACAAGTTGTCCAATTTCTTAGCTGCCACAGGTGCTGGGGCAGCGGCCTGAGCTGGCGCAGGAGTTATTCCTGCTTTTTCTGATTGAAACCAGCAGTTGAAGAGCAAAGAGAATAAATGGATGAAGAGACTTAAAACATAAAGACATGATTGGTATGAACTGTTGTCCCAACGATCATACTCAACTTGAAGAATATGAAACTTTACAATGAATATATCATTGAGCAAAGTAATGTCTTACAGACGTTTGTGCCAACATCTGTACAGTCATTGCGGCACATGTTAGATTACCTATTTATCACAGCATCAAAAACCAGAAAGAGTAGTTCATGAAATTGAAAGTCTGTAGTATTAAACAGACTGCAAATGTGATGGTTTTCATCATAAATGATGAAAGAAAAAAGCTGATTTTGTAAAAAGTGAATATTAAATCTTGAATGTTTTGCGTTACAATTTTTTGGCCTGAAAAGTAATTATGGACATTTGTCCTCTTTTGCAGCAAGACACTAAAACTAAGACATATAAGAAAGAAAAAGAGAACATATTAAAAGATTCAAATATGAACATTAAGAACATTCATTATACACATTCTCAGATTCATATAGTACCTTTGATGATGGCCTTGGCCTTGGAGAAATCGCTACCAGCATTGTTGGTTGCCTTGCACAGGTAGTCTCCTGCATCGGCTTTGGATGCCCTGTCGATAGTTAGTGTGGCAATACCATCTATAAATGTGATCTTGGTGGTGGCAGAAGATGTCACCTCCCTTCTGTCCTTCATCCACTGAATTTTCAATGGTGGAGAGCCAAAGACTTTGCAGCTAAAGCTGAGCCTTGCACCCTCATCCACTGTTACAGGCTTAAGAGTCGTTTCAAAGGTAGGCGCCGTTTGTTCTTCTGGATTTGAAAAATACCAGAAAAACTAATCAGCACTGTGATTTTGAACATTTTTTAGACGTTTTAGAAGAAAGGCTTGTCAGGCTAAACTCAGCCCAAGCCTCAGAGACATACATCACATGCACAATTATCTTCTGATGCACACAAAGCTTGGAGCTGGAACAGAATCCGGCTCTGGCAATAGCTCTTCGGAATAGTCACAAAACTGTGGACTGACAGAGAATCCCTAAGGACTAGTCTGAGAAAGTTTTACTTAAATATGATCAAAAACAATACAACATGCAAATATAAGGGTAAATAAAAAAAATGTTGTTGAAGAAACCAAACAAAGTAAATCAAGCACTGTGTACCTGTGATGCTGATCACCACTTGGGAGGAGGCAGTACCAGCTTCATTAGAAGCGCTGCAAGTGTAAGTGCCACTGTCTGAGGTTTGGGCTTTCTTTATACACAGCACAGCTACATTGTTCTTGAAGATCATTTCGCAGTTGTCCGAGCTAAAGATTTCCCTGTCATCTTTGTGCCAGCTGACGGACAATGGCTGCGATCCAGATACACGACCCTCAAGCTTCATCAGTTTGCCCACAGTGTCCTTCACGTGCTCTGGGAGTTTTTTAGTGAAGGTTGGTGCAATTTTCCGATCTGGAAACAAAACATACATTATCAGATTAGTTGTTGCATATTCTCAGACAAACTGTCAATCGCAAAAGAGGCTAATGAATAAATACCTTTCACAAACAGCCGAGAGAAACATGAGTCTTTTCCAATCTCATTACTAGCACAGCACAAGTACATGGCTAAGTCTAATTATTTGCCTGATAGTCAGACATGGGCTATTATGCACTTAACCATCCTATCGTCCTCAATATAATAACAAATTTGGTCCAAATCAGGGATATTATCTCCAGAAAATGATTTACAGAATATTGTTGACCACGTTTGTATGACAGGCACTTTGTTTACTTGTTGAATGCATAAATAACCCCTTGAAAATCAGTGAGTTGACGTGTCCTCTAGCGCCACCATCAGGCCAAACCTTTAACTTAGAATTAATTTATCTTGAATTTTTCATACAAATCTTCTCAAATTTACTTCTCAACATTAATGACCACAAGTCTTGTTTTGGTGATGATGGATAGGACCTTTACTGTAGCGCCACCATCAGAAAAACTTTCATGTTGAGAGCACATTCATGACTCTCACAGAAGGACCATGTTGATTAATGTTGGTGACCCCCCCTTTCCTCTCATAAACATATTTATTTACTTATTTTTTTATTTACATATTTTTTATTTACTATTTTTTGTAATATATTTGTGTCTTGTTACTTTAAGATCTCGCTCACCCCTCCTCTTTTGTTATCTGGGCTTGGGACCGGCAGTGGCAGAGTTATAGAGTTTTTTGTTTGTTTGTTTGTTTATATGGGGGGGGGGGCATTTCTGAGACAGAAAATGGACAATGAGAACATGTCAGATACTAGTGAAAACATGGAATAGTTAGGAATAGCCCACAGTAAACTTCTAGTCTTTAGAGACAAACAACATGAAAATCCACCCGTTTGCGAAAGTTTGAACATGATAGTCGTCAAAACATGAAACAGTTCTTTATGCCCACAGTGAAGCTGTTAGTCTGCACTACTGTACACAGGATGTGCAGAGTGTATGTGCATGCTCCTTGCAGACATATTTTTTGCATTTTGAACAGGTTATGCTGGCCTTACAATCGTTTTGGGTCGGACAGACCTGACACCTGCCACGTTTCATGATATATATCAATATATTTCATATATATTCATATATATATATATATATATATATATATATATATATATATATATATATATATATATATATATATATATATGAAATATATCAACTCAAATGTATCAACTGCACCTGCAGGTGTGGTCATGTTAGGTCACACACACTGACAGACAAGTTTTAACAGCTAAAACAGCTTGGGGTCAAACTGACCCCTGAGGACCACCAATGCGTGCAATATGTGTTCAGCACATTGAAAAAATATCATCATGACAATTTTATGCTTTATCAGTTGTCCCCATCAAATTAGGAAAAGTCATGAAATATGAAGTAAAAGAAAAAAAGTTAACTACTATTTTTTGAATGATAAACATTGAATGGGGTCAAATTGACCCCAAGGACGATAGGAGGGTTAAGAAAACTTGTCATTTGTCCTGTAGAGCATTTTACCACCATTTGACCAGGCTTATTGGTAATGTACCAGTCATGTGACACTCTAGCCCAGCATACCCCACCGTTACATCTATAGGGAAAAGCTTTTTTTTATCAAAGACAGGAGCACTCTTTATATCTTAGAAAGCACATTTAGGCAAAAATTAAACAACATACAAAATCTGGTACAAAAGAGTTTCTTTGTAAATCAAACCTTGAAGTGTAAGTTGTGCAATACAAGAAGCAGTTCTAACTCTATTTGATGCAAGTATATTCCCCATAGTGTTTCTTTACACAGTTGGAAATTCTTATATTATTCCAATATTGTTGCTGTAATTGAGTACTCTGAATTTCTAGGAAGGACTCTTGATGTTTTATTTTGAATGCTAGCATTGTTCTGATAGAAGACTCAAGGCATTTTGTTGTTTGTAAATGATCGAACTGAAGCGCAAGACAAGAAACTCACGTATGGTCCATAAAAAAAGCCGATTTAAAGATTTCACTTCACTTTACTGACCTGACCCTACGGTGACCTGTGCATGACAGATATCACTTCCATCATCATTTGTAACTTCGCAAGAGTATCTTCCAGCAGTCTCTTTGTCACACTCGTGAAGACATTCCAAGACACAAGTGTTTCCAATGACTTTGGTGTTGTATCTGTAAGAGCCGTAGATCTGCTTGCCGTCCTTGTACCATGTGACAAACAATTTTTCCATCCCAGTGAAAGAGCATTCAAGTCTCAAATTTTGGCCCTCTTTTAGGGACAGGTCGGACAGCTTCTTCACAAATCGAGCAGGTCCTGAGAGGAACAACATTAAACCAATCACAGAACTGTCATAATGACAGATTAACTATTACTAATGTGTATATGGGTACTTTTAATTATTCAATAAAAGAAGTGTATTAATGAAGGATAAGATTATCCAGAAGCCTCAGATGTCATACTAACCAGAAACTACAGTCACTTGAGCATGGCAGATATCAGTTCCATAGGAATTGGACACTTCACAAGAGTATTTTCCTGTAGTGTCTTTAGTGCACTCATGTAGGCATTCCAAAGAACAGGAGTTTCCAACAACTGCTGTGTTGTATCTATAAGAGGCGTAAATCTGTTTGCCATCCTTGTACCATGTCACAAATATTTTAGGAGCACCAGTGAATGTACACTCAAGCTTCAGTTTCTTGCTCATGGCAATTTTCATGTCCTTAAGCTTCTGTTCAAACCGGGCAGGTTCTGAGAGGAACAACAGATCAGTAAACGTATTTTCATCATTTTGAGGGATAGAAAATCGAAATGTTGCCATCCTCAGTATAATTCTGTCCAAACTAAACATGATGACACTATCAACTGGTTGGTAAAAATATAGATCTATAGAGAAGTGATACAAACCTGTCACTGTTGTCACATTGGCATGACAGATATCAGTTCCGAAGGAATTCGAGACTTCACAAGAGTATTTTCCTGGAGTCTCTCTGTTACACTCATGTAGGCATTCCAAGATGCAGGAATTCTCTGTCACTCTTGTGTTATATCTGTATGAGGCATAGAGTTGCTTTCCATCTTTGTACCATGTTACAAACAACTTTGGAGCTCCGGTGAAAGTACACTCAAGCCTCAGTCTGCTGCTCATAGGGAAAACTGTGTCCTTCAACCTCTTCACAAAGCGAGCAGGTTCTAAGAGGGACAGCAGAATCATTAAATTACTTTGGTCAAAACGACAAGCACCAGACCAACACGCTGTAGCACACCCTGAACAACATGCTAGAACAAACCATTCCACTTCTCAATTTTTCCAATGTAGGAAATCCAGATGTGGAATAGAAAAGCAACTTTCATGTTCTTCAAAAAGCGTGCAGACACGAAGACAAATGGAGACACCTCAATCCAATCACATCCACAAATCAAGCAACAAAAAACCAGACCCTTAAGTCACATGCCTCTATCACTGTAGAACTGAAACTCTGGAGGAAAAAAAAGGAGTGATTTCAATTAAGATAAATCAATGTCTTCCAAGCTCGTGCAACAACTGCCAATCATAGCATCACACCAAAATACCGTAGACCAACAGCAATACCATCTCAGACACCATGCTGTCCCACCCTGCAATATCAACTTGCTCACTTGTAAGGTACACAGATCTAAGGCTTTACAAGAGCATGACGAGAAAGGTGACATCCGCAATGCAGGCAAGCATCCTCTGGAGTCCTGTGCAATTTACAAACCTGTAACTGCAGTCACTTGACAATGGCAGATATCGGTTCCATATGCATTTGAAACTTCACAAGAGTATTTTCCACTGGTTTCTTTGTTGGACTCATGAAGACACTCCAAGACACATGAGTTCGATGTGACTTTGGTATTATATCTATATGATGCGTAGAGTTGCTTGCCATCCTTGTACCAAGTAACAAACATTTTTGGCACTCCAGTGAATGTGCATTCAAGTTTTAACTTTTTGCTCATTGGTACCGAGAGATCTGTCAACTTCGTCACAAAGCAGGCAGGTTCTGAGAGAAAGAGGATTGAAACACTTTAGCCTTCTCCTCATGACTGGTCAGAGATATACCTTTCAACTACATGCCAGCTAACAATTCTATATCAGTTCTGTTAAAAAAAAACAAGCTCCAAAGCAAGAGTTTCCATCTAAATACTTGTAAAATGAGAAATGGACAAGCATTAGTGCCAATCTTTACAAACCTGTGACAGCAGTTATTTGAGCATGACAGATATCTTTTCCATGAGCATTTGAGATTTCACAAGAGTATTTTCCTGTGGTGTCCTGGCTACACTCATGTAGACATTCCAAGATGCACAAGTTGTCTATGACCTTAGTGTTGTATCTGTAAGAAGCGTAGAGCTGTTTGCCGTCTTTGTACCAGGTGACAAACATTTTCTGGGCTCCATTGAATGTGCACTCAAGTCTCAGTTTTTGGCTCATTGGGATGGAAATGTCTTTCAGCTTTCTCACAAAGCAGGGAGCATCTGAGAAGATTGGTATCATGTCAGTTTAATATGCCGTGTGTGCACAAGGTCCACATTACTCAACAACTTCCAGGTTTACAAGATAAATATTCTAAAATACTACTGGGATAGCATCATGTCAGTCAAAAACAATTGCGTTACTGGAATCGTAGCTAAATTCCAAACTAAAATAGGAATCACAAAGCTTTCACACTAACCCATCACTGTGGTCACTTGAGCATGGCAGGTATCAGTTCCAAAGGAATTTGAAACCTCACAAGAATATCTTCCTGGAGTATCCTTATTGTTTTCATGCAGGCATTCCAAGACGCAGGAACTCTTAGTCACTTTTGTGTTGTATCTGTATGATGCATACAGCTGCTTTCCATCTTTGTACCATGTAACAAATATTTGTGGGTTCCCTGTAAACGTGCACTCAAGTCGCAATTTGCTGCTCTTAGGGATAGAGATGTCCATGAGCCTCTTCATGAAGCGAGCAGGTTCTGAGTGAAATATCAAATTTTTTGTCAGTGTTATTTTCGCTAAGAACAGCCATCTTAATAGTTTTGAGGCAAAAAGACAGATATATAAATAGGGCAGAACGACCAAGTCCACAATTTAATGGCTTACAAACCTGTAATTGCTGTCACTTGAGTGTCACAGATAGCACTTCCATATGAATTTGAAATTTCACAGGAGTATCTTCCAGTAGTTTCTCTGGCACTTCCATGCAAGCATTCCAAAATACAGGAATTTTCAATGACTATGGTGTTGTATCTGTAAGAAGCGTAGATCTGTTTGCCATCCTTGTACCAAGTGACAAACATTTTTGGCGCTCCAGTGAATGTGCACTCCAGTCTAAGCTTCTGCCCATAAGGGATGATGACACCCTTAAGCTTCTTCACAAAACGTGGAAAATCTGAGAGAAACACCACGATTATAATAAAATATAAGCAGAAGCATATAGACAACAGTTTCTCCACAGTCCATTTGAGAGTCTACTAGCACTACAACAAAGAATACATGACCAAGAGCCCATCCTTATGTACGAACCTGTCGTTGTAGTCACTGCAGCATGACAGATATCAGATCCATAAGCATTCAAAACTTCACAAGAGTATCTCCCAGGGGTGTCCTCATTACATTCATGGAGGCACTCAAGGATGCAAGAATTTTTAGTCACTTTGGTGTTGTATCTGTAGGAAGCATATAGTTGTTTGCCATTCTTGTACCAGGTAACAAATATTTTTGGGGCTCCTTTGAATGTGCACTCAAGTCTTAGCTTGCTGCTCATAGGGACCGCAAGATCCTTCAGTTTCTTCTCAAACCGGGCAGGCTCTGTGAGGAACATTGTCACAATGATTATATGAATGTTAACACAGCTATCCCAGGTGATTCTTATTTCAAAGGACATGCTTAGAGGATCCAGTAGATTACAAACCTGTCACTGCTATCACGTCAGCATGACAGATGTCGGATCCATGAGCATTCAATACTTCACACGAATATCTCCCGGATGTTTCTGAGGTAGACTCATGCAAACATTCCAGAACACAGGAGTCCTGTGTGACTTTTGTGTTATACCTATAAGAAGCATAAACCTGCTTTCCGTCCTTATACCAGGTCACAAATATTTTCGGGGCTCCTTTAAATGTGCAATCGAGTCTCAGTTTCTGGCTCATTGGAACAATCGTGTGCTTCAGTTTTCTCACAAAACAAGCGGGTTCTGAAGAAACAGCATTGAACAAGTTATTTAATCAGAGCTATTGTTGGGCAAATCCATGATATTCAGGCTCATTTCTTTCGTGCTTCTTAGGTCATTCTTCCTAAATAATTCCAAACACTGCAACCGCAAATTCTTTATTTGATTTAATGGCAGGCATCATAGAAATACTCTTCTGAGCATGCATGGCATGCAGAACACTTTATGGCTACACTTTATGGAGTTTAAACTGTTGAAGAACTTGAGAAAGACGTGCTTCAGCAGGACGAGATACGAACCTGTGACTGCGACCACTTCAGCTTGACACATATCAGTTCCATAAGCGTTTGAAATTTCACATGAGTATCTTCCAGTAGTTTCCTTGGAACACTTATGCAGACATTCCAAAATGCAAGAGTTCTTTGTTACTTTGGTGTTGTATTTGTAAGAGGCATAAAGCTGTTTTCCATCCTTGTACCACGTGACAAACATTTTTTGTGATCCAGTGAATGTGCACTCAAGTCGTAGCTTATGGCTCATTGGGACAGAAATGTTGCTCAGCTTCTTCGTAAAGCAGGGAGGTGCTGGCACTGTGAGGAACAGTAAGGCGATAAGTTACACCAGCATCACTGTACAGATCCTTTGTAAAATATTCATTTCAAAAAGTCCATCAATAGTCACTGTATTATCAAACATTGGTGGGAAATTTTTTAACAGTGTTCCTTGAAAGAGTAAAACTTCATCAGAGGGCTGTGATCACAGCTGACCATCTTTTCAGTAAGAGAAGATCCATTAATACACTGAACATACACATTCCAAGGTGGGTCGCAAATTCCATCCACAAGAGATTTGACATCTTTTTCCTTTAAGAAATCTGACAAGTATTTCTTGAACTTTTGGGCTCTTCTTCCTCTTCAGGCATTTTGAGAAACATGGCTGTCATGTGTAGTCTGTGGCTGGCAGCTTCAGAAAGATGACTGTCCATATTCTCATCGTGAGGGTTGGAAAGCAATGCTGAGGCACTGAGAATCCAAAGAATTGTGGTAAACCAGCAACAAGAAGTGAACAAATGTGCTCCACATTAGCACATGGCCCACACAACTAGAAACCAAATACAAAGTCTGTATATCTGTATTACTGTCAGATACCGACAGGAAACACAATTTCAAACCGAGTGTCACTTGCTACCTCTAATCCAACACCTGCCTCTATCACAAAGCCTCAAGCTATCAGCTAATCAGTCATTGAAGAGACATTTAAAATTTCACATAAATATCTTCCAGAAGTTTCCTCAGTACACTCATGTAGATGTTCCAAAAGTCAAGAGTTTTCCATTATTTCCATGCATCTATATGAGAGATAAAGCTTTTTTCCATTCTTACAGCAAGTGAAAAACATTTTTTGAGGATCCAATGAATGTGCACTCCACTTGTAGTTTATGGTATATGGTATAGAAGGTCAGTCACTAAGTTGTTGTAGAGCAGAATTCTTACTTCCCATGGTCCATGAACAGTCCATGCAACATCCTATTTGAAGAGTTCCCAATGGACAAGTGAAAGAAGAGGGAGGACAAAACTATCTCTCCAAGAACGAAGAGCAAAAGGGTAGAAGTATCTGAAGATATGTCAACACATGGTGCCATGTACAAGTATACAAAAATATATATTCTTATGACTATACTTACATCATGTCATCAGAACGACTTATAAAATCACATTACGAAAAATTGCCAGTAGATATGCTATCAAAAACACTGGGGATTCATCACTTTCTGTAGTTTTGTGTTTTTCTTGATGGACTCATAGAATTCAACAGAACTCAACAGAACTTTACATCCGATTACATCAGAACAAGTTACATTCGATATGAAATTCTTTAACTAAAATCTCAAAACTGCACTAGTGCATTCCTGGATTGTGTTGCAGTCAATGTTCTGAAACACTTTGATATTGCAGATTGAGCATACCATTAAAGTTGCACTGGTCATTTTTGGCCATGCCAACATCAGAAATACGCAAGTCGTCCAATGCTTTGTTAGCTGTTTAAAGCTTAAATTTACAGCCCACGCTGCATGTTAGTTGCAACACACTTGTTAGTGGTGGGGAAACCATCAGAGGCTGCTCTTTCTCTGACATACTAACCTCTCGACTCAGCAACTGATTCTGAAGAGATCTTTCCAGCTTCATTTGATAAACAATATTGGTATTCCCCAATATCTGATTTTTCAAATGAAAGTATCTCCAAATGTGCAACTGAATCTTGAAAACGAAGACTGTGCTTTTTATCCAAAATGACTGGTCTTTTGTTAGTTAACCAGTTAACTCCAAATGGGCCAGCACCAATAAGCTCACACTGAAACAGAGCACTGGGTCCCTTCTCTACATCCAGCATTTGTAATTCTTTCGTGACAGAAGAAGGTTCTGAGAATAAAAATGAAAGTTTTTGATCATAATCATGATCTCATGTCCTATGGACACCAACAATAATGTTCTGGTTGCTATTATGACCGTCATTAACCTGTTACAAGCAATATAATAATGCAACCTGCACAATCAGCCTATTTTAGCATTTCATTAAATAAACGTACAAATAAATTTTACTACCCGGAGGAACAATGACCATAATCTCCAACGTCAGCAGACCTCCCTCAAAGGTTTTGCACTATTCTCATATCATTCACAACAACATTAGAACTTATGAAAGACGGGACAGCATCCCCAACTTTCCATTTTCACAAGTGATTCAAAGCTTACGACAAACCACAAGGACACAGAGACTTTATACACCACAGTATACATATGAACTTCACAAAGATGCTGTGAACATGGAATATGACAGGTACTTACCTTGTTTGGTCACAAGTGAGAAAAAATGTATGCTTCCAGGATCATTAGCCAAAAAATCTGATTTATCTTATACTATCTTTAACTTTATATTTTGCCTCTGGGCTCACAAAACTTGCAATTATTATTTTAATATTTATTTTTGAGTGTTTATAATCCACTGTATTGTATGGTTGTTTGCCATCTTCAAACAATATTCACAGTTATCCACTACACACTCAAGATGCCCACAGCTACACTTAATATGTCCAAAACCTTTACAAATTAAGGTTTCTCTACAACAGTGATATCTGAACTGCACATGGCTGTACCACCTATTCGATGCATGCCTTGCAAAGGCCTTGAAGTTCCTTTTTTTTAAAGAGTGTACATGTTTTTATCAGAAAGACACTCCATATTTAAGTCTGGAAGAGATGCAAATTCATGCCATTGAAGATCCTGTCATCACAAAGTGAATACTTCCATGATTTCCATCAAAGTTTTTTGACTCTGACTTGGTTACAAGACGTTTAACACAGAAGAGAATAACCTCTGATTTGAGAAAAATAAGAGACTCAGTGATTCTGAAGATCACTGCATATTCCTGCAGCACATAAACATATTTGTCAACATCAAGGCAAAATCTTGCCATCTGAAGTTGTTTGATATCGCTCAAAGCGCTGAAGACAGTAGACACCACCATTTACATTCTGGCACTATTAACGACATAGTAGTGGCACAAAGACAGCAGAAACATGACCGACACACATTACCGAAAACATTACAGAAACATTACCGACAGTCCCTCAACCAACCCACCTTTTATCAAAATCAGAAAAGAGCTATCAAATCTGAATAATCAGACAGATTATGGTTCTAATAGTGTCCATGCACTATGAGCTTTGACATTTCTACAGCTTATATAAAAACACCTGAAATAAAAACTGCTCAGCAGCTTAGAATTTCTGTTATATTCAATCTATTCTAGAAGCAAAGCTTTAAATAATAAAAACCCATTTAACTTACCAGTGATGTTCAGGTTAGCGCTGCAGCTGTCGCTGCCATGCCTGTTGGAAGCGAGGCAGGTGTATTCACCACCGTCAGCTTTGGTTGAAGTCAGGAGCTCCAGAGATGATGTGGTATAGCGGCTGATGATCCTGTACTTGTCGCTCTGTCTGATCTCAGAGTCAGATTTGAACCACTTGAAGGTCACGTCGGGTGCATCTTCGGTCTCGCATTCAAACTTCGCAGAGCTGCCAACGTTGGCTTCAAGGTCTTGGATTTTTCGCTTGAAAACTGGTGGCACTGAATTGCATGAGACAAAACACACCAATTAATACACTTATCAATTATTTTATACAGAGCTAGACTGTGGTCAGCAGGATGTAGTATGGATAAGGTGAAAACGGTAGTAGTCCTCAAGTGACTGCGAAAAAGAAATGATGTGAATGTTAGAGAAATCTGTTTTTCATGAGGATTTGATGAAGAGCCACACTGTGAAATGATGTACCAACACATGCTTGATGAATGGAACAAAGAACATGGAAATATTGGGAACATTATATATGTTGAAGTGATGGAAGAAGGTGAGAGTTTCCACACGTGATCAAATTTCCCCCAAAAAATGCCACAAAAAAGGTGAAGTGATGAGAATATGCTGGTGATACAGGCACCTAGTTAATTAGTGATTATCTGAATCTTCTACTCCCAAATTGAAAGCTGTTAATGATTAGATGTCTCATTTATGGTGATAAAAAACATCCCCATAATACAACCTCTTGAGACCACTGTGAGCCGTGACGATGTTGAGGCCTTGCCGGCGTCATTCACAGCCTCGCATGTGTATTCTCCTTCGTGTTTTTCCTTTATAACTTTGTTGATTATTAAAGTATATGTGTCATGGTCTTTGGAACATTTGAACTCTTTGCCAGATTTGATCAATTTACCGCTGAAAAACCAGCTAACATTAATCACATGTTTAATTCTAACAGTAAATGTAACCACAGAACCCTCCACCACTGCAATATCCTCTAATGGCATTTCAAACAAAAGCTCCTTGGCTGAAGTCTGATATTTCAACGTTCTTTCTGGTGTTATGTCCTCTTTAAGAAATTCTTCAGTCCTTTCTTTCTGAATAAGGATCTCTGTATGCCCTTCACCTGGAATTGAAGTCATTGGCACAGTAGCAGTGACACCTCCAAGACCTACATCTCTTTCAAAGCCTTGTACTGATATAGATTTCATTTCAGTCTGAATGGACCTTTGGATGTCCAGTTTTCTTTCAGTGGTTATCTGAGTCACCAGATGTGTTGACTCTTCTGCAAGAATATACTTAAAAGAATCTTTGGCTTCAGTCTTCAAAGCAGCTGACTGTGTTTTAGGTGAGATAAAAGCTTCCACATTTTCTGTCAACTGGACAGTCTCTACCACAGGTGATAGTATCTCTTTTGAGGGAGCCATACTAAGCTGTACTCTCTGGTGTCTGAGAACTGCCATTGCGTCAAGCTGTTCAGAAGTGAGGACCTGTTGTTCCTTGTAAATAAGGGAGTTTAAGGCTGCCTGAAGTTCAGTTTTGAGATCAGCTGTCTGAGGATATTCCCCCTCAAAAGCAACAGTTATTTCTACTGGGGCAGATGTTGTTGTAATAAGATATGAGAACATTGTGTACTTAGGTTCTTTTCGTGCCTTGACCTCCTTCACTTCCACAACTTCTAAGCTGCGGACCACATCTGCCAGGATTAAGGGTTGATCACGGGCCGTGGCACACAGGAAGGCGCTTCTCAGCTGTTGTTTGATATCCAAAGAGTGGGATTTTGGTACGGAAATCACAAATGTAAACTCCTTTGGAAGGGTTTGGCTTTCTTGAGACTCTGTCACTTGAAGAGGTCCTGTAGGCTGAGTGATGATATTTATTATCGACGTCTCTGGTTTGATAATTTCCGGAGACACTTCACTTGTCAGAGTTTGCTTCTCTTCCATTAATACTGAATGCCTCAGAGACTGGCCTTCTTGAATTTGAACCGCAAAATCCTGCTCTGCTGCCTCAAGAGTGACACAGCTTTCTGTGGATATGGCTTTCTCCTCGACATGCAGAGGCTGCACAGGTAGTTTGGGCTCTACATTTACCTTGCAAGAAAACTTATCCAGTACCTTCAGACTGTCAGTATGACCCTCCTCTAAAGTATGTCTGTCCAACACGGACATAGCATACATAACATTGCAGCTTTCCTCCTTTTGCACAAGTGCACGCTGTTCCCTCACAGCAGCTGTAAAAGGGCTTTCCTTTTGGAGCTTCATAGGCTCTGAGATCACATTAAGCATGGTCAAAGGTTTAGGCTCTATCCTGTGTTCTGTTTTGTCCCCTGTCACAGTAACATCAAGATGTTTGGAATAATCTGCATTCAGTTCTTTTTTCTCTTCTGTGGTAACCGCATGTAACCGAGCTTTTTCCTTTCTCTGCACTGCCATCTGCTGGTCAGGCTCTTGTATTGAAAGAAGTTCTTCTTTGGATAAAGTCGTCCCTGACTGCACTGACGGAAGACGTAATTTGGCAGGAGCCTCTTCCCATGGTTTCAAGGACACTGTGGACTCTTTGGAAGAAATCTGTGCTAAGTGCTCACAACTAAGAGCTGTCTGCTCATGTGCAGATGTTGTGTATAAAAGAATGGGACTTTTTCTGGATTCAGCTTGGCCCGGTCTTGGTTTCTCACTGGTAAATCTACCTTCAGATGAAAGAGTACCCTGGTCACTTATTACCTGCAAATGAAGCACTCGATCCCCTTCTCTTTGAGAATGCACTGAAACAGCACTGTCTAAACCTGCTATGGTTGCTGTTTTGTCTGCCTGAAGTTTATGCGTTTCTTCTGCAATGGGGGCAAATTTTAACATTTGGTCTTTGGAGAACCGTGCGACTTCCTCAGCTGGTTTATCTACGTCAAAACCACTTTCTTTTGAAAACGTATGTTTTATTTCACTGACAGATGTATTCACTGGTTTGGATTGTTCCTTTCCTACAAGACCTTCTGTGCACTCCAGCGATGGTAGAGTTGAAGAATGAGCCTCAGTAAGCTGAAGGTTCTCTGAAGTTATTGTAGATTGTAATATTTTAACTCCTTCTTTTATTCTGAAACATTTCTCCTCCTGAGGGACTGGGATTTTCTTACATTCTTCCTTTTGGATAACCAACCTTGTCTCAACTTTATGACTACTGACGGCATGTTTTGGTTCTGGAATGGAACGTGTCTTTTCACCGTCTATGCTAGTTAAAGATTCAGCTTTCACAATAGCAAGAGGCGTCATGCTCTCTGAAACGGCAGACATCACTTTTGAGGGTTGTTCCTCAGTGAGCTCAAGCTCTATGACCTCTGGACTTTCGATACGATCAAAGTGTTGTTCCGTGAAGCCTTGGCTTTCTTGAACAGTAGAGGTCACTGCAGCCACATGGAGCTGTTTTAAAGGTGTTGCCACAGCGGGTAGCGGCTGGGTCAGTGTAACATTTTCTCTCTCTTGCATCTCGTAAGAGTGTAGAAGTGCAGCTTGGCGAGTTACTTGCTCCATGTGCATACTTGCTGATGAAACATTTAACTCACTCAGAGTACCTATATATTCGTTTGCTACAGTCTGCCTATCTTCTGTGGTGTGAATTATCTGCTGTCCCTCCTGTCGACTAGCTCTTGCCTGTCCAGAAAGGCTCGCACTGTACATGTGGGACTCCATGGCTTGTTCATAAACAGAGGTCCTATAAGTTTTCTGTGTAATGACTTGCTCTTGCTTTTGAATTGCAGTGACTGTATCAAGGAGGACAACTAGTTCAGCACTGCAGGAGGCTTCTCCAAGCAGGTTGGAGGCCTTGCATGAGTAGAGACCACTGTCACTTTGCTGAATGTCTGTTAACTTTATGAAACCAGACCCATCCACATTACTGACAATGGTACAATATTTACTAGGTTGAATATGATAGCTTCCTCTGAACCACTGAACACTAGGGGGTGGAGCCCCTGTAACTTCGTACTCAAAGACTGCGCTGCTTCCAACTGTGCACTGCACAGACTCGACTGCTTTGGTGAAATACGGTGGTTGTGTAATAGGTTGTTCCACTTTCTTTGCATCCTTCACTTTAACATGAAGATAAGAGGTACAGGTTGATTTGCCAAGTCTGTTGCTCGCGGTACAGGAGTACTCTCCCTCTAATTCCTTTTTAATGTCACTTATTACCAGAGTATGTTCTTCATTCTCTTGGACAAACGTATAAACAGATGAAGAGGTTATTACCTGACCTTTGTGATACCACTGAACAACTGGTTTGGGAAATCCAGATATGATTACTGTAAATTTAGCAGTGTTTCCAACAGTTGCTATTGCTGGGGAGAGTTTGGTTACAAAAACTGGCTTTTCTATTTGTCTCTCTATGGACTCGGAATACAATTTCGAATCTGGCTCAAGTTCAAAGGTTTTGCCTTTTTCTTTTATGTGAAGGCTTGTTGTGTAAGAGTCCTCTTCAGTAGACACAGCCAAGCTAGAAAAAGCTGAGCACAAAAAGTAAATGTTTATGTATTACAGTATTTATGCTGGTGAAAAAGAAAGGTCACACCTAAATTTATGGCCAGTTTTTTTTGTAGTTAAAAATATTTCTTGCAAGTACATGTACACTGTAATGTGACTGATATAATTACCAGTCAGCAAATTATTTATCTTTATTATTAATATTAACAGACCCATATTTTGTAGAAGTAGTTTACCTCTGGTTTCTTCCACATGTGAGGATTCCTCTTCCACCTTTGGCACTGTGGGAGAAAAAAATAAATAAATAAGAGGCTGGGAAGCATATTTCTGTGCTTTAAGCGTAAACATGATGGTTCTCACATTACATACTGATTTAGATCCATTTTCTGCTTAAAACCTATGAAAATGGACCACATCTCCCCTGAAGAACATCCTTGAAGGATGTCCAACATAGTCACAACTCCCTACAGAAAGATCATTTTCCTTTTATTGATTTTTTTGAGAGATGTCATATTTTGTTTTATACATGTGGCATGAGAGAATACTGAAAATATAATGTATGTCTGAAGCCAGAACTAGAAGATAAGAAGAACTGGATGATAAGGACGAAAGCATGCAATTGCAAACCTGTCTCATCTCTGAGTTGGGTGATAATTTTGCATGTGTAAATGCCTCCTTGCGTGGGACCAACGTTCATTACATTTAAGCAGCACAAGGGCCCATCACGTTTCAGAGAGTATGGCCTTGACTCTTCAGCAATCAAGTCGTTATGTAGCCAAACCACATAGGGTGAGGGGATTCCTTTGACTGCACAGTAAAGAGACCCATTGTGTTTTCGCTTGGCAAGGATTTTGGGGGGCAGTTCCACATGGAACTCTGGCTCAACTGCTTCATACATATCATAATCCACCAATGGTACAACATCAGGTAAGTATTGTGGGCATAATAGCCACTTTGCTTTCAGGGAGGAGGAAAGAAGTGGTCCGACATTCTGTATGGAATCCTGTTTTTCTTGATCAGAGGCCTTTGTACTGGACCCAGATTCACTTTTAGAAGATTTACTGACAGAATCAGAAGGAATGGGGGTTTCTGCTTGGGGGGTTGCTTCCTTGGCTGAGTGAGAATAAAGTTAGGGAGATTTATTAGGGATTATTCATAAGTAAGAGGGTATTTTAGCATTGACCAAAGAGTTAGTGTGATGGGAGGATGGTGTTATGCCAGGCTTGTGAAAGCTTAACTTATTTCCAGGATTAAAATTAATTGCATGAAATATTACATTGTAAATTACAACCTGTTACAGCACTATGGAAAATATTCACCATTTAAATTAAATACCAGCCTTAAGCAAGATGGGATGGAATGGACATCAAAGAGAAAAAGAAACCTGTAACCACCTTCTACTGAGAGCCGTGCAGAAGTTTGATTTTCACCAATTCTGTTTTTAACCGTACAGCAGTAATTCCCCTGGTCCGCAAGTTGCACGTCCAGTATGACGAGAGACAAGACTTCTCCATGGTGCATACATTGCACTCTCTCTGTATTTGTAAGCATCCTTCCGTTATGGTCCCATACAATTTCTGTAAGAGGCTGCCCATCAAAGGAGCAGTTAAACTGAGCCATGTCACCCAGACTGACAATCAAATCGTTCATTTTCAGGATCAAAGCAGGACTCTTGAGACATTCTTCCACAGAGGTCATTTGCAGCTGGACATCAAAGCTTTTTACAGATGTTGTAGATGTTTGCATGGCAGACACCATTTCAAAAGTTTGAACAGAGGAAGAAGAATGAGTCTCAATCAGGGTGTGTGAAGTGACCCTCTCCGAAAGAGATACTCCAGTGCTTGACACACTGTTTACAGTTTTCACACCAAGATCTGAGCGATAAAAAAAATAAAATAAGACAATTATGTCAACCTCAAGGTTTTATAGTGTTCACTTGATTCTGTAGAGGCAGTTAGAGTAGTGTGGGGTTGGTAGAGTTGGAAAGGTGAGGTGTCGCAGTCCATGAACAAAGATTGACAAGCAAAATAAACTCTCCTCTCAAGTTTTTTTTTCCTTATCACTAAAAGAGAGAAAGCTCTTCATTCATTCAAGAATTGGGCTTGGTATAAATGTATTTTGAATGTTTGAAAATGCTTGAAACAAGAGTGAATCATTATGACATGTAAGTGTTATCTAGTAGTTTGTCATCTATGACCACAGTGAGGGAAATTAATCATCTATAAGTTGATAAACAAAATAGTTGTAGCAAAGGGGCAAGGAAAAAGATGGGGTCTTTATAGTCATACAGACAGATACAGTATACCCTAAAGTTAACCCTTAACTTTGGGTTCATATGTGGGCCCATTCCTCAGTTCCTCACACTCACACGTTTTGTAGTGGTTACCGAATATGAAGTCTTAAGTTATCTTTAGCCACTAAATAACACACTGAGAGGTTCAAGGTGTTAAACCTATGTTGTTAAAACAATCTTACTGGTGAATTCAACACAAACACATTAATAGAAAACGTTATACCGTAATACACAATCCAATTATGGCACGAACAAAAAAATAGAAAGTAGTTGAATAATTAAGCAACAAGTATGTATGAGTAAGACAAAAATTAAAATTTATCACCACAGAGATTAAGTTTTGGGGAAAAAAAGAAACTGACCATTTACTCTCAGAACTGCAGAACAAGAGACCATCCCTGAGGAATTACGGGCAACACAAGAGTATTCCCCTTCAGCCTCAGCATATGCTCTAGCAATATCCAGCTGTAGGCAGTCATCAAACTGAGAGACTTTGAAAATGTCAGACTGCTTAATCTCCTTATCTCTGTGGTACCAAGTAACCGTCAGATCTACAAAAAGAAGGGAGATTATTTTTTTTATATATAGTTTTTTTTTAAACTGATCACTAATCAATGCATGTCAAAAATGTCTCAAATGAAAGTTTTTATGGTATTGAGACTTACCTTCTCCAGACACGCGGCACTGGAATCTGGCAGACTCTCCCTCCTCAACAAATGAATCATGTATAGAAGATATTATCACAGGTGGGGAAAGTGGAACTGCAGCTTCTGGAGAAATCACTTCCGGAACTGATTAAAAATTTTAAAAAAGGTTAGTATCTATCCTGAACTACTGACCTTATTAGTTTGTGTTTTTTCCAAACATACCTTCCACATTGAGTACAGCAGAGCTGCTGGCTTGACCATAGTCATTGCTTGCCTCACAAGTGTACTGAGCTGCATCTTCTGGGAAGACCTCAATGAGGAGCAGAGTGTATACATTTCCTTCTCTGTGGAACTTGCACTTGAATCCAGAGGACAGCGCCTGAGAGTTCTTGTACCAGGTGACCTGAGGCTGTGGGATGCCGGTCACTTCCACAGAGAAGCGTGCCGGTTTGCCAGCTTCAACAGACAAAGGCTCCATGTGTCTGATGATCTGAGGAGGCTCGGGGACTTAATAAAAAAAAATATATATATTTATGTTAAGTTTAAATCAAAAATGAACACATTTCACCATAGTTTCAAAATGACAAATGCAAAAGAAAATGATTTGCTTTACTAAATGCTTCGTGCAAATTTCTAAACAAAGCCTGCATCACAAGCAAGACATCTTAATTCAATGCATATGGTTCAACCATAATATATATAAAAGCACTTACTCTTGACATGTAAGTTCACTGTGCTTCTGTTCTTCCCAGCAATAAACGTGTATTCCCCAGAATCATTCCTATAAGTTTCGTTGATTGTCAAGCGATGCAGCTTTCTAATAGTGACGTAGTTGAAGCGTTTCTCAACAGTGAATTGAATCTCAGTTCCATTTCTTAGCCAGCGGCCTTCGATTTCATCCTCACTGACCTCAAACTCAAACGTGGCTCTCTGCTTCTCAACCACCTAGTTTGAGAGGAAACAGTAGTGAGTAAGTTGATCATGCAAGTTTCATGTAATGTAGCGTGAAAGTGACAAGAGTGAGAGAATTACAGTGATGTCCTTTTCTGCAGGCTCAGAGATGTGAACATCCTTGCCCTCAACCGTGAGGTGAGCCTTAGACATGCTTGAGCCGGCAACCACAGAGTATTCGCCAGCATCAGACATACGTGTGGTCTGGATCATCAAGCGCTGTATGTATTTGTCTGTGGTAGCTTTGAACCTGAAATATTGGGAAATTATATCTTGTGAGCATCATTTTTAAAAGAAGTGTATGATCCTTCACCAAATGTGGTTTTGTGGAAAAATCATACCTGTCAGATAACTCCAGTTCCTGCCCATCTTTCATCCATGTGACCTGAACATTAGGCTCAGAGAGCTCACATTCAAAAATGGCCTTCTTCTTCTCAGTGACCTTGATGTCTTTGATGTGTTTTGTGAACTCAATGACACGAGCTGAAAAACAGATCAGGAGATACATCAACACAATGAAATGAGAAGTCATTTACACAAAATGGACAGTAGAGAATAAATAGAAACTCACCCTCAACAAACAGCTTGGCTGATGTCTCAGCAGATCCAGCCACAAACTTATACTCTGCGCTATCACCGAAGTGCACATTACGGATGGCGAGAGTGTGTGTGAGCTGTCTGGAACGGATCTGGCATCTGTCGGTCGATCGAATCTCCACGCCATTCTTCAGCCATTTATAGGTGATGCCCTCATAGTTGACAGTCACCTCAAATGTAATGGTGTCCTTCTCCTGGGCATTGAGGTCTTTGAGCATGGAGGTGATCAGAATGGCTAAAAAATAGGAAGAGATGCAGGTATATGTTATTTTCTCATTTCGGTGAAGAGGCAACAGACATTAAGGAAACTGAGAACTGACTTACGGCTGACAGTCAGAGTGGCGGAGACTCTGTCATTTCCACACACAAAGGAGTACTCTGCAGCATCATCTCTGCCGGTGTTCATGATCTTGAGTTGGTGGAGCTTTCCCTGCACCACGATGCTGAACTTCTCACTCATCTCAATCTCAACTCCATTTTTCAACCAGGTGGATGGGACGTTGAAATGTGAGACTTCACACTCAAATGTGGCCACCTGGGTCTCTGGAACCTCTATGTTCTTCAAGGGTTTAGTAACCTTCAAAGCTAGATCAAATGCAACATGAACTTTAGAATTCAATACATGCTTTAATTCCTGAAAATGACTAGTACTACATTACAATTTGGAAAAAAAGCATATGCTTGTACTTACATTCAACATGGAGGTTTGCGCCACATTGCAAATGTCCAACCATGGCAATGTATTCTCCTGCCATGTTATCTTCCACACTTTGAATGACCAACTTATGGGCTTTCCTCTCTGAGAGAATCTTTATATTAGCACTTGGCTTCAGTTCTTGGTTCTTGAACATCCATTTAACTGGAATGTCATCATGGGAGAGGCTCAGCTCAAAGGAGGCAGTGGCACCCAACAGTGATGTAACATCCTTAGGCTTCTTCACTATTTTGATTGCTACAAGAGAAATCAAAAATTTAAATTTTAAATTTGTTACATTTATGTTAAAACAATATCACATATTTCATATATCAAACACTTACTCTCAACATTCAGTCTGGCATTAGCGGAGAGCTTTCCAAGTTTGAATCCATAAACTGATTCATCCTGGGTGTTACAGTCTTTGATCCTCAAAGAGTGAACTGTGCCTTCTACTGTGATCTCATATTTGTCACTTGGAACAATCTCCACTCCGTTCTTGATCCACTGGGACCCCTTTACATCCACATGGGTAAGTTCAAGACTGAACACTGCCTCCTGTGTCTCTGTGACAGTTTGGTTCTTGATGGTCTTCTTGATCTTAACAGCTATGAAAAAAAGTGATGTTTGATTATCACAACCAGAAGATGGCAACAAAAATAATTAACAAGAATAAAGTATGTAGAATGTACCTTCAACCCTCAGGTTGGCTGATGTTTTGGAGTTTGCCACCTGGTAGGTGTACTCTCCAATATCCTGTGGCCTTGTGATGACAATGACAAGGCGTCTTACGGTGCCTATCTCTTCACTCCTGACATTGTCACTGATGTCAACATGCTGTCCATCCTTAAACCACTTTCCCTCAGCAGTGGGGTTGGCCACTTCACATTCCAGCACAGCAGTCTGGGACTCTGCTACTGTCAAGTCTTGCAGGGGTCTGCTTATGGCACCACCTAGTGGAGAGACACAACAATGAACTCAAATAAACCCCATTCCTAAAACATAAATAATATCATACCCAGTACTATAAGAATATATTACCAGAAGAACTTACAGGGGTCTATAACATCTTGTAAAATATACTGGGAATGTTCATATACCTGAAACAATGAGATTTGCACTGGATGTCTTCTCTCCAGCAGCGAATGTGTACAAGCCCTCCTCGTCCTTCATGGCATTGATGACAGTGAGGCTATAACGGGTGCCCTTAGCCTCAATTTTGTACTTGGAACTAGCTTTAAGAGGTTGACTCTTAAAGGTCCAGAGTGCGTCAATCCCAGGGTGAGATACTTCAACCTCAAAGGTGACATTCTGGGTCTCAGTACAAACACAGTCTTCCATGTGCTTTACGATGCTGATTCCTGAAAAGCACAAATACACAATTTTATATCATTACCTTTATTTTTTATTTAATAAATAATTTTTTTTTTTCACTTTATTCTTGTGTGATTTTATTTATGTAACAGATGTAATAAATGAATCAATTAACAATAAATAAATATCTAAATAAAGATATTATTACAAATGCATAATGTGATTCCTATTAGAACCTATAACCATACAATAAATTAGTATTAGTATTAGTATTAATTAGTATTAGTGAAAACGTATATGCCTATACAGAACCTACCTTCAACTGTCAGTCTGCATGATGAGTCAACTCTACCCACAGCCATCTTATATTGTCCTTCATCAGAAGCATAGGTCCTATTCAATACTAGACGTTGTTTGGATCCCTTGGCAACCATTTGCACTCTGTCGCTGGGTGTCAGAAGTTTGTCATTATGGTACCATTTCACTGAGCTGACATCAGCGGCAGTGATCTTGGCCTCAAAGACAGACTTTGTGCCCTCGACTGAAGAGATGTCCTTTAATGGTGCTAAGAAGTCAATAGCTGTACAAGAAAAAGAATAATTACTTAGAATAAAGAATAATTACTGTTCACACTTCTACAGAATGGGAATGAACATCAACCGAGGATAGCAACTAGACACTGAAAGAGCTTACTCTGAACAACAAGTTTTCCAGAGGTGGAAATGTCTTGGGTCAGAACACTGAAGGAGTACACCCCAGCATCATCTTTATTAGCATCTTCAATGAGAAGTTTATGGGTCAGCTTGTCAATCACCATGTGAATTCGATCTGTGGCAGAGACAGCCTGACCATTTTTAAGCCAAGTTCCTTCCACATTCTCCTGAGAGAATCGCACCTCCAGTTGGGCGATATCACCTTCACAGATTGTCAGGTCAGAGAGGCCTTGAAGCAGCGTAACTGGACGCACTACAGTGAACAGAAATCGACAAGAATCACTCAAGGATGGAGATTGTTATGCAAAATACAGAAACATCATGTATTTGTTATTACAAATATGGTTCTCAGTCCATTATATCCTTTACTATACTATACTAACATTTCATCTTCAAGGAGGCACTGGTCTTTAGATCGCCCACTTTGAAGGTATATTTGCCTTGGTCTTCTTTCTTCACATCTTTTACAGACAGGCTGTGGCGGCCACGGCGTGAGGATATGACATATTTCAAACTTGGAGTGATCTCTTTGCTCTGGAAGTACCAGGTGCCTTCAGCATCCTCACGGGACAAGACACATTCAAACTCTCCAGCGTATGTCTCAGGTACTTCTGTGTTCTCAAGGTTTTTCACAATTTCAAGTGGGGCACCTATGCAACAAATGACAGTGAATTATCAACAGTACAGAACTATACAGCAACATAAAGTCAACTACAGAGGAAATTAGCAATAAGGGAGGCTGTGCTGCTGGTAATATTATAGCCCCTTTTAGACATGTACTTTTACCCAGGTATTTACTGGCAAGTTTAGTGTGAATGCAAGTCAGATTTAAAATCCAGGTGAAGATGATCTGGCAATTTACCTGCACGGGATCTAGTACAATACCAAAGTAACTACCACGGCTGAAGAAGCCAACAGATCGTCAGGAAAAACAGCAACATCTAGATATAGCCAACTAAGTACAATTACCATTACTTTTCCTAAGGTTCTTTCCTAAATGCGTTCTTGAGTAAGGTGTTAAGAAAAAGTCTGTCAGATTCATGACGTGTTATTAAATTGCAGAACTGTTATCACCTTTGTATTCTTGAGAGTGTAGCTTCTGTTTTTACCCAAGAACAAACCCCAAATAAGAAATCATTGGTGAGTATTGAAACTTCTTGACATCTGCATAAGTGGGTTTTAAGAAGAAATTTCTACTTAATCAGAATCAGAATCCTTCATTGATCCCAGAGGGAAATTGATGAATGACGCACAATGTTCCTGTGACAATTTAGTTTAACAAATTGTTGTGTTTTGTGAATTAAAAACTGGATGTGACCACAAACTCAGTAAAATGACCCAACCAGTGTACCTGCACGAGACCTAGTACAATTGTTGTGTAACTACCAGGGCAGCTGGTAGTTGTGTGAAAAGAAGCCAATATATTACCAGAAAATAAAGCAACATCTAAATTACAGCTGACTAAGTAGAACATCGCTGTAGCACCTTAGTTCAACAGCTGAATTTAAAGTTTTAATAAGAGGTTATGGGAGTGTTTTTTTTTGTTCATGATTCAGAAACGAAACAGCAGTTAACCATTCATGCTGAGGATGTTATGTTCTATTTACAGGATGTTTCAGGACATGTATGACCACATGCCTCCCAGTAAGTCTAAACACTGAATGTATGAAGGCAAAGTTTGAATATTACCAGTAAAAAAGTATTTAACCGGTACAACTGACTCCCAAATATACAGCAAACTTTACGCAACTGATTTCTGCTTAACGCCATTACCTTCAACGTGAAGTCTTGCAGATGTTCTAATGTGATCGTCATCTGCAACAACACAGCTGTACTCTGCCTCGTCACTCATGTTAATGATCAGCACAGACAGGAAGTGCACCTTTCTGTCTGAGTGCATCCTGTACTTGTCTCCAGAGAAAATCTCTGCATTGTTCTTCAGCCATCTGACCTTGACAAAAGGCTCATTAGTCTCACATTCAAAGGTCACCATGGTGTCCTTCTCTTTCGCACTTTGGTCTTCTAGTACTTGAGTAAATGAAATTACTTGTTTTGCTGAAAGAAATAATGGAGATGAAGAAAGAAAGAAAGACAGAAAGACAAATAAATTACACTGACAGTTCATTTCAGGCATACTCGTTCGAACTGTACTCAAAAGTAGTAAAAGGTTTTTTACCCTGAACCAGCAAGAATGCATGGCTTGAGGTTTCTCCTGCAACATTCATTGCTTTGATCATGATGCTAGCTGAATCTTCAGCAGACACATCTTTAATGACCAGTTCACAGACATGGTCCTCAGGCCAATGCCAGTAAATATGGTTTGATTTCTCCATCAAAACTCCATTCTTGAACCACTGGCATTCTGGATCTGGTCTACCAACTACTCTGCAACGGAAGCGCACTTCATCGCCGAGAGCAACTGTATGACTCTGGATACGTTCCAGAATCTTTGGAGCTTCCATACTTGGTGAAAGCACTACTTTCTCTGGTTTGAATTTGGGAACGGTGACTTTTCGCTCCTCTTCTTTTTTCTTTTCAGCCTCTGTCAGTTCTTTGGTATGATGAAGGAGTTCTTCCTTCCTCTTCCTAAGCATGCCTTCATAGGACTCATCCTTCTTCCGGGACTTGAGTTCAACTGCAGTGATTGCTTCATAGTAGCCCTCCTGAGTCCTGCGTTTAAATTTACTTCTCAGCTCTTCCGTTTCCTCTGTTAGTTTCTCATGAATTACCCTCTCAGTTTTCCTCAGTTTCACCACCTCCTTGGTCTCTTTTGATGGTTCAGAAGGCTTCTCAGGTTTAACAACCTCAAAGGATACCCTGCCATGCTCTTGAACCGCAGGTGCAGGAGCCTTAATCTCTGGTGCTCGACGCAGAACAGTGCGGAAGTCCTCCCTCTGCTTAATCTCAAACTTCACAACATGTTCGACTGCACCTTCAGGGTTCTCTGCCACAACTTTGACATCACCAGAGTCATAAGATTTGGTATCCATGATCTCCAAGTAGTGAATACCATCATACTGTAGCCTGAATCTTTTGCTCTTACGAATAAGTTGTCCATTGAGGTACCAGTTGACCTTGGGTGTTGGATAGCCAGTCACTCTGCAGCGGAATTTAGCATTTTCCCCCTCCTGTACTCTTACTGGCTCTGGAAGCAAAACAATCTCAGGTTTAGTTTTTTCTGTCATGTCATCTCCAGTAACTCCTGAAGGACCTCCCTCATGAGCAATGCGCTCAATTTCATCTATTCTCGGTCCTCTCCTGCCCTCTGGTAACTGGCTTTCCTCAACAAGGCTCTTCTCATCTTTCACAATTAGGGTAGCGGAGGTCTGGTCAACACCAAACTTGTTGGTGGCTCTGCAGGTAATAACACCACTGTCTCTGGCATAAGCGGCTTCATAGTCGAGACTGCAGTAACCAAACTCATTGACCATGCGTAGTCTGTTAGCAGCTGCCAGCGGCTTGCCATCGTGCAACCACTCAACAATCATTGTGGGGTCACCAATAGGGGTCAGTCTACAATCAAAGTGCACAGGGCCAAACTGCTTAAGTCTGACTGAAGTCAGTTTCTTTTTGAAATGAGGCTTCTGCTGCTTCTCTTTGTCGTAAAGGTCACCCTCCTCCCATTGTTCCTGACCATAGCGGAGATGCAGAGGCTCCAACTCTGGTGCAGCAATTTCCTTAGCCTTGTAGGTTCCTTTAGGAATGATGAGTCTTCTCTCTGGCTGAGGTTCCACTGCCTCTACCTCGACATTGACTCTGCAGCGTGTGGTATCTCTGCCAGCTTTGTTTATAGCTGTGGCCGTGTACCAGGCACTATCAGAACCAGAACTCTGGGGGATCTTAAAACGACCATCTCCCTTGCCACCCTCAATCCTAAAATATAAACAACGTTTCAGTTGGAGCAGATTGATTGTCAAAACAGGTAGTCATTAACTTCCATTTATTATAGCCTAAAGCAATATATCTGCCTTATTGTAACAGTATATACTGCCAAACCAAGTACTCACTTGATATTTGGGTGTTTGTGTGGTGAGACAATGTCACTGTTCTTCAGCCAGACAATGTCGGGAAGGGGGTTTCCAATTGCTTTAACAGCCAACTCAACCAAACTGCCCTCCTTAACACTGATGTTCTTCAGTTTCTCAACAAACTGAGGCCTCACCAAGTTTTCTTTTGCTAAAAATTAACACGAAAAAACATTTAATTTTCAGAACATTTGGTCAGCAACTCATTAAGAAAACTTTGATGCTATCCAACTAATATAAACTAACATAAACTAATTTCCAGCGCACCTTCTACAGTGAGAGTCATAGAAACGGAGGTTTTTCCAGCTCTGTTCTGAGCAACGACTGTCCATTCTCCAGAATCATGAGGCATGGCAGGAACCACAATCAATGATTGTGTTCCATCTTCCTTCACCACAATCTTGTGGGTGTAGTCATTAACCACTTGTTGTCCTAATTAAAAGAAAAACGTGTTAACATTGTAAGAGAAAAATCAGAATTAAAAACAATGTTTCTAATCCACTCCAACAACTCTAGGGTCTTTCCACTTACCATTATGGAACCAGAAAGTGTCAGGCATGGGTCTACCAACAACCTTCAGATCAAATCTTGCGGTTTGACCCTCAGAGCATCTAACCGATGATGGCTTTGTGACAAAAACAGGCTTATAAAGCCTCTCAAGCTGGGCTTCATCAGTGTCATCCAGCCTACGAGCAGGTGAACGTCCAGGGGAACGACTTGTGGAGCGTGGCGATGTGGATCTAGAATGTATTAAAAGCACAATTCATCAGTGAGAGCATCATCATATACATAACACATTCACTCACACGGATGTGAAAAGATACTTAGATCTTAAAACTTCAGTACGCTTTTCTACAGAAGTAACATGATGCCAATCATCAAACAAAGCATACCTGATTCTCTGAACTGCTTCTGACTGAGGGTGCTGTGTCTGTGGAATAGCTTGATCTACATACAGCTTCCCAGAGCTGACAGCATTACCCTTCATGTTGCTAATCAAAGCAGTATAGACACCCTCATCTTCTGGCAGCACCACAGGAATGCGCAGACTGGCTCTACCATCCTGAAGAACCTCAATCTGATAATGATCTCCATGCTTGATACGCTTGCCATCTTTGTACCAAGCAATCTGTAAATTGTGACATTGAAAAAAGAAAAACATGGGTATAGAGAGTATATAAATATAATAAAGGGTATATATTTTTAGACACCTATCTGGTATAACATTCTGACCACCTCCTTGTTTCTGCGCTCATTGTCCATCTTATCAGCTCCACTTACTGTATAGCTGCACTCTGTAGTTCTACAGTTACAGACTGTAGTCCATCTGTTTCTCTGATACTCTGTTCTTCAATGGTCAGGACCCCCATGGACCCTCACAGAGCAGGTACTATTTGGGTGGTGGGTCATTCTCAGCACTGCAGTAACACTGACATGATGGTGGTGTGTTAGTGTGTGTTGTGCTGGTCTGAGTGCATCAGACACAGCAGGGCTGCTGGAGTTTTTAAACACCTCAGTCTCACTGCTGGGCTGAGAATAGTCCACCAACCAAAAATATCCAGCCAACAGCATCCTGTGACCACTGGTGAAGGACTAGAGGATGACCAACACAAACTGTGCAGCAGCAGATGAGCTGTCGTCTCTGACTTTACACCTACAAGGTGGACTGATGAGGTAGGAGTGTCTAATAGAGTGGACAGTGAGTGGACACAGTGTTTAAAAACTCCAGCAGCACTGCTGTGTCTGATCCACTCACTCCAGTGCAACACACAGTAACACACCACCACCAGTGTTACTGCAGTGCTGAGAATGCTCCACCACCCAAATAGTACCTGCTCTGTAAGGGTCCATGAGGGTCCTGACCACTGAAGAACAGGGTAACAGAGTATCAGAGAAACAGATGGACTACAGTCTGTAACTGTAGAACTACAAAGTGCAGCTATACAGTAAGAGGAGCTGATAAAGTGGACAATGAGCGTAGAAACCAAGGATGTGTGTGTTTGTGTGTGTGTGTGTGTGTGTGTGTGTGTGTGTGTGTGTGTGTGTGTGTGTGTGTGTGTGTTACCTACCTTAGGAAGTGGCGTTCCTGTCATTTTGAAGTGGAAAGTGGCACTCATTCCTTCCCTGAGTCTGTAATTCTTCACAGGAATGTCGAAGACTGGGGACACAGCCTCATGCTCAGAAATGCTCACATCCATCTGCTCCCCATCCTCAGTCACCAGTTCCTGGTACGAAATCTTAAGAAGACGTAACTCAATCTCGTAGACAAACCTCTGCTCTGCAGTAGATATTTGGAACTCCTGTGGAAAAAATAAGGCATTTAGACGTAATCCTAAAACATCCAGAGCTTTGTATGAAAGCTGGGAAAGTCTTTGTTTTACATACTTGCTCAGAAATGAAGGAGCGCATCATTTGCGCCTGCTGTGCCATCCTCCTCTGAATGAGTATTTGCTCTTTTTCGGTTTCACTTACAATGACAGGGGGCACATCTGCCACTTTGGGCTGCTGCTCCAGTGTAGTGGTCACTTCAGTCTTGTATGTCATTTCCTGTTCCTTCAGATAAGCTTCATATGTCTCTGTAATTATAAATATATATACATTAAAAAAAACATTGAAACATTATTTTATATTTGATTGTGTCACGATTGGCCCCTCCCAGTCCTGTCCATGTGTTAGTGTTGTGTTTTGGTCTAGTCCACTTTTTGTTTTTCCGTCTAGTCCGGCCCCTCGTTTCATGACTCCGCCCCTGATTGTTTCCACCTGTCCCTCATCGTCTCTGTTTGTTTGCCCCTTGTCTTGACTGGTCTTTTTGTTTGAAGTTTGATGTATGTTGTTTTTCTTCCGGCCCTGTTGTTTGTGCACCTGTTTATTTATATTATGTCTGTCCCTCCTGCTCTACGTATTGGCCACTTGAACCTGGACTGTCTTGACCCTGATTTTGGATTTGCCCATAATAAATCACGCTTGTCTCCGCACATACGTCCGCCTCAACATCGTTACAGATTGATTTATGGAAAGACATTTTGTATGTATGAGGATCAATGACATAACTTGCATTTTTTGTGTCCAACTCATTATTTTTTCTACAAAAATTAAATAAATATATGACATATCACAATTTTACTTTTTCAGTGCATGAAACTAAACCATTCTAAAACGTCAGGTGGTGCAACCACCTACCACAAATGTATTTTAAGTAAACTATTAAAACGGGTAAATAAAGACAATTGGTCTTTATGGGTGTCCAATTGCAAAGACTAGTTTATAAATTTGTCCAGTAGCGCTAAAAAAATTAAACTTTAATATTTTTATTCATGTGTGGTTGTGCAATCTTTTCTTAATGATTCTGCTTGAAATTATTTATGAAAAGCTTTTAAAAGTATATTACTAAATGCAGTTTCTTGTAAATACAATACCTTTTTATTTAAACTCTGAGTACATTGAGGGTGACCCTCATATACAATTTAGCCGAGCTAAATAACAGACAAAATCAGTTTAAATAAAAAAGGATCAGAAAATGTAAAACTATGATTCAAATAAATAAAAAGAATAATAAAAACAATAACTAGAACATAACAAAATCTAATTAACAGTTAACAATAATAATAATAATAATAATAATAATAATAATAGCAGGCTGAGTGGAGGTGGTTAGAGACAAACTTTAAAATGAAAATGTGCATTATATTCTTCTTTTTTTTAATTATCATTTTGAGAACATTATTTGTCATTGACCCATGTATGTGATCTTACAATGTAGGTATGACCAACCTTCATCAAGGAGCATGGCTGAGGCAGATACCTCTCCAAGCTGATTTCTGGCGAAGACTGTATACTCTCCAGCATCATCAGGGAATGTCATGGAGATCTCCAGCTTGCATTGTCCTGTCTCCTTTTTGTAGGCTACTCTATATCTGGTGGATCAAGAAAAGAAACAGCAAAGAATTACAATTCAGGTCTCAAAGATTTTGCTACCGACCAGATTTTGCTACTTTATTCAGCTAAAAAAAATACCTATATCCAGTGGTTAGTGGAACTCCACTCTTCTTCCAGTAGATGTGGGGTTTGGGGCTGCCTCCAATCTGACACTCAAAGACAACACTGCCACCTTCTACCAGTTTCTGTACGGTGGGCTTTTTCACAAAGAAAGGAGCCACAGCTGCTCCAGCTTCCACGGACTCTGACACAGCACTGACTTCTGACATAGTCTCCTCTTTGGCTTCAATGCTGAAACAACATTTTTATACCAGTGAATTTGAATTCAGTACACAAAGCGGACGGTTCTGCATTATGTTCGACCTATTTTTGTTACACATAAAGCATGACAAAATGACAGCATTACTAGTAAAAATGACAAAAAAACTGTTCACTCACTGTCTTTCATGGGTGGATATTTCAATGTGTTCAGAGGCAGCAGTCAAATCTTCCCTGCTCTCAATTTCCTCAGACACTATGAAAAAAGAAAGAAATCATTCATTTCTGTTTGCAAAATCTTCCAGCCTATGAGGTGATGTATCATGTAATTCATACCTTTGACAAGAAGGTAGCAAGAGGTGCTGATTGTTCCAGCCTCACTGGTAGCGGTGCAAGTGAAACGGCCACTATCCTCAGCAAAGGCCTCACGAATCACTAAGCGGGCAAAGTTACTCTCATATGTGATCTGGAAGTCAATGGAGTTCTCAATCCTGTAGTCTTCCCTGAACCACATAATGCCAGGTGTAGGGTGGCCTGAGATCTGGCACTCCAGAGTCACAGACTCTCCCTCTGTAACGGTCAAGTTCTTCAATCCCTGAATGACAAAAAAGGGGTTTAAGCTGTTTTTTCAAGACAATAAACAGCAAAGTAATACAATGCATGTTTAATGTATGTACAGCCTTTTAAAATGGTTCTAAGTATGCATAGCCTTTTAAAATGGTTCTAAGTATATATGTACAGCCTTTTAAAATGGTTCTAAGTATGTATAGCCTTTTTAAATGGTTCTAAGTATGTATAGCCTTTTAAAATGGTTCTAAGTATGTATGTATAGCCTTTTAAAATGGTTCTAAGTATGTATAGCCTTTTAAAATGGTTCTAAGTATGTATAGCATTTTAAAATGGTTCTAAGTATGTATGTATAGCCTTTTAAAATGGTTCTAAGTATGTATGTACAGCCTTTTAAAATGGTTCTAAGTATGTACAGCCTCTTAAATTGGTTATAAGTATGTATGTAAAGCCTTTTTAAAAAGCTTATAAGTATGTATATATAGCCTTTTAAAATGGTTCTAAGTATGTATGTATAGCCTTTTAAAATGGTTCTAAGTATGTATAGCCTTTTAAAATGTTTCTAAGTATGTATATATAGCCTTTTAAAATGGTTCTAAGTATGTATGTACAGCCTCTTAAATTGGTTCTAAGTATGTATGTATAGCCTTTTAAAAATGATTACACATCTGTGTGTATAGCCTTTTTAAATGGTTATAAGCACATAGGTATTTCTTATACAGGTTTGAAAATGCATTTAAACTGTATACATACAGCAACAATAGTTGGTGGCATCACTTGCTCTCGTGTATGTGAAGGGATCACCGCAGCCTCAACCACCTGCAAAATATTACAGTGTCAAAACTGATGGAAGATTCCCAAATCTCACGGACTCACAGTCACTCCACATTTTTTGTTCTTTTTTGCTCAATTCTCTGCCTTCAAGCTGTAGATTGTCTCTGATTTCAAGCCAGAATAAACTGGCTGCTTTGCCCCCCCCCCCCCCCCCCCCCCCCCCCCCCTCTGTCCTCCCTCAGGTTACCAATCCCTCAAGCCATGATGAACAAGATTTTGAAGAGATGAGAAGGAAAAGAAGCAGCAAATATTTTTCACTACGGCAATGACTGATGGGTAAGAGTAAGAAGTGAGAAAGCACGGTTCCTCGGTGGAGCAGGGGAGATCTGTAAGGGAGAGGACTCAAAAGTGAAGCAAGAGAACCACTTGAACCACTCAAATGAAGCTTTGATGTTAGGCAAGTTAGTTATAATGACCAAGCCCACACAACGAACCTGTGCATCCCAACTGTCATATGATTGTGCCAACCCCCCTGTAAATGAAGTGCCTATATCCTTCTGTACATGGAGGTCATAAACGGACTGATAACTCTCAGTATGGTCTCTAAAGGGAGGAGGGGATGACTCTTGAGTCACTTTCATCTCCACAATCTCATAAGACGGAGGCTTGACAGGCTTGATGATCTTTTGAGCTGTGGAGGTAGAGGACAGCTCTTTCTGCAGGGTGGCAATAGCAGAGCCTGCTATTGAAACCTGACCAACCCAAGGAGAGCAGAGTTAATACAATGAAGCAAAAAGACAGCTTTAAGCAATAATTTAATCTAGGAAAATGGTTAAGTCAGTTCACAATCACAGTGTATTTTGCTAATGAGACCAAGAAAGTAATCATACAAGTTTTCTAAAGTTCCAACTACAGGTACGAGCTCTAAAGTCAGAGACCACTCTTGCTTTTCAATTTTTTTTAAATCAGTCAAATTGGCCACAAATGACAAGTTACTCATTTTCAGAAGATTAGCTATAAAATAATCCACTTGCTTTAGAGAAGGGAAAGTCAAAGAATGGGGTTCCTAACAACCACCTGGAAGACCTGATAGACCACCAAAACTGTCACAACAGATAAACAGCACTGAATCTTTGAGAGGGAGGAGAAAATCAAGCTGCTTCAGATCTGAAAACATCCACAGGTGTCTCTGTCCATCCTTCCACTGTGAGAAGACCACTCAGCACTATGGGTCTGAAAGGATGTGTAGCGGGTCAAGAAGAACCTCACTGAGAAAAGGAGATGTATAACAAACGAAGAATATCTGCAAATCAACCAAAGACGCTGCTGGTATTCTTAGAATAAAGGACTGACCACTCCAGAGTCCAGACCTCAACATCACTGAATGTGTTTGATTACTTTGACCATGAGAAGCAGAAAAGTGAACCAACCTCTAAGACTGAACTTTGGAAGAAAATGTAAATAAATAAATAAACAAATATAAGAAAAAATATCCCTGAAAAGAATGTGAAACTTTCAAAAAGCTGCAATAAAGGCAAAAGGTAGATACACCAAACACTGAAAAACCTGGTATTATATTTAGTGATCGACATGTTTGTATAACCTCCTGTTAAATATATGTTTTCTGCTTTTTGCCTGATGTTGAAAAACGAATCATTTGTACTTAATTGCTGCTTTGAATGGAAATAAATAAATCAATGAATGGTGGTCTCTGACTTCTGCACAGTATCATAATTCAACATACTAAATGACACATGACTTTATAGAGCATCGTGACATGATGAGGTCAAACGTTAACGTCTCATTTTCAATTTTAAAAATAGTTCAATCGAAGGATAATTAATGCTACAGAAGATAAAAGGTATGCAGTGACCTATGCTTGTCACCTCTCAGCATGTCTTTCTATTTTAAGACCATCACATGGCATGTTATCTCCAAATTGAGTGCCCTGCATTTGTGCCCATCCATCTCGTGTTTGCTCAAAATACAACACCCTAAACTGAGCCACACTAACAATCTGAATAAGGGGGCTCCAGCTTACTTACATTACTGATACAAAATCCAGTGTCACGTCATTAGATGTTTAGGATGTTCATTACGTTTAGTAATTGCAATCTGCTTATTATTAAAAGCCACTGTCAATACTTTGTTTAAATACTGTAAACTGCTCATGTGTACTGTAAGATATTTGAGTTGGGCTTGAAACCACCCAGGCTTACCTCATGGCTATGATCTGGTTTAGGAACAGTAACTTTAGAAACTGTGAAATGTGGAACTGGTGATGGGGCAAGGCCAGTATCCACCTGGGATGCAATCTCTTTAGTTCTTTGAATCTAAAGAAATCCACAGGGTAAATATACATTTATAATTGCTATGTAGTAGAGGTGGGCGATATGACAAAAAATAATATTGTGATATTTTGAGAAATTTTCACGATACACAATGTCATAATATTTATTTTTTCAGACATCTAATCAGTTGTAAAAGAGAAAAAAACAATAGTGCTGCATTAAAAATACTAATAAAAACTGTGAACACAATGATTTATATTCAATATTTGGCAAACTGCATTGCACTAAATTCCACAAACTGGGGCAAATTTTACTCTCTTTATAATGAAGCATGCAGTTGGTCATACAAGTACACAAGTACTGACGATATGCACAATATGGTCAGAAAAGCATTGTATTGTGTCATAACTAATCGCAATAACAATATATAGTGTCATATTGCCCAACCCTACTATATATATAGCTAAAATACAACACATCACTTCTCAAAATGCCATCTAACCTGAGAGATATGGTCCATGGTGAATGCGTGGGTATCAGTGGGCATGCGCACAGCCTTGGTTCTCATTGTTTCAGAAGCGGCCTGCTGCCCCACAGTTAGTTTGACTTGCTGGTTTAACTTATGTTCTAAGAATCTTTCTTCAACACGATCACCCTCAGCATGCATATGGCCGTGTGAATAGCCTTGCTCTCCAGGAATGAGCACTGCAGTCACAGCACCTGGTCTTTTCCCACCCTAAGCACAAGAAGCCCTAATTGAGGAGACTGAAGTACAAGAAGCTGGGACTGATAAGACATCACGATGTGGCACAATAACACTGTAAAAAAAGTGAGTTTTAAAATGATGGTGAAATGGAAAAACCCCAAGATGAGTGACAAATCCAGGTGAGTTATTGAGGTTTTGCCGGAACGACTCAGTACACCTTCAAACAACGTGAGATACAATCCATGCTTAGTGTCCAAACAAAAGTGGCAGTGGTGATCAGTGGTGCTTAAAGAATGCAGGAGCAGCTGTGACCACAATGCCATTCGGCAACAACTCTCCAAGGTGTGAAATAGTGATAGAAAATAGCTCACAAAACCATATTAGCCTGGCTACCTCATCCAGAAAAGCCCACATTTCCGTGTCAGCGATGCTGTCTTCCACTGTTTGTCCTGCTAGAGCACCATCAAGACCATTCTCATCACTCTCATTAAACTCCGTTGGACTCATCATGGCTGTAGTGTCCTCAACATCTGACCCCTATATTTTCCAAACATTTGAAGCATCAAGATGGCTCAAATTTAAATACATTAAAGTTTGCAATTAGGGGAGGGCAATAGGGCAAAAATATAAGCGCTATATTTCAGGAAATTTTGTGATACGTTGTGACAATATATTTTTTTAGATGTCTGATCAAGTAGAACAGGAAAAAACAAGTGGAGCCAGATTTTTAAAATGCCTCTTTAGTTTAGATCTGAAGCAGCAAGGCTAATATTACAAACTTACATATTGCTGTCAGAAGAAAATCTCGCATCTCTAAGATAATAACTTTACAGGACAAGGAGAAATCAAGTCATGGGAACGAGACTTTTTCCAAGTCATTCCGGGCTGTTTCTTTTGGTCCATTCGTTGTGAAATTTACACAAAATGTAAAGGGCATCCTGTGACCCCGAGGGAGAAGCGGCTTAGAAAATTGTGTGTGTGTGTGTGTGTGTGCGTGCGTGCGTGCGTGCGTGTGTGTGTGTGTGTGTGTGTGTGTAAAGGGCATCAGACTTTTTCAAATTACGTCAAAAACTGAAAAATGATACAAGGTTTTCTTCTGACAGCAGCGATATACAAAACTTTCTCAACCTGCTCAAAACACATCCAGGCCTTCATTAAGGTCGCAACGACTTGGTGATGTGGTTCAGGACACAGTGTGACTGCAGGCAGCCACTTTAGACATCAGGGTCTGTATCACAAACCACTTCAGGAGAAGGAGTGTTGACTGTATTCGTGAGAATGGCCATTATAAATGCGTTAGAATGTGGCGGCCCGTAGTCGGGCCATTTTGTTCATTTTTATGGCTCACACGAAGTCATGCTGTGCTGGAAACCACAACCTTAGGGCAGCACAACCTTACTGAAGACCTGGATGCAGTTGCAGAAACTATTTGAGCTATCTGAGTGACTCCTGAGTTCTAGTGTTGGCAATGTTAGCCTTACCGCTCCAGTTCTGAACTAAAGAAATATTCCAAATTTGGCTCATCAGCTACACCTGAGGTAAATCACTTCTTTAAGTACTGAAAATATCAGTTATAAGCTCAGAAAAGCAGTGATAAATACTGTCATATTGCCCATCCCTATTTGCAATAGCCCAACAGTCATATTTAATACTATTTAAAAGTATTTAAAACACAAAACATAAAGTGACTCTGCATTAGTACCTCCAAGCCATCCTCACTTATTAATGTATTAAAAGTGGTCATCTCTTTGAAAATGCTTTCAACATTGGGCATATGCTCAACGCTGTTTTCAGTGTCATCCAACTGTTCAGTGCAGTCCTCAGTATCAATGGCACTAGCAACATTTGCACACTGTTCTCTCTCAGCGCACGTTTCACCACCACCAGTGTCTGAAACTTCACTGATATTTTCACCGTTGCCATCCCTAAAGATCTTTTTTTCAGGGTCAGTCAAAACCTACATACGTACATGAGGAGAAAAATTGTGTACAGAATTTAATTGACCCAGGTTAGATTAGATAATTAAGAGGAGTGACAAACTGGGAGCAATGGGAACTTTTTGTTATATTAAGAAATCTGTGCTGGAGACGAGAATGAGGTGAGCAGGGTGATGGGGCGTGCACAAACCAACTCAACTACCTGCTCTTGAAAAGATAAGAACTGTTCAGTTGACCAGGTTGCCTCTGCACTGGACAGCTCAATAGTATCACAGTGTGGCTGGTGACTTCGTGCCTGGTCCACTGCTGCTACCACAGTAGCAACAGCAATAGATTTGTCATCCATTCCATGATGACCCTGTTCACATTGTTGAGATGCAATCAAGCACAAGCAACTTTGCAGACCCTCTTAATAAACACTAAACCCTGAACCATGACAATTCACAATAACAATCATTAATACTTAGTATTTGGTATATATTTATGACAACATAAATATACATGGTGATTCAAAGAAATTCATCCGATTTCTAAGCGCCATATTTTTACAACCATGAGGCGCCAAGGAGCCAATCACAATCCAATTGAAAGAGGGGGTCTTAGAGTTTCTGACTGTCACTGGAAGAGCTCCCTCAGTCTGAGAGGAGATGAGACCCCTGAGCAGAAAACGTTCTGTGTTCTTCACTTCAATATGAGTGAACCTGTCACACCTGTGCAGCTTGATTTTCATTGGCAGTGAACCTCCAACAGCTCAGAGCGTTCACCGTTGGTTCCACAACACTGGATGATCTCCGAAAACGCACTGAAAGAGCCGTGAGTGCAGCAACACCCGACACGCTCAATCCAGTATGGGATGAGTTTGAACTATGGCGTTGGTGTCGTCCATACAGCTGGAGGAGGTTCAGACTGAGCACTCATTTAAACCCATTTACAGGTCACTGCGTTGTTCTAAATCATTTTGAAATCTGATGAATCATTTTGAATCACCCTGTATATTGTTCAAAACAACTAGCTATACTTTTCTTTGTTTCATTTGCTTCTGGCACCTCTTCCTTCATTCACATGAACATCAGCACCCAGGTGTGCTTCCCCGCTTTCAACACTAGAGGATGCTCAAACGTACAATGAAGTATCCTTACCTGTTTGACAGCGGCTCCGCTGACATGACCAGCAAAAGAGGTTTCCCACTGTTCCTTCTGAACATGTGTGGTAGAGGTCTGGACATATGTGGCCCCGCCAGCCATAGTAGTGTACTCTGCGACATAGCCTTCCTGCTTCCATGGAGGCAGCACTTCAGCTCCGATTGTGACCTGCCTGCGTGTAGTAATTGGAGACTTCACTGGTCTGATAGGGGATACAGACAGTCTTGAAGTTGGTGACGTAGGTCTAGAAAAGAGTAATTTTTTTTTCTTTCATTTTCTCCCCTTATTGTATGACTGGTGAATGGCTTTGTTAACGGTGTTAATAGTGGTTTATAAGTAATTAAAGCACTATCGAAGTTTTTCAGTAAGTGTTATATATTCAAGCGTAATCATTAATGTAGTACGTCTATATAAACACAGAGAGTCACAACTATGCATTAGCGTCTGAGTTAATGATTATTAATGATGTTAAATATGTAAAAATATGTTTTGTTGATTTTTCAAGTGAAAATATGTCAACACATCCTCTACACAAAACTCTCAAATATGGCATCTGTTTGCAATTTTTAGAGCCCAATTTCTATTTATTTGCTGAGCTTAAAATATCAGAAAAATAACTTTTGCACGGGCCACTTTTATGTTTTTTTTCCTTTTCCTACATGTTAAATTCAGCAAACAAACAGTAATTGTGCATTAAAAAGTGAAGAAGTGTGTTCTCTGCAGAGGACATGTTCACTTATTTTCACTAATCAACAATGCATGTCATGTGAACAGAGGTGCCCAAACTTTGCATAAGATAGCATTGACCACTAAAAAAACGACTTATATCAACAGGATGCTGACAATTTATCCATAATTATTATGAAACGTTTTTAGCAACTGTGTAAATACTTAGTACTTCAAGCTATAATTAAGTAAGTGATACTTTATCACAATTTTTTTGATAATTTTGAAAATATTTATCCATATTTTTGAGAACCAAATTAGTAAATCTTTATTAACAAACTATAATTAATGATTTAATTTCTAACTATTCAAAATATTCATTGATTATTCATATGTCATTATATGAATGGTTAACAATTCAAATAGTAGCACTTCTTAATGTCAAAGTAACATATATATTTACGGCATTTGGCTGACGCTCTCATCCAGAGCGACTTACAATTTGATCATTTTACACAGGTAGGCCAAGGTGGTGTTAGGAGTCTTGCCCAAGGACTCTTATTGGTATAGTGTAGGGTGCTGCCCCAGGTGGGGGATTGAACCCCAGTTTACAGTGTAGAAGGCAGTTTCAGTTGCTCAAGATGACGCTTAAATGAAAGATTGCTTTGGTTTTCTTATTATGCTTAAGCCCAAAAAAACGATGATTTCAATATTATTATTATTATTATTATTATTATTTATTAATACTTCATAGTGCAACATCTTCAAAGTGAAATAAAAACCTTCATACTATCACTTCCCCCTTTTATTGTATTAAATATCACATTGGATTTTATTTTGTTCGTAACTACATAAAAATGCTCAACAGCAAGCAAGAAATACAACTAATTAAAGTCACATTACCTAACAGGTGTTGGGGTGGGGGCCTTAACATGTCTCACGGGGGAGGGGGACTGGTGGCGAGCAGCTGTGATCTTTGATACCACTGACGTAGATGTGGGGGACTTGGAGCTTGGTTTTGGAGGTATACGAGGGGGTGTCTTGTGAGCCAAATGCTGAATCTCAACACCTCCCTCCATTTCCATTTCCATCATGGCTGTGGACTCAAAACGAGCCTCCATTTTCTGTGACTGAAACACAAGATTGTATTACCGTTTGATCTTTTTATGACAATCAGAGGTGTCGGTTTGACACCTATAGGCTCGCATCACATCATCATGTGCCACCGAAGCAGTGTACGACACTAAACCTAGAGTAGTTAAAGGGGAAGACCACCGATTTCTCAAAATGCCTGGCTGAGAAGTAAACAAAGTCATTCAGAGTGGCTTAACATGAAACGCATCATTTGTAGAGAAACTAACCACCTCAGGTTTCTTTACAGTGGTGGTGATGGGAACCAGGGGTCACCATGACTACAACACAAATATAGACATTTTATTTACTATCCAGAGCCACCAGGGAACCTACACGTCTTTTAATATGTAATGTTGATGTTGATGATGGTAAAATAGTCATAAATCTGAAAAAAAGGCTTCCTTTGGGGACTACTGTGCCTACTGTGCCTTCTTCTATCCCTCCACCATGAACAGGCCAAACCTTTAACCATACTACCATAAAACAAAGTCTCAGACATCAAGCTCTACCTTCATAACCACTTCATGCCATAACTTTCTGTGAGGGAGCTTTTAGAGGTGGACATCTGGTTCCTATCACCGCCACTGGAACCATTCTGACTCAGTTTCTCTGGATCAGAGCATTTCACACCAAACCACTCTGAATGACTTTGTTTACATTTTAACCATTTAAGAAGAATTTAGAAAAATCGGTGGAGTTCCCCTTTAACAAAATGAGTACATCAACTACAGTTTTGCATATGATTAAACAGCGTCAAATTAGTTTGTGCTAAGTCAGTCCCACTTCCCATCCATGTACAATGTAGATTCAAGTAAGTTGAATTGAACACCAACAGCATTTAATCACGCTTTAAAATGACTTCTGAAAGGTTCTGCCTTGTTTTCACTTCAAACAGGACAACTGTATGGATCTTGATTACCTTTTCCACTCTAGTCTGGCGAGTCTGTGAAATCTCAGAGGTAGAAACAACAGTCTTGGTCTTCTTTGCAGGCACTACAACCTCTTCGCCTGCAAGTGAATTAATATAATAGGATGATAAGACTCCACCAAACATACCGACCCATACAACTATACCTTAAACATAAATCAAGAATAAATGATTCAGCTTTTAAATGTTTATAAACTTACTCTGGACCAAAAGTTCAGCAGTAGAGGTAGCACGTCCACTGCTGTTAGACGCATTGACGGAGTATGTTCCAGAGTCTTCAGGGAAGGCCTCGGCAATCAACAAGCTGTAAAGGTCTCCTTCTTGAACTATCTGAAAGTCAGTGGAGCTCTGAATCTCAGCTCCCTCTCTGTAGAACTTCACCACAGGTGTAGGGATTCCCATTACACGAACATCCAGTCTCACTTGGCTTCCTTGTCTCACGGTCATGCTTTGTAGTCTTTGAATGAAAGTTGGTGGTGCAGTTTCCGCTGTGGAGTGAACACAACATTAGATCTCTGCTGCTAATCCACAGAGTTTGAATATGTCGTTCATCAATTGCCACAAAGCTTTGACCCAAGTCCTGCATCTGCATTAATCTGTTTTGTGCATATGGACTAAGAGTTACCACTGGGAGACATGGAGAAATGTAATCACCTGTAACCAGCAGTTCAGCGGTGCTAGTGGCTTGTCCAGCGCCATTGGTGGCTCTCACAGAAAATCTTCCGCTGTGTGCGGCTGTCACGGCGGGGATCCTCAGAACAGCGCGGCCTTCGCTGAACGAGATCTGAGCGCCGGGCAGAGCGGCAGCAGTAAGAACCTGGCCATCACGAAACCAGCTCACCTCAGGAACTGGATTACCTGGAAAGGAAGAGACAAAACAGTGTCAACAAACCGCAAACAAGCTGCATCTTTTAGTACATCTTAAAATGATTTAGCCTTACCATTTATCATGTAATTCTCTATGGGAGTTTCTTTGTTTCTTTTTGTTAAATGCATGATTCTTGAGTAATAATATATAGTTACAGATATAAACAAACAAACAAACAAACAGTGTACCATGCGAGCATATAACTTCTCCTTACCACTAACTTGGGCTTCGAACGTTGCGGCACTACCCTCAAGCGCCACAACGCTCTGAAGCGGTTGTGTAAACGTCGGAGCCTGCGTCGACATGGTGGTAGGCACCCTAAAAAAACAACAAGAACCACGAAATAAATAACTTATGGACTTCCAAGCACACCTTCTCAATGAAAAACCACTCTAGTTTATTTGCTGTTTAAAAAGTGTGGAATCACTTGTGATTACCTTATACAGTGTGTATGGAAATGCTATTTTGAGATGTTTTATTAATGTTTGTTGGGGACAGCAAAAGCTTATTGGATACTATACTGAAAATACATATTAACAGTAATTTCTTTATGAAATTTCAGATTTTATTATTTATTATTTAAACAACTTTCTACTCATTACAGCTCCGTTCATCATTCTGGACGACAAAATGCCTTAACTGTTTACTGTTTTGAACATATATCTGTATATAAGTTAAAAGAGGGCTGTAGCATCTTAACAGAGTCATTTACCAGCAGCAAACTTTGTTTTGAATTAAAGAAAACAGTGATACTAAAACTTTGATCGAGTTTATCTTATATGACAATGCAAACGCAGGCAGGCTATTTCCAGTCACAGAGGAATTAACTGACTAATCATTGAGTCTCTCCCCCGCCTCCCTCTGCCCACCTGGCTGCAGGCAGCCTGTCATCTGAGAGATCAGTGGCTCCAAAGGGTCTGCGTGTCACACTAAGCACCTGACTGACAGCTTACAGACATGCAAGTACAACTGCAAGCTGTTATTTCAAGCTTTAGAACAAATCACCTTTCCAGATGCAATTACACAAGTGCTAATGAAGAACAAAGGCAGGCTTGACAAAATATTCCTAAAAATTGCATCTTGCATCCTGGGAAATTAAACAGGAGCACCAAATAGAACACCTTCTATGATTAGGCCTCATGTAAAATGGCAGCCGAATGACTAAAATCTGCTAACTGTCTCTTTCACTGAAACATGGTCAACGAAAAATCCAATGAGCCTCAATGAGCCTCAATGAGCCTCTGCACTCTATTAATCTAATCGATGCGGTTATTTACAAACATAAACACAATGCCAACGTTTAAAGGTTCCATTATGTGAAATCTCTACAGGTTTTTGAAATAGAAATGATTAAGAAAGAACTTTTCAAGAAAGACCTCCCACTACCACCACCCTCACAACACCATTCAAATTACTCAATAATTACTACCTACACATAACTCACAAGGCTGCACTGTACTGGGGAATATCATGTATACATATGTACATTTATTAAACAGCAGATCAGATATACACTTAAAAGCTGTTCACCATATACACATGCCATTTAACTAATGACCAGTCAGCTTTGAAAATAACCAACTCAAACCAGGTTCCTCATCAGATCATTAGTTAGATCCATAGACATCATAACACAGCGTTCCCATTTAAAAAATACAACATTATATGATGGCTGTGTGATCGTGGCATGCTTTTAAGCACAGCACCCAGTAAAAAACTGAGCATTTCAGTAGCTGAGCAGTAAGTAGTTCTTATAGCTCCTCTAATAAGTTGCTGATTAATACACAAATTCTTGTAACTCCGCAAGAACACCAAGAATTTCCTATTCACCACAGTGGCTCACACTGTATCAGATTGCAATCAGACTGCTTAGGACACCAGAGTCTATCCTTGCACTCAAAAATATCTGGAGGCCCACAGCCTGTCCTGGTCATAGTAGATTAATTAAACCATTAAACTAAATTTAATTAAACAATTTCATTTGAAATAAAAAGTGAAATAATGAATTAATTAATATCAGGGGTAATACTCCAATATCAACCAGAGTTAATCCATTAATGGATAAGACAACTGAGGTTATGTTACCCCACTGATACTTTATTAATACCAAATATCTAAATCAGGAAAAATGATCATTATCCACCCAACAAGAGAGGCTACTATACCAATAAATGCATTCAATAATCTAAAACGTAGAAATTCCCTGCAACAATTTGATTTTTCCATGTGAATTCAAGAGAAATCAAATTCAAAGTCTTTAATTAAAATTGACACTGGTATCAGTGACCATCTGTTAAGGGTCAACAGGTGAGTATAGGCCTCCCAGCATACAACAACAACCCCAATATTGAAGGGATCTTTTCAAATCTCTGCAAGACAATCACAAGTCTGACTGAAATTCCAAATTCTCAAAAAAGAAATTCACAGTAAACTACAAGAGGAGGTCGCATATATTAGGACTGATATGCCATATGACAGAAATGGCCATCTCCAAAAATAATCGGTCCCTTTACTTGATTGACAGTCACCATGTGGCGCATAGCTGGAGGTGCAACTGATAGCCCTGCTGCTGATTCCCTTAAAAAGACATTGTGGCCCAGCTGGAACACCACTCATATGCTATCACGGGCTATTCTTGGCTTTTCTGAAATCATGGCAACATATAGCAACATTGAAGGTTTAAAAAGAAATCATTTTTTGCAGAAACATTTGTAAAAGCAACACAAAACCACTGCAGCATCCCATCAAGCCTCTAAAATCACAGCTGTATACAGAGTAAAGGCGATTCTGTTAAGCTTTATAAAGGCAAAGGTGATATCATGCATCAGGAATAAGTAAAAAGCAAATTAAATGTACTTCCAGTACAGAGTATATGGCACTTACTTGTATCACAATGGTGCCTATAATTGATGGGACTGCGCCCAGAAGGCTACCGCCTCAGCAACAATCCTCTTATCCAGAATGTTTCCAGAATATCCAAGGTGAGAACGGTTGAGCCTCAATATGACCCAAAAAAACAAAACTACACAGGTTCTAGTCCGTGTAGTTTTGCTTTTTCCTTGCAATCCCTACACCCGAGGCAAGGCTGGGAATGCTCCAACTGCTCAGAAGTGCTAACATAGTTGTTTTAGTTTATATACCCCTAGCCTAGCCTGCATCGTCACCCCTTAGCCACTCCCCATTGGTCCCTGTGCCTGTGGAATCATGGGAGAGTGATGCATTTTATGCAACCTTACAAGTGTCACTCACTGATCCCTCTACTAGCATGATATCTCACACTTGAGATATTCACTTCATTATTGCTGTATTTTGAGTCTTATGCAAGCCAACATTTATGCTTGCGCCTCATTCAAAGATGTGCCATACTGTGTAGACTAGCCCTCATGGCAAGCATTAAAACCTGTCAATGACCAAAAGGAGACAGTGGCTGTCCCTGTCACTCAAATAGAAGTCAACCCCCACAGAAAGGGTCAGCTGTAATGAGTGCAGAATAACTACCAACCATGCCTTGTTTTCACGCTTCATGTCTTTTTGTATCAACCACAATTACTTTCTAGCTTTACATATTCATATTGTGTCCAATGAAAGAGAGAGCAACACTTTGGCACAATGCTTTTGCACTTTGCTGTTACCACAGGTCAGCTGTGCATATTTTCGCACTGGCTAAAATGTTGGGTAACAGACTCTTATAACCTACCTCCTCTGTTTCATACAGAATAACCAAACTAAATGTTCTAATTCATAGGTTTCCTTTAGATTAAGGCATAGAATACAGTGACTGTTTACCCTGACAACAATGACAACCATTCAATCTTGTCTTTATACCTTCCTACAGAACAGGCATCATCATCCTTACAACAGTGTAAGAACTTACTTCACTGTTAACCTTTAACCCACCTGAATTCATAATTTATTGGATGATTTTTCTTTCCTTTATGATAAAATTATTATGTAAATGAATTGAAACCTAGGTATGTAATGTAAAATTGGCAGCAAATGTATTAAAATCTTGCCCAGGGCCTGATCAACAGCTGATCAACCCTCCAAGGTTTGAAAAGTAAAGGCTATTGCTAGTTCTCAATCTAGTTTCCAGTATCTTTACTGAGGACGTCCTCTGCCAATTTTGTCTTCCCTTTTCAGGTTTACCACTTTTCTACGGCCTCATGAGTTACACCAATCCTTTAGATCCACTTTCCCTTGTTCTAGTTTCATATACATAAACTGTAATGAATAATCAAGGGCTGTAGGCTGTGGTGTAATGGTTTTCTTTTCGGCTAAATGACATACTGAATGCCTGTTTCATGCAGAGTTTCATCTAAATGCACAGATTTTTAGGTAACACCTTTGTTTACAAACCCACAGGTAATTACCAGGTAAGGGTTAGGTCCAAATTATAAAGCACTAGATCAGGGGTCAGCAATATGCTGCTCTGGAGATGTACACAGCTCATTTATTGCCCTGTTGCAGTTCCACAGCAGAATTCAATTTTTAGCTAAAAATAAAAGAATTCTCCTTTGCAGCAACAGAGTTTTAATAATAAATGTTCTTAAAGGTTGGATTTAACGTATAACTGCTAATTCACCCTTTAAGCCTAAAAATTGCAGTTGGTCACCATAGCAACACAGACAACAGTCTCATCTAGCAAGTAGCTAACAAAAAGGCAAAGAGGAAGAAAGACGAACATCAATAATTTGGAGATGAATGGACTTATTTGTATTTATAAACACTCCAGCTGGTTTCCTGATACGTTTAATCTGTAATAAGAAACTGTCAAACATTAAAAGTCACGAAGCTGAAGTCTTCTCGTTCACCAGTTTCTTGTTGGTGGTGCCACCGTTACATTCTGCCGCTTCAGGCACCATTTAAGGTGGTACAGCAAAATGCAAACAAGAAGCTGGTGAATTAGTAGCGACTTCAGTCACATAAAAAAATGAATGTTAAGAGACATTTAGAATAAACGATTTTACTTGTGTAGAAAAATGTCCTGCCAGAGATGTGAGAGAAGAGGCTATAGATCAGCTAAAACCTTAAAGCAGAGCAAAGGAAGTCTGAGTTTTCATTTATATTCTATGTTTAAGCCTGGACTAGGACATCAGCACATACTGAGACATATTTATAGCCAAGATGGTAAAATGGACCTAAAATGTTGTGGCTCCCAAGGTGGTTTGATGTGAAATGTGCCTTTCTAAATAAACTTTGGAGCTGAATCTTCAGTTTCTGAGTATCAGAATTGTCTGCTCTTCACAAAACTCTGAAGAGTGTAATGCCTTTAAAAGCTTCCTTACAGAAAGTTATTATATGGAATGGTTGCCTGATACCTGTTTTACAGTAGTTTTTGCATTTAAATGTATTTTTTTTTAATCCTGCCATGGTGAAGAAGTACGTGAGGAGTGTATTAGATTCAGATTCAGATTCAGATTCCTTTATTGATCCCAGGGGGAAATTGCAGTTGTTACAGTTGCAGCCATTTATGTAAAAATAAACACTTTACTAATAATTTAAAACAATATATAGAATTTACAGTATGTATAATTTAAAACAATATATAGAATTTACAGTATGTATAATTTAAAACAATATATAGAATTTACAGTATGTATGTACACCAGATTTAAGTACTCTACACACACAATTGTTGTTATTGCACATATGAACAGTTTTTTGAATCACACACTGAGGGAGGAGTTATGGAGTTTGATGGCCACAGGTAAGAATGACCTCCTGTGGCGCTCTGTGCTGCATTTCGGTACGATGAGTCTTGCACTGAATGAGCTCCTGTGTCTCCTCACCGTGTTGTAGATTGGGTGGGAGCCATTGTTCATAATGGCCCGCAGCTTAGACAGCATCCTCCTCTCCGACACGGCCGTCAGCGAGTCCAGCTCCACACCCAAAACATCACCGGCCTTGCGGATCAATTTGTTGAGTCTGTTGGCATCTGCCACCCTCAGCCTGCTTCCCCAGCATGCAACAGCATAGAGGACAGCACTCGCCACCACAGACTCATAGAAGATCCTGAGCATAGTCCGGCAGATGTTGAAGGACCTCAGGCGCCTCAGAAAATAGAGACGGCTTTGGCCCTTCCTGTTTATTAAAGCAGAATAGTGCTCAAAGAAAACTTTTACCCCTAATCATTACCAACCTGATATGTAAAAAAACCTCTGAATACACTTGTAGGTTGACTGACGGTTTTGGATAGTAAATAAAATGGCTATATTTGTGTTGCTGACATTGTGACCCCTGGTTCCTATCACCACCACTGTAAAGACATTTGAGTCTCGACAATGAACTATTTCACACCAAACCAAACTCTGAATGACCCTGTTTACATCTCAATGACTGAATTAATCAGGCATTTTGACTAACTGCCCTTTGGAATTGGTATTGGAATTTACTTACCTACCACTTTGGAGTTTATACAACCTAGTTACCTGGTAATTACCTAAACGTAAGAGAGTGTAAAAGAAAACACTGCGGATTTTTAACTAACCAGTACATTCCCGTCATTAAAATGTTATAAAAAGATTCAAGAGTTTGGCTGTATTTTAATTAGAAGCTTGACTTTAACTTACATTGTAATTATGGGGGCTTTTTCTAATGTAGCACCACACTCTTCCGTTATTCTGTATTCCTAGCCTTTGCTCTTCTGTCCTGACAGCATTGCTCTCCTCTGTCCCCTTCATCTCTTCACACCTCTCTTCTTTTTTCCCCCATTTCTTTTTTTTTTGTTCAACCTTAAAGAACAAGAACATTTAAAATCTGCAAAAAAAACCAATAATTTTGATTTTTGCCAGTAAATCTTTGTCTCTATCCAGTCTAGACATTTTCATTACAGACTTCATTACAGATGCTACTAAGAAAAAATTGTATATTTTTTTGGGAAGTATGTCTGAGGAGATTAGATGTACGATTTGCATAAGGATAGTCAGTCTACTTCATACTGATCTGAAAACATACACAGGTGTTTCTGTCCACTGTGAGAAGACAACTCAGCACTGTGGGTCTGAAAGGAGGATGTGTAGCTGTTCAAGAAGTGCTGAACTGCTGGTGTTCTCACAACAGTATACTGACCACCCTAGAGTCCAGACCTCAACATCACTGCATGTGAAAGAGCAACCAACTTCTGAAGTTGACTGAAGTTTGGAGGTGTCTGCAGATTTCTTAGAGAAATTGAAAGTGAGCCTCCTAAAAAGAATGGTGGCTGTAATAAAGAGAAAAAAACCTGTTATTACATTTAGTTGCTGAGGTTTCTGGTTATTCTCTGTTAAATATTGTTTTCTCTCAACCTGATAGCTAACTCATCTGCTGGGCATCTTGTTAAAACCCTGTTCATATCACCCTGTTCTCCTCTTCCTTTCCTTTCAGTATTGCTCTTTCTGTAGCTTCAGTTGGAACCAAATGACCGAAGACAAGAATTTGCAGGTCTTGTGTTCATAGGGTCCTGGATATCTTCCCAGGTGTTTTAGACTAGACTGTCCAGTTTTGAGCTTTGTTGCCTGGCGTCCAATTGATATTGTTGTCCATTTGTTGAAGTAGATAAAGTGGCGTTCTAGCACCTCTCTCTCACACACACACACACACATTTTAAACTTTGTACAGGTGCTCTCCTTGTGATCATGTCGTCCCATGTGCACAGCGGTGCATTAAACAGCACATCAAAGTAGTGCATCAACCAACTGCATAGGAGAATAGGCAATGTTAGGCCATGTAACGGTGGGGTTCAGATTAAAATGTGAAGGAACCCAATATTTCTCAATTACAGGTACTTTAAAACAAGGTTAGCCTATACAAGATGTTGTGAATAATTAAAGATTGTTTTCTTATGGTTTGCTGGACGATGCCAAAACAAATAGCAGCCAAGAAAAAATCATTTGTTCATTGTAGACAATATGAAAAACTGAACTTTTTCTACAAACAAACAAAAAAAAAACACACCAAGTGTGTTGTGTGGTGGTGGATAATGGGTAATAAATACATTGAATGTTTACTGGATATGCCCTCCAAATACACCCATTAGCAGATGAGTGCAATTATAATTGTTCACAAAGTACACCAATTTGCAGCTCCCCTACACCACCCACTGGCTTGCTAATCTTTGCAATGCAGCGGTAGATCTGGCAAACTGAGCTAGTTGTGTGAAACCTAGATTCAGGCTATTATTAGTGAGCTATATTAATTCCTTGCTTGTTATTATCTGTGCATTAAATTTGAACTGAATAGTATTTATGTCTGTGATAATGTAAGTGGATTTCTTTGATATTCTGAAAAAATGTGGGACACTTACCCAAACTTTGCATTGAACTGGATTATTGTCAATCAATGTCAAAAGAATTCAAATCAAAGGGTCTAAGACACATAACAGACCTCTGTATTCTGCCACTGCTAATTAGGAAGGCCTTGATGAAAAGAATTGGCAGCACTAGACAAGCGAAAATGCTAATCTCAGTTTTCCCTGAAGGAACCCCGTTTGACACGGTCTAGAATCAGATCCGGGTCTGAGAATCCAGTTAACTAATGTCAAATGAAATTAAATTGAAGAAACAGCAAACTTATTTTAAAAAACTATGACAATAAAAAAACAGCACTGTGCAAAACTGTATGGCATCTTGGTAATTACACGTTAATCCATTTATATGGGCAGTAAATGCCCACTCACCTGCTACTTTATTAGGTACTGTTAAAGTGCTTGTTAACACAAACAGCTAATCAGCCAATCAAACGGCCGCAACTCAGTGCATTTAGGCATGTAGAGGTGGTCAAGACAACTTGCTGAAGTGCAGAACGGGGAAGAAAGGGGATTTAAGGGGCTTTAAACGTGGCGTGGTTGTTTGTGCCAGACAGGCTGGTCTGAGTATTTCAGAAACTGCTGATCTACTGGGATTTTCACACACAACCATCTCTAGGGTTTACAGAGAACGGTCCGAAAAAGAGGAAATATCCAGTGAGCGGTCAGTTGTGTGGACGAGAATGCCTTGTTGATGTGAGAGGTCAGAGGAGAATGGGCAGACTGGTTCCAGATGATAGAAAGACAACAGGAACTCAATTAACCACTTGATACAACGCAGAACGCAGAACACCATCTCTGAACGCACAACACGTCGAACCTTGAAGAAGATGGGCTACAGCAGCAGAAGACCACACCGGGTGCCACTCATGTCAGCTAAGAACAGGAAACAGACTACAATTCGCTCGGGCTCACCAAAATTGGACAATAGAAGATTGAAAAATGTTGCTTCATCTGACGAGTCTCAATTTCAGCTGCAACATTCAGATGGTCGGGTCAGAATTTGGCATAAACAACATGAAAGCATGGATCCATCCTGCGTTGTCTCAGCGGTTCAGGCTGGTGGTGGTGGTGTGATGGTGTGGGGGATATTTTCTTGGCACTCTTTGGGCCCCTTAGTACCAATTGAGCATCATTTAAATGCCGCAGCCTACCTGAGTATTGTTGGTGACCATGTCCATGCCTTCATGACCACAGTGTACCCATCTTCTGATGGCTACTTCGAGCAGTATAATGCTCCATGTCACAAAGCTCATATCATCTCCAACTGGTTTCTTGAACATGACAATTCACTGTACTCCCGTGGCCTCCACAGTCACCAGATCTCAATCCAGTAGAGCAGCTTTGGGATGTGGTGGAACAGGAGATTCACATCATAGATGTGCAGCCGACAAATCTGCAGCAACTGCATGTCAATCATGTCAATATGGACCAAAATCTCTGAGGAACGTTTCCAACGTCTTGTTGAAAGTAAGCCACAAAGAATTAAGGCAGTTCTGAAGGCAAAAGGGGGTCCAACCTTTTACTAGCAAGGTGTATATTTGTTCAATAGAACACTAGCATTAGATGTAATATACACCGATAAGACATAACATTATGACCACCTCCTTGTTTCGATGCTCATGGAGGTGGATCATTCTCAGCAGTGCAGTAACACTGACATGGTGGTCTTGTGTTAGTGTGCGTTGCGCTGGTCTGAGTGGATCAGGCACAGCAGTGCTGCTGGAGTTTTTAAACACCTCAGTGTCACTGCTGGACTGAGAATAGTCCACCAACCAAAATTATCCAGCCAACAGCATCCTGTGGGCAGCATCCTGTGACCACTGATGAAGGACTAGAGGATGACCAACACAAACTGTGCAGCAGCAGATGAGCTGTTGTCTCTGACTTTACATCTACAAGGTGGACTGACAAGGTAGGAGTGTCGAATAGAGTGGACAGTGAGTGGACACAGTGTTTAAAAACTCCAGCAGCACTGCTGTGTCTGATCCACTCGCACCAGCACAACACACACTAACACACCACCACTGTCACTGTCACTGCAGTGCTGAGAATGATCCACCACCAAAATAGTACCTGCTCTGTGAGGGTCCATGGGGGTCCTGACCACTGAAGAACAGGGTAACAGAGTATCAGAGAAACAGATGGACTACAGTCTGTAACTGTAGAACTACAGAGTGCAGCTATACAGTAAGTGGAGCTGATAAGATGGACAATGAGCGCAGAAACAAGGAGGTCATCGTAATGTCATGCCTGATCAATGTTAATAACATCAATAAACCATCTACTGTGACTCTCCTCAATGAAATTCCAGTATTTACAGCTACCATCCAATACTATCCCCCCACTTCAATACCAGTTTTCACAAGCCCACATCCACTTGGACTCGTCATTTCCCCTCAAGGGAATACTCAGTGCCATCTTAGGCACTACGGGCTGTTCCTTTACTTTATCAGCTCAAGTGAAGGGTGTTAGAACCTGTTGGCAAGTGTGTTCTGTTTAAATAATCCACTCCTCACTGTCCCCTCCACCCCTTCTGCTGTGTGTGGCCTACTGTGTAAAGTAGGTGTGACGTACAGCCGAGTGGTGAGTCGAAGAGGGTGAGTTGGGGCAAGTTGAAAAAATAAGCCTTAGACAATCTATTATGTTAAATCAGGGGCTGCTGATAGAATCCATGCGACAGCTGGAGTACAAAGAGAAGTCAAGAACCAAACCCATGTTTTCCTGACAGTACTCTTTCAGAATGTTTATTTGTATTTACTCTAAAAATCATTTTAAAATAGACCTATTGCTGAGATAAATATTTCTCAACATATAAACAGATATAAAGCATTAGCATGAGAGACCACCTTCGTTTCCACAGGCTGGCCCACTGTAGGCCCATTTTATGCCTCCATGCACTAGACCAGACACTCTCATAGCCATGGACTACATCCTTTAACCCTTTATTGCATGATGTTGCTTCAGGGCAACAAACGTATTTTCCTCAATTTATAATGGCATGATACGTATTTAATGATTAGGAACGGGTTAATACTTAAGAGAACAGTTTGAAAATGCCAGTAAAAAGCATGTACTTTGTCACATTACAATGTTTTGAACATTTTGAAACTTTTTTTTGGGACAGTGCAGTCATTATAGATATTTTTTCTATTTAGAACTGTGTTTTATTCAGAATAATGGGGGGGGCATGTTATTATCTTTAGTATTTAAAGAAGAAAAGTATTTAGACATATTTCTTGACACTGTCATTTTTCCCACTGTCACACAATGTTGCTTGAAGGCAACATACCCCAAAAACCATCCATTCACACATTATTATTATGTTTTTATTTTGATAATCAGGTCTATTTTATCTGAAAATATGAATTAAATCTTTTTTAACACTGCTCTCATAACGCATGCAATAGAGGGTTAATACTGATGCATGCTATGAACTTCGCTTGTAACCTATTTACATATAGTTGGCTGCCATGCATAGCTTCTGTGTGGTTACATCTGCATTGCAGTAACTGTATGGTGGTGAGGGCCATAGATGTTGTGTTATAACATTACTATCCACACACTGAGCACTTTACTAGGAACACTACACTAATACTGGCTTTCTTTGCTCTCAAAACAGCCTCAATTCCTCATGGCATGGGTTCCACAAGATGTTGGAAATACTGCTTTGAGATTCTGGTCGATGTTGATGTGTATCTCGTGCTCTACCACAGGGAAGATCACTGAAGAACACTGAACTCATTGTCGTGTTCATGAAACCAGTTTGAGATGACTTGCTTTGTGACATGGCACATTATAATGCTGGAAGAAGCCATTGGAGGATGGTAAATTGTGGCCATGAAGGGAGGCACATGGTCAGCAACAATGCCCAAATAGGCTTTGGCATTAAACCGAGGATTGACTGATTATTAACCGTCACAAAATATGCCACAAAACCCATTCTCAGCACCATTACACCACCTCTGGGTTACACCAACCATTACACCAACACCGGGCCCGTGGATTCATGCTGTTGGTGCCATTCTGTTCTGACCCACTGCGGCAGCAGAAACTGAGATTCATCAGACCAGGCTACATTTTTCCAGCCTTAAACGGCCCAGATTTGGAGAACCTTTGCCCACTGCACCCTCCTCTTTCTTTCATTGGCTGACAGGAGCAGAACCCAATGTGTTTGTCTACTATTGTAGCCCATCCACCTCAAGGTTCAATGTGTTGTGTTGTAGCAGTTATCTGAGTTATTGTAGCCGTTATGCCAGCTTGAAGCAGTCTGGCCATTCTTTGCTGACCTCTCTCATTTTTTAATTAATATTGCACTGTTCTTAGTCAACTCTAGAGACTGTTGTGTGTGTGTGTGTGTGTGTGTGTGTGTGTGTGTGTGTGTGTGTGTGTGAAAACCCCAGGAGATCAGCTATTATAGAAATACTCAAAGCAGACCACCTGACACCAACGATTATGCCAAGGTGAAAATGACTGAGATCACACTTTTTACCCATTCTGATGGTTAATGTAAACATTACCTGAAACTGTCGGCCTGTGTCTGCATGCCACATGATTGGCTGATTAGATCATTTACATTTATGGCACTTGGCTGACGCTCTTATCCAGAGCCACTTACAATTTGACCATTTTACACAGGTAGGCCAAGGTGGTGTTAGGAGTCTTGCCCAAGGACTCTTATTGGTATAGTGTAGGGTGTTCACCCTGGTGGGGGATTGAACCCCAGTCTACAGTGTAGAAGGAAGAGGTGTTAACCACCACACTAACCAATCAGATAATCTGTCTGAATGAGTAGGCACACAGGTGTTCCTAATAAAGTGTTTGGTGAGTGTATATTTTATTACTAAAAGTACTTCAAAAATGACATTCAAAAAGAAAAATAATCTAAAAATAGGAAATTGAATAACTCATATGGTCTCTCAGTAACTGAGGGAGTGGAGGGTTAGACAATATCCTTGCAGACTAACTTTGGCTCACAGGCCCCCACTTTGGGCAGCCCTGATTTATATTAACTAGCTAAGGAAGTGGAGTTAATAAAATGGTAAATAGTCATTCTAACCAGAAACTCCCACCCCTTCACCTCTGATGCTGTAGGCTAGCGTCTTGCACAAGCTGTGACACTCAACAGGCGCTTCTAACAGTTTTCCAGATTTTCTTCTCAGGTGAATACTTTGCTGTAAATCCACACAACCAATCCAACATTTCACAAGATTTTGTTGGATAGAAGAAAGTATAGCATAATAAATGAAAAGGAAGTGCAATGATTGACATCAATGTTTGGAAATAATGGAATAATTTTCGTTTTTCTGCTATTTAAAATTTAGTCACGAGATTTTCATTATGATGGTTTTTATAACATTACCAAAGATAATTACGATGACTTTTTATGAAGTTTTATTTATATATATATATGAAAAGCGAAAAGCTAGGACTCTATTTAAACCCAGAAATAAGCCAGAGAAGAAAATTTATGACAAGTAAAATATAGAAACAGTCACGATTCTGCACTATTCCTAGCTCATTATTCAAATTTATGCAAATTTGTGACATTGACCACGTTACTGCCTTTACACAAAATGGTTAGATTTGTTTTAGTCTTATTCATTCCACTGAAGCTCATGTTCAGACGCCTCTCAGGTGGATCTGATCTATACTGTAAAAAGTGAAAAAGGGCGACGTTGATATAAAATATTGCCAGTCTATGCCAGCTTGAGTGCATAATGTTAATAAACCAAAAGAGAGCCATACCAAATACTAAGAAAGATTGACATTCATGTAAGTAATTTAAACGATTCTATGTTTCACTCAAATTGAGGTGCTGATAAAATGATTTGTGAGGAAAAGTGCTGTGTTAAATAAAATATGAACTTTTGGACTCCACTATACACTAATTTAAAAAAAAAAAGGATTTTTTTTTCAGAATAAACTGAAATGCTGAACACTGTTCCACTAGAACTGATCCCAGCCGGCGTTCTCTTTGCTCTCGCACTGGCAAATGAAGAGGGTAATTTTGGTAGCTCAGCAATGGAGACCACAGATGTGATTTACACAGCAGCCATTTCAGTCCAGCTCACCAGTGTCCTGCAGTGGTGTAGAGTCTCTAGGACAACAGCTCATGTGTCACCCAGGGACAGCTGCAGCCTTCTCAATCCAAGTTTGGGAAGCTTATAACTGTCACACTACTTTTTTTTCCTGGGGGGAAAGGATGGGGGGTTGTCTTTCACATGTAGGCTGAACCACACTTAGCCTTTAGGAGGAGGAGGATGGAGGAAGAAAATGTCAATGTTTTGTCAAATTAGGGTCATTATAGCAGCCACAGCACCTGTAACACATGAGAAACAGTGCCATAATAAACAGCCGCCTAATATTATACACACACCTCAGAGCTCAGGCGTGAATCATGATCAACTTACTGAACGTGAGAAATAAACACAGCTTTTCATGGTTGTTTATATAGGCAAATCTATTTCCAATCTAAATCTATTTTCAAGTCTATTTAAATGTAACTGGCCAATATTACTGTTGGTTAAAATGACAATGCAGGTAAAATGAAATGTATGAATGAATAAATAAAACTCCCACGCTTTACAGTTGTTTTATGTTCAGCACATGCGGCCATTCTCTAAGGCATATTATCTCCTTACATCAAAATAGCATTGCATATGACAGACAGCGGCAACTGCACCTCCTTAGGTGTCAGCATGTTTACTCATATATATGCAAATGGTGTTGCTGGCAGCCACAAGATTAAGCACACAAACAGGCATTTAAGAGACAGTTAACTATGTAATGCCACAGAATCAATATCATTTTAGATATTAACTTACTTATTTTATGCAGGGACAGTGTTTTCAATTGTTATCCATAGCACTAAATGCAAGATTCTACTGAGATATTCTTGATGGTGGTTCAGCTTATAAGGTGACTGAGACAAATAGATATACCACAATAAAACACACCTCGATGTTTTGTAACGGTTTCATCCACCAGATCAGCACCAGATAAAAGTTTCTATGAGCACCATCTCCTGGACAGCTCACAAACTGAAAATGTAAAGGAAAGCATAAAAAAGTGGGATCTGTCATACTGCAGATAGCGCCCTCTTCTGGCGGTGGAATGAGATAGCCCTCAATTATTGCTGTGATACCAGAATGACTGATTTCATTCTTTTTTTCTGTTTCTGTCCTGACCCTGCACACCTGACTTTATTTAATTTTTTAAAACAGCAGTATTTAAATGTGCCAGTCTAAATAATTAAAATTAAGAACTTCAATAGTCGTGAATACAGCCAAAATGCCCAGCTGTCACTGTCACATAAAGAAAACAAACACAGACAGGTGGCCAAACACTGGTCACATATGCAACACAAAACACATGAATGCAAAGTATTAATTGTGCATGTTTAGACATTTTATTGCAAATATTTACTTCTGTTAGTTCTACTTAAGACTTAAGTTAAGACTAAGACTTCATTTCTAGTAGAAGGCAGAAGGATTTGTTATGTTTACTTTATACAGAAACAATTCTGACAAAATTGCCCTGTATGGCTGGAAGGGTTCCCAAAAAGAACAGCAGCTTTTTATGTATTTGTAGACACAATTTATTGATTATGAAGTACTTTGGCCTTCTGAATTTAATTCTGTACATTTATGATATTAAGGCAGGGTCAACTGATTCACTTTGACTAGGCAAGTGCTGATATAAAAAATCTACCAAGATAATTACCAAACCTTTAATCACGGTCTATATTATTAAAGCTGTGTTTAGTTGCCTGCAATGGACTGGTGACCTATCCAGGGTGTATCCTGTCTTCTGCCCAATGACCGCTGGGATAGGGTCCAGCAACCCTGAGGGAGAAGCGGCTTAGAAAATGTATGTGTGTGTGTGTGTGTGTGTGTGTGTGTGTGTGTGTGTGTGTTGCAGACTGCTAACATGCCAACAGGCCAACACTATTCAAGGACTAATAATAATAATAATAATAATAATAATAATAATAAATACTCCATTAAGTTAAAAGAAAACATCACCTGAATGTCTGAAGCTTCTAATATCTGTGCTTAAGCCATAGTTTTGGACCAAAGGATGTACATTGCACAAAACATATAAGGTCAGGAGCCCTTTTGATTATCCCTTTCACTTGTGCCATAAAGAGAAATCCAATTTGGAGTAGCTGACATGAGCAAGATCGCGACTACAGAACGGCATGACTTCAGAGGTCTCTATCGAAAGTGAACTTGGTCAGTCATTTTGGTTGGGCCTAGGCCTGCTAGGTCCGCTCATAGTGTGGCCACTGCACAGAATACTGGAGCACTGCAGAGCATAATTACAGGAGGAGGCACAGCTACTCATTTGGATCACACCACCAGCATTACTAACCAATTAAAACCTGCAGACACATACAGACTACAAAAATAGATGCCAGAGAACAGTGCAGTGAAAATACCAAGTATGGCATAACCTTCTGATCTATGGCAACAACTGATTGTGAAAATGTGTTATGATTATGTCAAGAGCCCATCAGAATTACAATAAAATTAGTGTTACTATCAAATAAAAACATCAAAATACCTTGATTGTTGAGGGTTCAGCTGGAAGTGACTGAAGTCTACACATTGTGTAATTCTGGTTGGTTGATCCTGATTTTCACCACCATCTGGAAGTCAACAAAATGTGATCAAATAAACCAACAGACTGGGTTTAACTGAGTTAAAGGGAACCATTTATTTTTCTAAATTTATATATAACTATATTATTCACAGTGGTGGTGATACTGACGGCATCTCTTTATAAAGCACTTAAATGAGTTAAGTATTGATTGCAATGTATTGTACTGCCCTTATGTATTGTACTGTATTGTATGGTATGGTATGGTATGGTAGTGTAATGTATTGTATTGTTTTGTATTGTACTGTATTATATGGTATTGTATGGTAGTGTAATGTATTGTATTGTAATGTATTGTATTGTAATGTATTGTATTGTATTGTATTGTAATGTATTGTAATGTATTGTATTGTATTGTATTGTATTGTAATGTATTGTAATGTATTGTATTGTATTGTACTGTATTGTATTGTATTGTATTGTAATGTATTGTATTGTAATGTATTGTAATGTACTGTAATGTATTGTATTGTAATGTAATGTAATGTATTGTATTGTATTGTATTGTATTGTAATGTATTGTATTGTATTGTAATGTATTGTATTGTAATGTAATGTATTGTATTGTATTGTATTGTAATGTATTGTAATGTATTGTATTGTATTGTATTGTACTGTATTGTATTGTATTGTAATGTATTGTATTGTATTGTATTGTATTGTAATGTATTGTATTGTAATGTATTGTATTGTATTGTATTGTATGGTAGTGTAATGTATTGTATTGTATTGTAATGTATTGTATTGTATTGTATTGTAATGTATTGTAATGTATTGTATTGTAATGTAATGTATTGTATTGTATTGTATTGTATTGTATTATAATGTATTGTATTGTATTGTAATGTATTGTATTGTATTGTATTGTAATGTATTGTATTGTATTGTATTGTAATGTAATGTAATGTATTGTATTGTATTGTATTGTATTGTATTGTAATGTATTGTATTGTATTGTATTGTAATGTATTGTAATGTAATGTATTGTATTGTATTGTATTGTATTGTAATGTATTGTATTGTATTGTAATGTATTGTATTGTATTGTAATGTAATGTATTGTAATGTAATGTATTGTATTGTATTGTAATGTAATGTATTGTATTGTACTGCTCTGTGTTCAACTCTGCTCCTTTTCTCTCAGTATCAACAGTGACTCTCTGTTTCTAGCAGTATCTGAGCTCAGGACCAGCTTTCTCTCTAACTTACTGGTAACTAGCAAAGATACTTTCTACAGACAGACAAAGCACTTCTTGTAAGTCACTCTGGACAAAAGCATCTCCTAAATGCTGTTGATGTAAAACGTAAATGATAGGAACCAGACATCTGAAGAATTTAAAGCCTCCAAGAAGCCCCTTCATAGGAAGTTTTTACATGAAATGATATGTTGTGAATGCTGCTTGTTGCCTGAGACAGTCTTTTGTGGCAGTTCTGTGATAAAGTCGTGGCCTAAAACATGTCCATAACCCAATCATAGTGGAAGGGTACATGCAGGGGGTTGTGAGGCGAAATAGTTTCCAAATAATATAAATATTTTTCAGATTTATCATCGCCAACATCACATATAAAAGCTCAGAGGACACATGTACGTTCACCGGTGGTTTTGGGTAGTAACTAAAATGGTTATATCTGTGTTGTAGACTGAGCGACGCCTGGTTCCCATCACCACCACTGTAAAGAAATCCAAGTCTCTAATGAAGCACTTCATATTAAACCACTCTGAATGAATTTCTTTGCATTGTAACCACTCAATTATGCACAAATGTGGAAAAATAAGCAGAGTCCCCCTTCAAGCAGCGCTTGTACTTCATCTTCAGGCCATATAAATGAATAGGGGGATATTTGCAACAGTCCTCGGCTTCTGTTTAAATGTTTTGTTAGCAACGTCACTTCAGTTCAGTGCTTCTGTGGAATGCTCATAATGTTCATCTGGCGTTTGACACCACATGGAGCTTTTTATGGAGCTTTTAAACTCCTATAACTCAAAATTACTGCATTATTTTACATTAAAAAAGCATTTATAAAACATGATTTTGCTCAAATGCATATCCATATCAACCCACTCATTTTGGACTCGCAAGCGAGCGCCCTCTAGCGTTTGAGAAACCCAGAAGACATTCGCTGTTGTCAGAAAAAAACCTCATACCTCCAAAATGGTAACTTTACAGGAGAAGGGAAAAAGACCTACTTCACTTCTGATGTAAGTCAATGGAACCAGACTTAACTGGGGCCATAAACTCGGCCCAGTAGATCATCGGCAGCCAACATCCTGAAGGACACATTTCACCCAGGACATCATCTGTTCGACCTGCTGCCCTCCGGTAAACGCTTAAGGTCCATCCCATCCCAGACAAACAGACTCAAAAACAGCTTTTACCCCAGAGCCGTATGGAACTGAACACATCCAAACACACACACTGACAAGGACTTTCTATAGAACACTGTGCTCAGTAGAACCGACTGAACAGCACTACTGCTCTTTACTGGCACTGATGTCATAGGACTCTGTACACTGTTCCAGTGTTCCACTCCACCTCTGTTCTATTTATTAATAATTTATTATTTATTATTCATTTGTTCTCGAGAGTGCGATCTATAGTCTATATTCTTTCTGTGTAATAATTCTTAGATGTGCAATATTATATAACTCTATAAACTGTCCAAGGAATGTCCAACTACAACTGCTACCTCACCTGTCTATTGTCTATTGACTGTTTTAGAATATGTAGTTTTATAGTCCCTTTTCTTTATATATTAAGATTTTTGATACTTTTTTTCCCTTAAACACTGCACTTTATATATTTTATCCTTATGTTTAAATTCTTCTGTATGTAGGAAGTGCAGTTGGATTGCTGCTCAATTTCGTTGTACACTGTGCAATGACAATAAACGATTCTCATCTAATCTCATCTCATCTCATCTCATCTCATCTCATATCATCTCATATCATATCATCTCATATCATCTCATCTCATCTCATCTCATCTCATTTTGGGCCATTTCTTTTTCTCTGTCCACCGTGAAACACAATGCAGAGAACAGGTCATTTCAAATTATGTCAAAAACTGAAATGGAGACACTGTGGCTCTCCTCCTCTAAACCCTCTGACCAACCCTGGTCCTGGAGATCTACCTTCCTGAAGACTCTAGCACCACAATCTGCTCCACCTGTTCCTCCACACTAACTTCCTCAAAAGACCTTGACTGGCTGGATCAGATGCATGGGTGTAGGTACAGGGAAAGGGGCAGCATGTTAGCTCCAAACTGGGAATAACCTCTGCATGAAAGCAGAGCTGCGTCCAGAACCAGTAATCCGTAAATAATCCGACTAACAGCTCAATCGGAACAGAATACGTCCATGTAAACACCTCAACCGGGATAGGCTAAATTAGTCCGATCGAGGCCATTCGGAATACAGCATCCATCCGATTGAACGAGGTGGGTAATCCTGTAAATAATCCGTTAAATATTAGAATAATAGGCACGTACCCGCCTGCGTCCGATTACACTCCAATCGGAACGTGTAAATGCGTTCTGCGCATGCGGGTCGCGTCACATGGCAAGCATCGTGCATGTAAACGAGTTTCCGTCGGATTGAGTGAGCATAAACACCGCAATCTGAGTCTGTAATCGGAATGGATTTAATCGGATTGGCAAAAATCTTTGTATGTAAACACGACCAGGGTGCGTCAAAACACGGCCAATAGCGACCCGTTCACTGGTGTTACTATGTGCAGTATGTGCTTCTAGATGTATAGCAGGACAGCTGGTGACCAGTCGTCTAGCTCATATTAGCAGTTAAACAGCAAATTAACTGACTCCCCTTCGAGCAAACAGGTGTCGGTGAGCTGTCTGTTGGGCTGATGAGCTTTAGCACACCATTGAGTCCAAACTGGCTTTTTTCAGTTCAACTTTATTGTCATTATACAATACAGGGTAGGACAGTATAGCGAAACACTATCGGGCTACTTTTCCAGTGCAGTAATAAAAGATGCATAGTAAACAGTGCAAAGACAAAGACAATAAAAGACAGACAGAATGTGCCTAATCAGTAAATACAGGTGTCAAACGTAGGCAAGATGTGCATAGGTAAGTGTTATAGGTGTGTTGGACGTATAGACAGTTAGTGCACAGTCAGATATTCAAGTCTGTCAGGTATATAGACAGTGAATTGCAGTACAGTACAGAAAATGCAGTGATTTGTATATAAAGTGTTGTTGTTAAGCTCAGGTCGAAGCTGCCGGTGTGACCAGTTTGACAGCCCGGGGATTCTGGCTTTAGAAGCATATGGAAGGCTATCGAGTGTTTCTCGATCTTACCGCAATATCTGGAGTTTAACCTTCAAAATAAATCACAAAAATGCCAGTGTGCCAACAACTTGTCCTTCCTGGCAAGTGGTCTTACTGTGCATTCGCATATCACTAGTAGTTCAGCGTGTGTGTTAACCGGTTGTTACGGAGCCCCGCCGGTGACGCCCTGTATAAATAAAAACTAATGCGTGGCCACGCCTTGTTAACACGTGGGAACGAGATCCTAATGCGTAGCCACGACTTAGTAAGGCGTGGGAATGAGATGATTAAGTCATGGCCATGACTTTGTAAGGCGTGGGAACGGGATCATGACATATTAAGTCGTTCCCACGCCTTAATAAGTTGTGTCTGCGACTTAATTATCTCGTTCTCACGCCTTACTAAGTCGTGGCCACGCATTGTTTTTATTTATACAGGATGTCGCCAGCGGGGCTCCGTAATTTGTTGTGTTTTTAATGCTGGTAATGTTTTCCGATAAGGGCATTTGCCAGTTTCTTGTTCAAATTCTCTCGTTCCACCTTAAAGATTGCAGCATTTACGCGCTGGCGCCTGAGGCATTGAAGCAACTGCTGCTCCATTTAAGGTGGAACGGGAAAGTTCTAACAAGAAACTGACAAAAAATACACTGACATCAGCTTTGTGGTTTAAATGCTGGTAGCTTTTAAGGTGATTTAGACAACCAGGGTAAAACTCACCTTTTCTCTATATAATTAACGATCACAACTGCAGAAGTGATGTGATGTAGTGTACCATAACACTGAGCTACAGCTGCCATATTTTAGTTTTCCTGCACTGCCGTGACAAACAGGGAGAGGAAAAGTGGATAGAAGCACTGGTTTCACTGGAAACAGCTGAAATGCTATGTGTGTGGTGTAGCCCTGTTAACTGCTGCTGCCTCACATCAAGTAGTTTCTGTGTCTTTGTACAGCATGCAAGCGATTTTTGTAATATGGGTGCTACTATAATAAAGGAGAACTTTTATATGTAGCTAGTATTAAATAACTTAAGCTGGCTATGATGGTTAGAGGCCATTACTAACTGTGGCTACTACACCAAACTGTTAGCCAGCTAACATAAAGCACCTTTCTGCAATATATTACCAGAGAACTGTTAGAGAGAATTCCCGCTCTGCAATGTCTTCCGGTTTTCTCAAACGCTAGAGGGCGCTCCCGAGTGAGTCCAAAATGAATGGGTTGATATGGAGCATTTGAGCAAAATCATAGTTTAGAAATGCTTAAACATTTTTAATGTAAAAGAGTACAGTCATACCCTGAACACAGAATCAGCATAAAAAATTTTAACACCACAGTTATATTTTAAGAGCTTTTAAACTCGACCTATAGGTGTTTAAATTGATGCCTCATGTACATTCATAACGGCTGTGAGCACAAACAGCCAATGAGCTGCTCTGCTCGCCAACCAATCAGCTCTCAGTAGCAGTGATGTTAGCGTCCTGCTGCCCAAAAGTAGTTTACTGTAGAAAAAAGGAAACAAAAAGGCAAGTTTTCTTTGCTTTTTTAGTGAAATACATCCTTCTACTTTCTAAAATTAAAGGAAAGTTCTGGGTAAGTGAATAGAAACCTATCTATCTACCTATCTACCTACACGATATTACCAAAAGTATTCGCTCATCTGCCTTCATACGCATATGAACTTGAGTGACATTCCATTCTTAATCCATAGGGTGTAATATGATGTCAGCCCACCCTTTGCAGCTATAACAGCTTCAGCTCTGCTGGGAAGGCTTTCCATGAAGTTTAGGAGTGTGTTTATAGGAATTTTTGACCGTTCTTCCAGAAGCTCATTTGTGAGGTCAGATGCTGATGTTGGATGAGAAGGCCTGGCTTCTCCACTCTAATTCATCCCAAAGGTGTTCTATCAGGTTGAGGTCAGGACTCTGTGCAGGCCAGTCAAGTTCTTCCACACCAAACTGGCTCATCCGTGTCTTTATGGATCTGCTTTGGGCACTGGTGCTCAGTCATGTTGGAACAGGAAGGGGCCGTCCCCAAAATGTTCCTATAAAGTTGGGAGCACAAAATTGTCCAAAATCTCTTGGTGCTGTGTTTTACAGATGATGTGGTTGATCTTGGTTTCATCTGTCCAAAGAATGTTCTTCCCGAACCGTGCTGGCTTTTTTAGATGTTTTTAGCTTAGAAGTCCAATCTAGCACTTTTATTCTTGAGGCTTATGAGGGCTTGCACCATGCAGTGAACCCTCTGTATTCATGCAGTCTTCTCTTTATGGTAGATTTGGGTATTGATACGCCTACGTCCTGGAGAGTGTTGTTCACTTGGTTGGCTGTTGTGAAGGGGTTTCTCTTCACCATGGAAATTATTCTGCGATCATCCACCACTGTTGTCTTCCGTGGGCGTCCAGGTCTTTTTGCATTGATGAGTTCACCAGTGCTTTCTTTCTTTCTCAGGATGTGCCAAACTGTAGATTTTGCCACTCCTAATATTGTAGCAATTTCTCTAATGGGTTTTTTCTGTTTTCACAGCTTAAGGATGGCTTGTTTCACCTGCATGGAGAGCTCCTTTGACCGCATGTTTTCTTCACAGCAAAATCTTCCAAATGCAAGCACCACACCTCAAATCAACTACAGGCCTTTTATCTGCTTAATTGAGAATGACATACCGAAGGAATTGCCCACACCTGCCCATGAAATAACATTTGAGTCAATTGTCCAATTAATTTTAGGTCCCTTTAAAGGAGGCTGAAACTCCTAAACCCTTCATCCAATTTACTGTGGATACCCTCAAATGAAAGCTGAAAGTCTAGACTTTATGCCCATATATAACTATAACTTGAACATGTTTCAGTAAACAGGTAAAAGAACAAAATTTGTGTCAGTGTCCAAATATATATGGACCTAACTGTACTTAACCATAACAGTGGTATGCTGATGTACTTAAATATTATCCCTTTTTGCTAGAATAGAAATGCACTGACGAATGTTTCTGATGTGTTCAGTGATAAAGTGTCACTTATTTATCATAATTCAGTTAAAGTAACAATTACATAAGGACACTTAGTACCAGACTATCACCATTAGATATAGTTTGAATCTATCTAGTATTATATGTAGTATTTAGTATTATTAAGAGTTACAGAAATGAAAATACTCGCTCATTCTACTGTCCTAGCGTCAGCATATGACATAAGGTTGGTTAGTGTAGTGGGTAACACCTCTGCCTTCTACACTGTAGACTGGGGTTCAATCCCCCTCTGGGTAAGAACCCTATGCTATACCAATAAGAGTCCTTGGGTAAGACTCCTAACACCACCTTCGCCTACCTGTGTAAAATGATCAAATAAGTCGCTCTGGATAAAAGTGTCTACCAAATACCGTAAATGAGAATGCCATAACAGTATGATGCAACTGTGTCTGCATGAGGAAACTGTCAACTGTTCCCCAGACTGAAAACCCAGACACCATGTTAGTGCTGAAAACATGCTTTATTGAATCAATTATAATACTCAAGGAGGTTGCATTTATAAATAATACTACAGTTCTAAATAAAATCAAACCAAAGTGTGGGACATGTAGTTAATGTATCAATTTAGTTCTTTACACAGCAGATGTTGTTGCTGTGGTACACTTGCTTGATGTTTGCCCAACCACTATCAAGGTGAGTTCTAAAGCTAACACACAAACACACAAGGCAACAAAGCAATCCTCCAAGAGGAGGCTCTGCTTCTGCAAGGAAGTACAAGATAAACTTTCCTTATTGGCCAGGTGATGTTATTTCTGAAAGTGTATTCAAGCCGTCCCTTGACAGAAACAGAGCACATTTAACATCTTAGCTCATAAAGTGCAGGCCGCTCGCACTTTGAGCATGTCAATAAAATGGTGGTATGACATAGTCAGTCTGAACACAAGGCCTAGTCATGCTGCTTACATGAGGGTAAGATGCAAACAGCATTCAAGGTCTTATGGTCAAGTTATAAATTCATATGAGTACGGTAAGATCACCGCATGTGCATACATGCAGTGTTTATCTTTGTCTCTCAGATCTAGTAAAACTTCAACAGGGAGCCTCTCTACCTGCTGAGGCAATCTTAAGACTTCAACTTATTGTTGAGGCACAGAGTTTAGTTTCAGGTTTAACAGGGTATTCGTTTCCATGAGAAACTTTCTCCTGATAAACAATTAGTTCCATTTGTTTCAGTTAATATTGTCATAAATAACAATTCATACATTTCCCATAACCGTTATATTCGGCTATATACATTATGTACATGTCACAGAAAAATGGATCAAAAATCCTAGTCATAATTATCCAATATGGCACATTTTATAACAACTTTAGACTTTAGTCTAGTTTGGCATAAATTAATGTCAAGTTTGGTATAAAAATAGATATATTTACAGGAACAGATATCGAGGCATTTATCAAGTAAATATTATCTTATTTGCTCATTCAATACATAAAAAGGCACGTAATCAGGAAACGGGGATAGATTTGATCATTATTCGTTTTACAGCGATCGAATACTGATGGTGATGGTTGCTGTGTCAGATCCATGCTCGTTGGACAGTTTTAGGGTATACACCCCAGCATCACTCTGTTTTACACCAGTGATGATGAGTGTAGTCAAGTCCTCTGTGGTCTCAATGTGGAACCTCCCACTCTCTTCAGCTGTTGGAAGTATTTTTCCACCACGAGACCACTCGATGCGGGGTGAGGGCTCTCCAGAGAAAGCACAGGCTACAGTCAAAACCTTTCCAGTTTCAATGCTGATATCTTCTGGAAGGGCTTCGATTCTTGGTGCTAGACCTTTGGGGCGGAAAAACATGCAGGAACTTAGTCTTTCATAAATAAAGGACCCAGTGAGTCATATAAATGCTTGAGAAATGAACAGAAGACAATAAGGCTACATTCACATGGTACAAGTCTAATTTTGTAAAATGTCACACAAAATCTGAGCTTTTCAAATCTGATTCACTTTCATGTATTGAGCTGGTTTGGCTATATATCTGATTCATGGCCATGTGCATGGCAATAACTAGCAATGAGGACACTGAGGTCTGGAAGCCGGTGCTCTTAGAAGGTATTTTTTTTACATATCGCTGTTGTCAGAAGAAAACCTTGTATCTCCAGAATGAACTCTTTACGAGAGAAAGAAAAAAAACCTTACTTTTAATGTAAGTGGATGGAACTAGAGCCCCCCACCCCCCCAAGTAATTTTGGGCCACTTCTTTTAGTCTATTCATCTTGAAATTTACATACAATGTAAAGGGCAACAGGCATTTTAAAATTATGTCAAAAACTGAAAAATGTCAAAAATGGAGATACAAGGTTTTCTTTCTTCTCATAAGATATAATGTGAAAACAGAGCTGTTCTGTTAATGCAGTAGCCTACATAGAGGTGCAGCCATGGGTATCACGGCTAACACAATTAAATGGGGATAGAAAATGTATTGTCTCATTTTTTAAGATAAAGAAATTGGATTTGTTTTTTGTAAGTGCTGTCACTGCATTATGACCAATCAAATTATTACACTCTCTGCCAAGGTCCACCTTATTTTCCTCAGCTCTCCAAGCACTTCTTAGTAACTGCTGCTATCTGCCATTGCCTCAGTTTTTTATCAGCACCTGTCATGTTCACAACTAGCATGAGGACACAGAGGTCCATGGTAGTTTAGTACCCGTTTTATGTGATTCAATGAGGATATTCAGTTGTGCAGCATTCATACTATAGGCTGAAATACAACATGGCTATAAAAAATATGAAAGTGTATGAGTGTAATTAATAATTATGCTTGTTAAATACAAACTACAATGTTTTTTTGTTTGGATCACTCAATGTTGCTAGCTATATCCACATGCATTAGTCTAATTTCAGTAGCTGCTCAGTTTAGGTTACAGGCTCTGTAAATATATGAGAATGTTTTTTGTGTCCTACTCATAACATACAACAAGCTAGAAAATTCTCTGTTAACTTGCATATTGAACGTTGGTGTGTATTTTATCTCATTAACTGTATGAGCATCTTACCTTTCCTGTTAGCTGGGCTTTCGTAGAGACAGACCTTTATATCATATGTTTAATATATCGCTGTTGTCGGATCAAAACCTCATATCTCCAAAATGGTAACTTTACAGGAGAAGGACAAACCATACTTTACTTATAATGTAAGTCAATGGAACTAGACTTTTTTCCAAGTCAATGTGGGTCCATGCATCATGAAATTTACACACGATGTAAAGGACCACAGATACTTTCGAATTAAGTCCAAAACTGAAAAACAACAAAAATGGAGATACGAGGTTTTGTTCTGACATTAGCAATATGTTTTTTCAGAAATCTATGAGGACCAAAATGCAAAAAAAGCGATGAGCAGAGAGAGAGGCAAATCAAATAAAATCAGCTATAACCTGATTTAATACAAAAGCAAAGCAACTGATGCTTTTGTGCCATCTTCTTGCTGTAATAATGAATGAATGAGAGCTTTTTAAAGCTAGTTATCTTCACAGCGAAGGCTTGTTCTGCTGGTTACTTTGTTGTCCACGAGATGTTATTGATAAACACATGAGGGTTGTTTCAGGACACAGGTCCATTCACATTAATGATGGACTTGAGTCTTTTACCTACAGGAATGTGAACCATCAAGTTGGAAAAATCGGATCTGAGAAAAAAAATCAGAATTGAGCAATAAGCCTTGTAATGTGTACGTAGCCTAACTCACCTTGACCACTATGCAACATGGCTCTAATTGAAGACCCCTCAGCATGTGAATGACTTGACATAACACTGCTTGAGCTCACAGCATACACTGATTCAGACGTCATGGACGACATGCTGGACATAGACATTGTTTCAAATTTCATTTCAGCCATGGATGAACTGCTGAATGATGTTTCCTGCATTGTGCTCTCCATGTGCATGGATTTTGAAGAGAAGCTTTCTTGCATGCTGCTGACAGTAGCACTCTCTCTCATAACCATCTCAGCTCCCTCATGGATCTTGGAGGATGTTGATTCTGCAAGAAGAGAGAATGTGCTATTATTATTTGTATTAAGGTGGTTATACATTGGTTTTTCAAAAGCAATCTATACATTAAATTTAATTTACCTTTTATAGCCAAACGTGTGGACACAAAAGTCGTTATTTTTGTATAGATGGACTGGAACACTTGGCCAGTGAAGGAGAATGATGTTCTTACAACTGCTCCACTCTCTGCAATCATTTCACAGGAATATTCACCCTGATCACTCTCAGACAAATCAGAAATAAAGAGACAGCAAGTGCCATCAGCGGAGGTATGCATCTGATAGCGATTACTCTGGCTTAGTTTCCTGCTATCCTTGTACCACACAATCTCCCTCACAGAGCTCTCAGCCACACAGATCATCTTCACCTTGTCTTCAAATGCCTCAGCTTTGAGTTGCTGGAGGATCTTTGGAGGTGCCTCCTTTGTAGGTGTTGGTGATTTCACCGTAAGTGGGGATTTAACCCTTTTGGGTGACATTATTGGTTCAGGAGACTTTGCTGTTAGTGGGGATTTGACCCTTTGAGGCTCAGGAGACTTAAAGCCTGTTGGTGATTTAACTCTCAGAGGAGAAGTGATTGGCTCTGGAGATTTCATGCCTGTTGGAGATTTCACTCTAAAAGGTGAAGATACTGGCTCTGGAGACTTGAGCGGAGGTGGAGATTTTACTCTTGGAGGAGATGCTATTGGTTCAGGAGACTTCAGACCTGCGGGAGATTTAACTGGTTCTGGAGACTTGACTGGTGGTGGAGGGGAAGCAACTGCTTCAGGAGACTTCACTTGTGGTGGGGACTTAACTCTTGGAGCAGCAGTACTTGGCTCAGGAGACTTCACTCTTAGTGGGGATTTGACTCCCTCTGGTGATTTAATCCGAGGTTCAGGGGACTTAACACCAGCAGGTTCTGGTGATTTCACTGAAGGCCCTGGAGACTTAACTGTTGGCACTGGAGATGTGAGAGGAGATTTTACTGATGGCTCTGGTGATGTCATAGAAGGTGTTGATGGTTTCACTAAAGGCTCAAGTGTTTTTACTGCTGGCTCAGGAGATTTAACTTGTGGAGATGGTGTAACAACTTCCACTTTTGGTGCTGGTTTAGAAATGGTCAAGGTAAACTTTGCCTCTTGCCTTCCTTCTACATTTTCCACTAGTACAGAGTAGCTACCTTCATCGGAGTACTCAACTGAAGATATTTCGAATGTAGATTTGTACTGTGTTGTTGTCACATGTACACGATGGGAAGTGACAACAGCACGTCCCTCATGCATCCATGTGACACTTGGTGCTGGCTCTCCATCAATATCACAGGTAAATCTTGCAGACTCGCCCACAGATACTGTTAGAGATTGCGGTTTGGTAAGTATTTTGGCTGACAGAGTGGCTTTGACTTTCTTTGCTGTTACCTCTGTTGCAGCTATAGACTCGACTGTTTTTGTTTTAGATTCAGATGTATATCGTTCTGAGGATGAATATGAAGTTGATGACAGGTATTCAGTAGATGCATGTCTGATGGGTGAAGACGTAAGCCTTTCAGACTTGTATCTTTCAAAAGCAGAAACTTCACGGCTTTCAGTAAATTTGGTCTTGGCCTCTTTGATCTCTAAGTGTGTCCTTGAGGCAGAAGAGGCCCTGATTGATGTTGTATGATAATAGTCAGTCTTTGTAATTTCAGGTACAAATGCTGTTGGAGCTTCATCATCTTTGCGTCTTGATGAATATGTTGTAAAAGCTCCTCCTGAGACATCAAGAGTTCCATAATCTGATGTTTCTCCCTTCAAGTTTGTGCAGACAGCACGGTATGTGCCACTATCTTCTGCTTGGCAATCAATAATTTGAAGAGTCAGAACTCCACTCATGTTTGTAAAGTGATATTTGCTGCTTTCCTGAATTGGTTGTCCATTATGGAACCACTGTATTTCAGCTTCTGGCTTTGATTGGACATTCAGTGTGAACTTAGTGTCCTGACCACTTGGTACACGATGTGAGCGCATTCTAACTGTGATGCGTGGGGCATGGTCAAGGCTAAAGGGTTGCTGTGTCACAACCTGATATTTGCGCTCAGATTTGAGAGCAGCTTTTCTTGCCTCATATCGAGACATGATGTCAAACCTTGCAGATCTTTCGAATCTAGACGAGGACCTTGAGGACCTTCTCTCAGGAGACACAGGACTAGGAGAGCGTGGACGTGTCCTCTCAGGAGTGGGAGATCTTCTCTCAACAATCTCACCTTCAGCCTCAACGGTCACACGTGCACGAGGTGGTCTGATCAATTCAGAGACAGGACGCATCAGTTCAATATATGTTGGAGACAAAGATCTCCTCCTTCTCATGAAATGGGAAATAGGAGGTGGAGAACCACGAGGCTTTTCTGCTGCCACAACATGTTTGGTCTCCACCAGATGTGTAACTTCAGTTTTGTGGACAACCCTAGGTGATGGATGACGCAGTGCAGCTAATTCAAAGCGAACAGGGCTACCACTTGGAGGAGAGGCAGAAAAGCCAAGTTCAAGTTCTTCCTCAATCTCTTGACTCTCTACATCTGTTCTTCTCTTTGTCAGGTACTCCTCTAATTCTTCATCTGAGAGATCACCTAGGGAACGTCTTCTCTGTCTGAAAGAAACCTCTGACTTAGGAGATGGTGAACGCCTTGCTGGTCTTACAGTTTCCAGATCATCTAGTGTAAGCTTTGGAATACGCCACCTTGGCCTGTACTGATCAGTGATTCTGGGGAGAGGCATGACATAGAATTGCTCCCATCTGGAAAGACGGATGCGTTTCTGTCTCCTCTGCACAACTCTCTCCATACGCTCAGAAATCTCATACTGGTCACGGAGTTTCTTGTACCATTTCATGTCAGATAAAGCCACAAAGTGTTTGATACCCACGTCCTCTGTAAGAACAGTTGGGTCATGCACACGGGCCTCTGGAATTTCATAAGGCATTCTGATCTTCCTACTCTCCTCTTTAATTTTCTTGATTTCTTTGTCTTCTTTATCAGAGATATCAAACTCACCCTGGACATTCTTGGTGCTTACTGCAGGTTTATATAATTCAGCAGCTTCCTTCAATGCCTCCTGTGCCACAGGATTAAGTGCAATCACTTCTGCTTTAGAAAATTGTTGTGCCATTTTCAGCGTCTTTTCTATTTGATTTTGGACATATTTCTGTTTGTCGTCCTCACTCTTGAACTCCCTTCTGGTGTAAGTTAAACGTTCAACCTTGAGAGTGGCTTGACAACTAGCTGAGCCAGCTGAGTTTGTTGCAGTGACCTTGTAAGTGCCAGAATCCTCCAGAAGTGTTTCTCTTATATGGAGAACATGATGGCCTATGTCTTCTAGAACAACTTCAACTTGTGGTCTGAACTCAAGGGGCTTGCCATCTTTTTCCCATTTTAGTGTTGGTTGTGGAGTCCCTGTCACTCTCAAATCAAAGCGGACACTTTGTCCCTCAACACATTCTGTATTTGCCAAAAGGCGCTTAAACATTGGTCTCATTGTGTCTTCAACAACAGGGTGAGGTGTTACTGTTAGGCGTGCCTTGCAGCTGTCTTCACCAAACTTGTTGTTTGCTACAACAGTGTATTCACCATCGTCCTCAAGCTCAACACTGTGAATCATTAGCTGGTAAAGACCCTTGTCACTTGTAATTGTGAATTTCTTGGGATCGGGTTTGATTCTATGTCCTGCCTTCAGCCACGTCACTTGTGGCTCAGGATGTACAGTTATTGTTACACCAAAGCGTACATCCTCACCAATGTATGCTGAACGGTTATACAGTGGCAGAGTAAACTCAGGTGGCCTTTGAAGAAGTTTTGTTTTATCAATTCTACGTTTGGGCTTCTTGAGTGAACGTCCCAGGAAGTATTCACGGTGAGACCTCACACTCTCAACAAACAGCTCTGCGTAGGCATTGTCCTCCCTATCTTCATTGACAACTTTGCATCTGTATAGTCCATCATCACATTCCTCAATGTCTTTGACGTAGATGCTTGCAACTCCACTAGCATAGCTGATTTCATACTTGTGACTGGCTATCAATTTACGAGAGCCAAAGTACCAGGTTACCTCTGTGTTTCTGTCATAGTTTTGAATGCTACATACAAATCGAACATGGCCACCTTCTTCAGCAGAGCCATGCATGACTGGGCCTGCTCTCAGGCCTTGTTCTGCATGTCCAACCTTGACTCTGCCAAATGCAACATTTCTCAGGTTTCTGTAACTGCCACCATAGGCAACACGAGCTGCTGAAATCACAGTGCTCCACTCCTTCTTGGCTAGTGACTGGTAGTATCGTCTGTGTCTCAAGGTCTTTATCACCTTAGAACTGATGTTTTCTATTTTCATCTTAAGCCAAGGATGTTCCAAAGCCTCCGATGCAGTCATACGATGTTTGCGTTCTTTAGTCAGTAGCCTGTCGATGAAGTCCATGCCCTCAAGACTGGTGTCTTTGAAGGCCTCACTATCAAATATGTATTCAGCATTGGAGATGTGCTCAATCATTTTCTGAGTTGATTCAGCAGCGAATGGATTGAGGCCACTAAGGAGTACAAATGCAAGGACACCAACTGACCACATGTCAGTGGCTGTGGTAACAAAATCACTGTTGTGGATCTCTGGTGCACAGTACTCAGGGGAAGTGAACTGAATTCTGATATTTTCTCCAGGTGTCAACAGCCTAGCCTGGCCCATTTCAATGATCTTGATCGTACTACTCTTCCTTGTGGCATAGACAATGTTATCAGGTCTTATGTCAAAATGACCATAGTTGAGGCCATGCAAGAACTTCAGCGCCTGACAAACTTGTCTCATGTACCGTACAATTTCCTGTTCAGTCAGGTCAAAGTTTGTTCCAAGACGCTCAAAGATATCCATGCCAGACATGAATTCATAGATGAGAACATATTCCTCCAAGCTATCAAAAGACTCATGTAGATACAATAAGTTCTTATGTCTTGCAATATTGAGTGTCTCAATTTCTCTTGCCACCAGCTCCCTATCAGCACCTTTCACCTTAATGATCTTAGCCATGAAAGTCTTCTTGGAGCTAATTTCAACACAGCGATGAACAATTCCAAAATGTCCACACCGTGCTAGTTCCTCTGAGATTCTGTAAAGAGAAGGAACATTCTTCACCTTAGAATGAGGTGCTTCTTCCTTTGTAACTTCTCTCACTTCATCCACTTCTTCATCATAATTTCTAATGGCAAATTTATCTTCTCTTGGTGTCACAGGTTCAGTTGGTACAGATGGCTCACTGAGACCAAATCTATTTTCAGCAATAACGCGGAACTGATATTTGGTCTTTCCAAATAGACTCATTACAGTATACTGAGGCTCAGAAGTCTGTGCAACACGGATCCATCTATCACCAGATGCTGGGCACTTTTCTACTATGTAGCTGATAATTTCACTTCCACCATCATTTGAAGGAGTCCATGTGAGTGTAATGGTATCTCTGCCAATGTCGCTAACTTTCACATCCTTAGGTGGTTCAGGTACATCAGCAACATCAAGTTCAACTGTTTGCTTATCAACACCAAACCGGTTCTTGGCACAAATGATATAGTAACCGGCATCCTTCCTTTGAACTCCCTTTTGGAACACAAGAGATGTAAAGGATCTTGTAACAATCACTTGATGGTATGCTGTATTATTCAGTATCTCTTGTCCCTTCTGCCATGTGATTGCTGGATCTGGTTTACCACTGATTGGAATCTTAATGGTAACCACCTCACCACGAACAGCATGAACAGCTCCCATACCTTGGAGGTGTAGGGGCAAGTGAATCTTGGCAGGAACTAGAAAAAAGAAGGAAAAAAAATATTCTTCAGCTGACAACAATGTAAGCAATATAGAACTCTGTACTACTGAAGAAAGAGGTATTATCAAGATACATATCTACTTATTTGAAGAAAGATTAACAAAAACAGAAAACATACCTTCAACATCAAGGGTTACAGTTGTAGAAATTGATCCTTGTTGATTAGTGGCTCTAATTTGGTAAACAGCCACATCATTCTCATCAGCATTACTGATAACAAGTTGGTGGTAGCCTCCTTTGAATTCCTGGATCTTGATTTTCTCTCCATCTGGTAAAATTTCTTTTCCACCCTTGTACCATTTAACGACTGGCTTGGGATGACCAAGAACCTTGGTGACAAATGTTGCATTGGCTTTATATTTGACACACATGTCTCTCAGTTCCTCTTTGAAGGATGGAGCACGGGGTGCTGTATCTGACTTTGGAACGACTGGCTCTGAAACCTCACTCCAGTCACTCTCGCCACCAATGTTCTCACATTTCACACGGAATTCATATTCAAAGCCTTCAATCAAGCCTTTGACTGTATAATGTGTTTCATGAATTTCCTCGGTTGTAACAGCAATCCATTTGTTTTGTTTCTTCTCTCTCTTTTCAAGGAAGTAATTCTTAATCTTGGCACCTCCATCGCTGGTTGGGGGTTTCCATGTGACAACACAAGAATCCTCTGTGACATAAGTAACAACTGGCTGCTGTGGGATTCCAGGTTTTTCTGTAAAATATTAAAAGAACAAAATGTTTTCCAACTACAAATATTGCTCATTGTTTTTAGTACTTGTATATCATAGCATACATACTCTAATGTAACAGAAATTGCCATTAGTCTATAGCATTTACCATATGGACTCTTGATAATGAGAACAGCAGGAATCTCCAAGGACTCGCTAATGCCATATTGATTCTGCGCAGAAACACGGAAGTAATATCCAGCACTCTCAATTAGGTTTGTAATGCGGCAGGTGGTTCCTGAGACAGATGATGACACAAGATGCCATTGCTCGCCCTCTTTTGCCTCACGTTTTTCTACAATGTAGTTTGTGATCATTGATCCACCATCATCCTTAGGTGGTTTCCAGCTGATGATGACAGAGTTCTTCAAAAGAGCTTCAACAATAATTGGTCCTTCAGGAATCACAGGTTTATCTGAAATGAGAGTAATGGCATTTAACATTAATGCAAAACATTCCTGAAGTGTCCCCATTTAGAAATATACATTTGAGAATAATTTAGTTTAAACTTACCTTGGATTTCAACACGAAGTACTGTCTCAACTGTGCCAAATTTGTTGCTCATCTGTACTTTGTACCTGCCAGCGTTTGTCTTACGCTGCACATTTCTGACAACCAGATGAGTATAATTTTCAGTGTTTTCAATGATAACATTCTCTGATGGATTCAGAGGTTTCTTGCCATAGAACCACATGATTTGTGGGATAGGACGTCCAATGTAGACAACGTGAAGGCGTAGACTTGTTCCACAGCCTGCATAGTATTTCTCCTTCAGTGGGAAACCAGGATGGAATTGAGGTGCAGCCTGCAAAAGAAGCTTCCCGCTGCTTTCAGTTTCACCCGCCTCATTAATAGCTCGGCAAATGTACAGGCCTTCATCTTCCTGTTCATCGGTTACCACTGTTAGAGAATGATTTCGGCCATCAGAACTCATCTTGTATTTACGACTCTGGATCAGTTCCTTTCCATATCTATACCACTTGATTTCAGGAAGAGGCCTTCCAACAATCTGGCAAGTCAATGTTCCAGATTCCCCTAGTTTAGTGGTAGTATCTTTCATCTCTTCCTTCAGACTTGGAGCCTCTCCGACTGTAAAAGAGACAAAATGTCAGTAACGCTGCTTGATCCCATTTCTGTATATACACTACTCACAAAAAGTTAAGGATATTTGGCTTTCGGGTGAAATTTCAGGATGAACCTAAAATGCACTCTAACCTTTACAGGTGAACTTAATGTGACCTTCTCTAAACTTTTGAATGCACATATCCAGCTGTTCATTGTTTCAGTACTTTTTGCACAACTTGCTGTTCTCCAACAAGGAGCTTAACGGCTGGTTAAGGGTGGTGGTGTTACAGTGTGGGCAGGTGTGTCTATTCAATACAGAACTGCCCTCCACTTTGTGAATGGTACAGTGACAAGCCCATACTACTTGACTAACATCATTAATCCAGTCATTGTGCCTCTACATGAACTGCACAGGCCTAATTTCACCTTCATGGACGACAATGCTCCAGCTCATCGAGGTCACATCATTAGGGAACAGCTGATAGAGACCTCAAATGGAGCAGCCTGCACTTTCTCCAGACCTGAATCCCATAGAAAACCTATGGAATGAGCCGAGTTGCCATGTAGAGGCTCGTAACTCTGTATCCCAAAACCTGTGGGCTACCCTTCAAGAAGAATGGCATGCCATGCCTCAGCAGACAATAAGTCGACTTGTGAACAGCATGAGACATTGTTTTCAAGCTGTAATTGATGCTTAAGGGCACATGACAAGTTATTGAGACATTGAGATTTTTTGTTGGGGTATACCCACCACTGTTGTTGGCTTTTGTTTCAATAAATTGTTTGAGATGAGGAAATAACCACTGCATGCTTTTACTTAAATGCCCTACTTTCATGATATAATATCACTGTAGCGTGAACGTTTTCCATAAATTTCACCTGAAAGCCAAATATCCCTAACTTTTTGTGAGCAGTGTGTATGTACCACAAACTGTCAAATAAAATGGACAATCCATCTCAACATACCACTCAATTTGGTTTTGATGCCCATAGCAGTTCTACGGGGTCTGCTCAGTCCAGTTTCATTTTCAGCAAACACTCTAAATTCATATTCTGTTGCCTCCATGAGACCACCCATGGTGAACTGTCTGTCTTTTGAACGCTCCTTGTTGCATTTTTTCCAGGCACTTTCACCCGCTTGTCTGAATTCAATCCAATATCCCAGAATTTCTTTGCCACCATCACATTCAGGACGCAGCCAGTGAATGGTGATGCAGTCCTTGGTAATGGAGATGATGTCAATGTCACCTGGTTGACTTGGTTTATCTGTTAAAATGGGAACATATTTTAAATAAGATATTGTACAAAATCTTCTTGTTTTTAATGATTGCTTTTTTTAATGTTTGTTTTTAAAAATTACTTTTAATGGCTGAGCACATATTACTCACCAAATGGATCCTTGCATACAACTGCTTCAGATACAGGTCCAGGCTCACTTTGACCAATGTCATTCTGAGCAATCACACGGAACTGATATTCTGCATCAGGGATGAGACCAGTGAGGGTATACATTGTTGTGGTGATGTGAGTCTTGTTGTGACGCACCCACTTCTCAGTGGACAGCTCTCTTCTCTCAATGTAGTATCCAGTGACACGAGATCCACCATCATCCTTTGGCCTTGACCAGGATAGACCAACTGTGGTCTTTGTGACATCCATAATTTCTGGCGGGAAGCTGGGAGGCTCTGGTGGACCTTTTGGCAAAGAGAACAAAAACAACAGCAGTCATTTATATAACTCACAACTGTGTTAATGATAATTATGATAGTCAATTTAAATTTGAATGTACTTACAGAGAGCAGTCTTTGGTATAACAGATTCATCTGATTTTAGAGATCTACTAATTCCAAACTGGTTCTCTGCTGACACCCTGAAGTGATATTCAATATTTTCCTTTAATCCTTTGACCACTAATGATGTGTCAACCACACGAGAGTCCACAGTGTACCAGGCTGCCTTTGGTACCTCACGTCTCTCTACAATGTAACCAAGGATATCAGAGCCACCATCTTCTGAAGGTGGTCTCCAGCTGACTCTCACAGAACGAGCTTGAATATCATCAAATTCTAATGGGCCCTCAGGTGGATCTGGGCGTCCAATGACTTTAACCTTGATGTATACGGCTTTCTTTCCACATTTATTCTCCAACAAAAGATCATAGGTGCCAGTGTCATCTCTATGGGCTTCCTTGATCACCAGCTCTGTGCGCTCCTCACTGGTGGCAATCATAGCTCTGTGAGAAATATCACGGCCTTCCTTTGTCCACTTGCAGGTTGGATATGGTTTTCCCTTAATTGGCACAGACAGTCTGATGACTCCACCTTGTCTGACAATATAGCCCTCCTGGTACTTCTTTTCAAGCTCATAATCAGGATATTCTGAAACATCAATGCATTATGTTAAAGCACTCATGCACAGCAAAGTATGTAGATCAATTAGAATGTGATGATGTTTATCATTCTTACCAAGCATTTCTGTGACTTTGACCACTCCTGGAATCTCAGCTGGTTCTCCAGCTCCACCAGCATTGCATGCCATCACACGGAATCTATACTCAGCACCCTGTGGCATATGTGTCAATGTGTATTCACAAATCTTAGTTGGTGTTGTGTTGCATTTGGTCCATTCAACCTGGTCAACCTTCTGCATCTCAATCAGGTAACCAGTAACAATGGCTCCTCCCTCTTCCTCTGGGGGAGACCATGCCAGTGATACAGATGTCCTGGTGGTATCTGTGACTCTTGGGTTCAATGGTATGCCAGGAGGTTCTGTTTGAGTAGAAACAGGAAATGTTTAAAATTAACACATTGTCATTTTCAAATGTTTGTTTCTTAAAAAAATTTTATATGCTCCAACAGTGAATATCTGTTTTTTTGTTTTTTTTTACATACCGATGGGATCCATTGCAATCACTGGTTTAGAGCTTAAACTTGGTTTGCCAGTGCCTCTAGAGTTGATAGCTGTCACTCTATATTCATATTCATGACCTTCAACAAGTCCTGTGGATCTATATCTTGTCATTGTCACTGGGTTCTTATTGATGCGCAGCCATCTATCAGATCCAGCTTCTTTACGCTCAATGATGTAGCCAGCCACTGAAGAGCCACCATCATCCTCTGGTGGTTTCCAAGTAAGTGTCATGCCATCATGAGACACATCAAATATTTCAGGAATGCTTGGTGCACTAGGTACAGCTGTAAAGAAACCGCAGGGTTAATTATTAATTATAAAATGAATGCTTCTCTATTACATTCAAAACATATTTGACGATCTGAAATGTTATTATTAACAGCTTACTCTTGACACTCTTGCACTCAACAACTTCAGACTGTAGGAATGCACCAATGCCAAACCGATTTGTTGCAGCCACACGGAATACATATTCTGTTCCTTCAGTTAGTCTAGTAAATTTGAATGTTGGTCTTGTGACAGACTCGGAGATAGGCAGCCATCCAGGGCGATGAGCATCACGCTGTTCAACAACATAGCCACTGATATTGGCACCTCCATCCTTTTCTGGTGGTTCCCAGGTACATGTAACAGATGTAGCATCCACTTCTGAAATTCTCATAGGCCCAACAGGAATGCCAGGTTTATCTAAAAAGAAGATGTATTTGGTCACTTTCATTTATACTTGAAACAAAGTCTCCTTAGTGATAAAGAAATGTTTGAATGAAGAGAAAAATCTCTCACCAAGAATGATGACTTTAATGGTTTCTGTAGCCATTCCTGTGATATTCTTTACTTCAAGAGTGTAGGCCCCAGTGTCGTCTATTGTGGTTTCTCGAACTGTCAGTTTAGTGTATTTAGCAGTTGTCTCAATCTTGATACGGTCAAGTGTGTCCTTCATCTTAATGCCGCCAAAGAACCATGAGCAGGTTGGAGCAGGTCTTCCTTTAATGGGAATGTTGAGCACAATTGGCTTGCCAGCAGGGACATTGACAATCTTTTGAGGAATGCCAAGGAGGTCAATACTTGGCTTATCTGTAGAAAGAACAACAACATTTATAGAACATGTTTGTACATAACCTACATGCCTATCAGAGGTTCCTTAGTAAAGAAAATGGTTCAATATAGAACCATGAACACATAAAGAACCCTTTGGATGATGAATGGCTCTTTCCATCATTTCAGAGTTCTTCAGGTTGATGGAGCATGTGCTATACATAGTTCTACATAATCTTTTTGAAAAGGGTTCTATGTAGCACCAAAAAGGATCTACTGTTACTATGTCAAGCTTGTAGAAGAACCCCTTGTGGTGCTACATAGAATCCTTTTCAAAAAAGTTCTATATAGAACTGTCTACAGCGTATTCTCCATCAATCTAAGGAACCTTTTCATGATGCTCAGAAATCTTTAATCATGCAGAGGGTTTGAGTCTTCATGGTTCGATACAGAACCACTTTTGTTACTAAAGATCCCTTGAAGAACCATCTTTTTTAAGAGTGTACAATATGCAGTTATTTGCTATTTGCTGAGCACTTTGAATGCTGCCGGAAGAAGTGTCCTACCTTTCTGTTCCTGAATAGTTATAGGTGTCATCAGGTCTCTGGGCTCACTGAGACCTCTGCTGTTCTCAGCTCTGATTCTGAACAAATATTGCTCATTCTCATTCAGAGAGGCTATGGTGTGCTGTGAAACTGCTGCCCTCACAGTTGCAACATTCATCCATCGATCAGTACCTGTCTTGCAGGCTTCAATAACATATCCAGTAAGTCTACTGCCACCATCATAAAATGGTTTCTGCCATCCAAGAACCACAGTGGACTTTGTAATATCAATGACGTACAAATCTTGAGGAACAGATGGAACTTCACATACTAGTACTGAATCACTGATTTCACAAGGTTCTCCAATGCCATATATGTTTTCAGGCAATACTCTGAAGAAATATCGTATTCCTTCCTCTAAGCCAGTGATTCTGTAGAGTGTCTTCTTGCATTCGGTCGTCACTGTTTTGTAAGATTTCATTGATGCTTCCCGCTTTTCAATTACGTAATTGCTGATCGGAGCCCCTCCATCAATCGTGGGTACATCCCATGTAATGACGACAGATTCTTTTGTGTAATCCTTGACATTGACTGCACCACAGGGTCCAGGAGTATCTATAATACAGATTAGTAATTTTTAATTGTTTAATTGTATTTTTAAATGTTAAGTTCACAATATTAGTTAAACTGAAAAAATATATATATATATAAAAATACCTTACCATAGATCTTAACGAGAATGGTAATTGTCTTCTTGCCAGATGGATTTTCAGCTTCAATTGTATATTTTCCAGCATCATAACGGTGCACCTTCTCCACTGTCAAAGCTGTAGTGCTTTCTGTTGTTTCAATGTATCCACGGGATTGGAGGTCAATGCCAGTCTTTCTCCAGGTAATAACTGGTGGTGGTCTTCCAAGTACAGTTGCATTCAGATATAAAGTGCTGCCAGCTCTCAGGCAAACAGTTTTCTTCAAATCTTCAGGTAACTCAATATCAGGAGTTTCTGTGAAGAATGCATTTTAATACATTTTGGTTTTGCTGGTAATTACGCGTTAGTTTCCTGGTCACAGATTAAGCCACATTTTAAAAAGAAATTGCCTGACACTAAATATTCTCTAAAAACCTGATTATGCTTAGTGTAATCCCAAAGAAACAGCTTAGCATCTTAAAACTAATACTCATACAGTCATGTGAAAGAGGTAAGTACAGCGTGTACAAAGTTCGGACTTTTTCAACATATTTGAACATACAGATATTCTTCATTTAAAAAGCATTGATAGATAAAGGTGATATAATTTAACATGATGTCTAAAATTAAATTTTTGTCATCTTTTATATAGTTGAAATAAACAGAAATGCAATTTCCTTATGTAGAAAAAGTAAGTACATCCCTATATATCCCTTCTTCAAATGTGTCAGATTGAAAACAGGCACACCCAATCAGGTGATAATGATTAGGACACCATTCAAGAATATCTTTAAGAGCCTGTCTTAGATGCTAAAAAAGTCTTTAAGAGCCCAAAAAATTTATCACAGGATCTGCAGGTAGCTTTTGCCACTGTGGAAGTGAAAATGCATGCATCTGCTATTATAATGAAACTGCCCAAATACTACATGGGAGGAAGCATTTATTGTCTTAAAAGAACATTAGGGCAAGACTAAAGTTTGCTAATCAATATCTAGGTAAGAACCAAGACTGGTGAGTCAAAGATTTAATACAAAAACTATATGTCCTACCAACTGTTAAGCATGATGATGGAAATGTTATTGTCTGGGTCTAGTTTTACTTGTAAAAAAGTTTAAGTTAAAGAAGTAGATACTGATCCCAAACAACACAAGAACAAGTAAATCCACCAAACAGGAAGATATGGAGGATTGTGAAATTGCCTAGTCAAAGCCCATATCTGAATCCCATTAAAATGCTTTGAGGGGATTTGATATAGCATTGAACAATTGAAATAATTTTGCATGAAGGAGTGGGCAAAAATTTCTCCCAACAGATGCCAGAAACTGGTGGACAGGAAATGATAAAGCTGTTTCTACCAAAAGCAGTTACTGAAGCTGGGGTGCACTTACTTTTTCAACCGAAAAAAGACATTTCATTTAATTTATTTTTAAATAAATTTTTTACAAAGTCAAATTTCCTTTGTTTTTTTGTTCTATTACTTAACTTATATCTATACATACTGTTAGCAGATGATCAAATACTGCTATGCCCGTGTGTGGAAAAAAAGAAACATTTCATGGGGTCAACTTATTTTGTCACATTTTTTCACATGATAAAATATAAAATATACCAGATGTGTAAAACTTACCAACTCTTTCTGATGGTGCAGTCTCCACACTGCCTTCACTGAATTCTCCAGTGCCCATTGCATTCGCTGCAGCCACTCTGAAACTATACTTTTTGTTGCTTGTCAGACCAGCTGCAGTGTACTCAGTGGTGGTCAGGATCTTCTGAGTGGCTCTATACCATTGTTCCATTCCTTCCTCCAGAATCTCAATGACATAACCAGTGACATCTGAGCCACCATCATACATAGGTCTGGTCCAGGTCATAGTGATGCTGTGTTTGGTAGAATCGGTTATACGAGGAGTTGACGGAGGAGCTGGAGTATCTGCCATAAGAAAACAACAGTTATATCACTGTAGTAAGAAGTCAGAATAAGTAGAATATGTCTAATAAGAATGTTAATAACAAGTAAATATGATTGATATCATGATATTTAGACAGAAAACAACCACATACATGTTGGCTCCCTGCAGAGAACATATTCAGAAGCTTCACTTGGTATGCTAGGGCCAGCTGCGTTGACAGCTGCAACACGGAACTGGTATTCACTTCCTTCTAACAGGCCGGTGATCTTGAGTCTGGTGTCATAGATGGTGAATGTTTTGTTCACTCTTGTCCATCTCACACCGCTCTTCTCACGTTTATCCACAAGGTAGTTCTTGATTTCATTTCCACCATCACTCTCTGGCTTCAGCCATTCAATAATGACATGTTGCTTTCCGACGGCAACAATATCTGGTGCCCCAGGAGGTGTTGGAACAGCTATGATGCACATAGAAATATTATTAATAATGTATTTGTTCCTGAAGCTCATCTGCAAATCACTGAAATATGAACATTACTTACTATATGCATTTCTTGCAACAACTGGCTCAGACTCCAGTGGTACACCGGGTCCATATTTGTTCACACCTCTGACACGGAAAATATATTCATTGTTCTTGATGAGTTTTGTACTGACGCATGACAGAGTTTTGCATTCAATTTCCATGACAACCCAGTTGAGTCGACTGGTCTCACGCCTGTCAACAATATAGTGAGAGACAGTATCTCCTCCATCCTCAAGTGGTATCTTCCAAGAAACTGTGCATTTTTCTTCTGTGACTCTGCTGATTGTGATTATACCTGCTGGAGGCCCAGGTGTATCTGTAAAAGCAGAAATAATAGAAGAATTTTTGAAGATGTTCCAAACCTATAATATGCTGATCCGAGTGAGATACATTTTACTTTAGCAATTCAATGAGTCCTCATATTCTTACCAAGAACTTTAACAATAACAGCTGCTGTCTTGGTTCCACTTGCATTTTTAACAGTCAAGATATATTTTCCAGTATCATTCCTGTCACAAGACTTGATGATTGCCATAGCTCTTGTGCTAGTGTATGTCAACGAGTACTTGTCACCAGGCTCCAGCTCCTTCTCACCCTTGGACCAGAACACCTTGGGTTCAGGTTTACCCCCGACTGCAGCGTCAAGGACAAGGTCTGATCCAGCCCTAACAGTGACTGTTTCACCCACAAGTTTGCTGTCTAATTCAGCCTTTGGTGGTGCTGAAAGAGATAAATAATGAATATTACAACAGCTATTTTTTTCTTAAAGTGAATATATTTTTGACATTTGTCAGGATAATATCTTACTGTATTCATCCTTGCACGTGATGGGTCCTGTTGATTCAGATGGCATACTGTGAACTCCTGCACCATTTCTGGCAAAGACACGGAATTCATACACTGCCCCCTCCTCAAGTGATGTTATAGTGAAGAAGTTGTCTGTGATAGTAGTGTAGTTGCACTTCAACCAGCGAGATTCATCATCATCAGTGGATGCCTTGCGTTCAACTACATATCCCACAATCTTGCTGCCGCCATCATTGAATGGCACAGACCACTTAATAGAAACTGAAGATCTTGAGATGTCATAAACCTCTGGCTTGCCTGGAGGGTCTAAATAAAAAAGAGTAAGTAATATATCAAATATTTCAGCATTTTTCCACCTAATCTATCTGAAGGGTAAAATACCACAAAGAATAATATAGTCACTAGATAAGAACAGGAACCCAATTGTCCCAAAAAACAGTTATAATGGGCACGAGCTGAAGTGGCAGATACAAATTAGGTTGAAAACATTCTTTTAAGTAGCATAATAATTTGGACAAAAACCAGTTAAATTAATTCAATACTTACCAACTGGATTCAAAGCCAGCACTGGTCTTGAGGCTTCACTGGCTTTGCTCAGACCAGCAATGTTCATTGCATATGCTCTGAATTGATATTCAAGTCCTTCAATAAGATTGGAGACTTTGTAGTGACACTCAAGGCATGGGATCTTGTTTTCCCGTACCCATAAAATGGTGTTGCGCTCTTTCTTTTCAATCCAATATCCAGTCACCTGGCTTCCACCATCATGATATGGTACATCCCATTTAATAGAAATGGCATTAGCAGACACTGACACCACATCTGGGCGGGTTGGTGGACTTGGTGGAACTAGAAAGTAAACATAATTGTCATTATTTACAGACTATTTCAACAACAGATTTGACAGAATATCATTAACATTAATTGTACTTACTAAATGGATGCTCAGCAACAATAGCTTGGGATTCAATGGGCTTGCTGACTCCAAACTTGTTCTCTGCACAGACACGGAAAGTGTACTCCATGTATTTTGTTAAGTGCGTCACTTTGATGGTTGTCCGTTTCACACTTGAGTTCACAACTTGCCATGAGGTTTGACCAGATTCACGTTTCTCAACTATGTAATTAGTGATGTCTGTTCCACCATCATCTGTAGGCTCAGCCCATGTCAACACACAAGACTCTGATGTGATTCCTGAAACTTCAACAGGTCCTGTTGGTGGGTTAGGTCTTCCAAAAACAGTAACAGTTACAGTAAATGTCTTGGCACCTGCAGCATTTTCCAGAATGAGGTAATATTTTCCACTGTCACCTCTCTTGGCATCCTTTACTAACAGGGTGGTTCTATCTTTGGATGTCTTGATGGACACTCTGTCTGTTTCCTTGAGTTTCATCTCCTCAAGCTTCCATGTTACTTTAGGAGTTGGTCTGCCACTAATGGGAATATCAATGGCAAAGGAATTGCCAGTTTTACAGGTAATAAGCTGTTTGTTGATGCTACTAAGATCTGCAGTTGGTTCAATGCGAGGTTCTTTGATGATGACAGAAGAGAGAGCATCTCTTGGATAACTGATTCCCGTGTCATTCTGGGCCTTTACACGGAATTCGTACTCTGTGTTCTCAACTAAGCCCTCAAGGACCATCTTCAAAGACTTAGTCTGACCACCAACAATCCAGTGATCGGAGCCTTTCTTTCTGGTCTCAACAATATATCCTGTGATGCGGCTTCCACCATCATGTTCAGGTTTCAACCATACCAAAGAGGCTGTTGAAGATGTAGTATCAATAACATCCAGCCTCTTGGGTGGTGCAGGCTCTTCAGTGGCAATAATAGGCTCTGACATTTCATAAGGCTCACCCTGTCCATACTGATTTTCAGCGATGACTCTGAATAAGTATGGTACACCAACAGAAAGCTTGGTTACTCTGAGAATTTGGCGTGTACACTTGGGACTGACCTCCTGCCAACTAAGGTGACTTGCTTCACGTTTTTCAACAATGTAGTGATGGATACGGGCACCACCATCATTAACTGGAGCATCCCACATAAGAGTCAGAGCTCCTCTTGTCACATCCTTGAATGAGAGAGGACCAGGTGGTCCAGGCGTATCCAGCACTTTCACCGTTAATGTAATGGATTTACGACCACTGTTGTTCTCAAGAGAGAGTGTGTATTTTCCAGAATCATATCTGGTACAATTTTCAATTGTCAATGTGCTGAATGTATCTGTAGTATTAATATCTACCATTACACCAAGTTCTCCATCTGCCTTTGTCCATGTAGCCAGTGGAGCAGGTTTTCCACGGAAAGGAATATGCAGAGTAACTGTTCCACCATTCTTGACAATATGTGTCTGTTTAAAGTCTGCATCAATGTCAATCTCTGGTGATGTCAGTCTGTCTATGGCTTGCACTGCATTTGGAATCTCAGATGTCTCTCCCTTCCCAGCACCATTGACAGCACAAACACGGAATTTGTACTCTTCACCTGGTTCCAAATCTGTAACTGTGTACTTTGTGTGTATGCAAGTTTGAGTGTTAACTCTGTGCCATTCCTCAAGGCTCGCCTTGCACATTTCAATGATGTAACCAATTATCTGCATACCACCATCAAAGACTGGTTTGGTCCATTCTAGAGTAACGGATGTCTTTGTTGAATCAATGACTTTTACCACTGTTGGTGCACTAGGTGGGCTTGTAGGTTCTCTGCATTTAAATAGTCTGGAGGTGCCACTTGGAGGTCCAACACCAGCACCGTTTTCAGCCATAACACGGAACTCATATTCATTTCCTTCATTTAAGTGTGTAACTCTGTGCCTCAGCTCAGTAATTGGCCTCTTTGCTGAAACTTTTATCCATCGTAAGCTCTTCTTCTCTCTTCTTTCAAGGATGTAGTGCATGATCTCATTTCCACCATCAAATCTAGGTCTTGTCCAGCATAAAGTAATACTGTCTCCTGTCACATGAGTGCAGTCAGGTGTTCCTGGAGCATCTGGTACAGCTGTAAAACAGTAAAACCACATTTTTAATAAACAAATGTCTTGGAACAGACATTTGGAATACACAGTTGTACACAATTAGGTAAGATAGTAAGTGTTACTTACTGTATTGCATTTTAGCAACAATTGGATCTGATTCCAATGGTTTGCCAACGCCAAACTTGTTGACAGCGGAAACACGGAATTGATACTCATTGCCCTTAATCAAATTGGTGGCATTGAAAGAGCAGGCTTCACACTTGGATGTAACAAGTGCCCAAGTAATTCGGGAGGTTTCCCGCTTCTCAATCACATAATTAGTGATAGCTGCACAGCCATCATTTTCTGGTGGACTCCACCAAAGAGTTGCCTTCTCAGCAGAGATATTTGTAAAGCGAAGTGGGCCCTCAGGTGGTCCAGGAGTATCTGGATCAGACAGAAATAGAATCAGCTTTGAAGTAAATATAGAATTTCAAACACAGACTAATAATATATTTAAAAGTTCTAACAGACCTTGCACTCTGACAAGAACGTCCTCCTTCCTTGTTCCAGAGCTATTCTTTGCTTCAACAGTGTAGATTCCACGATTGTCACGATCAGCATCTCTAATGAACAGTGAGCTTGATCCAATCATGGTTGTAATATCAATAAGCATTTTGTCAAGTTCTTTTCCATCCTTATACCATGTAACTTGAGGTACGGGACGACCACTAATAGTGCAACTCAGTTTGATGTTTTCTCCAGCCTTGATTGTTAGAGTCTTTTCAGCACTGAACTGAATCTCAGGAATTACTGCAAGACAAGAATATAAGACAATTGTCTATCTCAAATGGTTTATCCTCAAAGGGCCAGTGTGGCTGTAGCTGGAAAACACCTGGCTCCACTTGTGTAATGCAGCCACACTGGCCCTTTGCAGATAAGATTGGGCATCTCTGGTCTATTCAAATATGTGCATACTGTGCCGAACATATAGACCAATATATATACATATATAAAACTTTATGTACTCTATTTGTGTTCTAAATAAAATACATACCACTTTCATCCTTGGTCATTATGTAGCCAGATGACTGTGAAGGTGGACTGACGGTTCCAACAGCATTCCTGGCAATTACCCTGAATTCAAAGCGGTCACCACAAGCAAGGCCTGTCACTGTGAACTGGCATTCACTGATATCAATAAAATTGCATCTCAGCCAGCGTGCTCTTCCTTGGCGTCTCTCAACACTGTATGCCACAATCTTACTGCCTCCATCACGTTTAGGTGGTTCCCATTGAAGTGTGACGGAATCTCGTGTAACATCAATGCAGTTAGGCGTGCCAGGAGGGTCTAAACAATTAAATAGACCATAATTAGTTTGTTACTGTTAATATTTACTTGCATATTAGTGAGAATCAATGGGTGAATAAAAAACTAAACTCACCAACAGGAGAAATAGCAAGTTTGTGCTTGCTTTGCTCACTGACTGGACTCATTCCAGCATTGTTCTGAGCATACACTCTGAATGAATATTCCAGGCCTTCAATGAGACCAATTACTCTGTACTCTCTTCCAGATATGACATTAGAATTCACTTTGGTCCACAGAAGGCTATTTCTGTCTTTCTTCTCAAGATGATATCCAGTAACTGGAGAGCCACCATCAAAGCTGGGAGCATCCCATGACACAGTCATGCCATCACTTGTAACATTAAATACTACAGGCTTTCCTGGGGGGCCTGGTGGCTTATACTGGTGTTGGGCAACAACATCTGATGAGGTGAGAGGTTCGCTTACTCCATATTTGTTCTCTGCACGTACTCTGAATTGGTACTCTGTCCCCTTAACCAGGTTAGGAATCTTAAATGTGGTTCTTACCACACTTGAACAAACAATTTTCCAGGCTGCCTGAGACGTTTCTCGTTTTTCCACACTGTAGCAAGTAATTTCTCCCCCGCCATCTTCCTGTGGCTCATTCCATGAGATAATGATGCTCTGGGCTTTGATTTCATCAAACTGGATGGGGCCTACTGGTGCAGAGGGTGCACCAAGAGTGATAACCCTGATGTCAAAGAAGTTCTTGACAAGTCTGTTGTCAAGGACCAAAGTGTATTTGCCTGCATTCTCCTTTCTTGCATTTCTCACAATCATAGTAGCTTTATTCTCTGTTTGTCTAAAACGAACCTGTTCACTTTCCTTCAGTGGAACATCATCTTTCATCCACTGAACAGTTGGTTTGGGTTTACCCTTGTATGGTAATTCAATATTTATATTTTGTCCAATACGGACACTTAATTCACCATTGGGATAGTCTATGAGGTTAGCCTCTGGTGGGATAAGGAAGTCCTTGACAGTAATGGGTCCAATTTGAGAGAAGTCACTGCAACCCTTCTCATTCTTGGCATATACTTTGAAGAAAACTTGAGAGTTTTCCTTAAGATGTGTTACTTCAAACTTGCAGCGTCTGCATGTACCACCAAGGGTCCATGTCTCCTCGTCTTTGGCTTTCTTTTCAATGATGTACTCAGAAATATGGCTGCCACCATCATGGTCAGGCTTTGTCCATGCTAAAGTAACTGATGTATTAGTTGAATCTTCCATGACAAGGTTCTTTACAGGACCAGGAGTCTCAGTTGCTCTAACAGGTTCTGTGGTCTCACAAGTGTCACCAACGCCATTTTCATTTTCGGCAGATACACGGAAGAAATAAGCAATCTCTTCAGACAGGCCTTCAACCTTGTATGATGTGTTGGCACATTCTGTTGTCACTATGGAGTAAGCCTTCATTTTAGCATCCTTCTTTTCAACTATATAATTGGTAATAGGAGAGCCACCATCGATATGGGGAGGTTCCCAGCTCAGAGTGAGTTTACCACGTGTGACATTTTTCACTACCAACTTACTGCAAGCAGAAGGTGAGTCTAACACCTTCACAGATATAGTAACTGTCTTTGGCTCGCCAACTCCATTTTCAATCTCTAGAAGATATTTGCCTGAATCATCCCGAGTGACCTTCGGAATGATAAGTGTTGTTGAATATTCTGTATTATTAATAGTATATTTTGCATCGCCACCAATATTCCTGTCTCCCCTTCTCCATGTGACATTTGGTGCAGGTCTGCCTTTGAGAGGTATCATGATCTCCACATCCCTTCCAGCCTTTGCCGTATACTGAGTTGACATTGAAATATCAAGATCAATATCAGCCTCCTCTGTTGAAATGAAAAAGAAACAAATATTTTATTTAGATTCTTAACCGAGCATGGAAGTACTCTGACACATTATGTATATGCTTTAGACACAAAAGCAAAACAAACCTAGAATATCTTTGGCTTGTACTGGTTGAATCATTTCAATCGGACGTCCAACTCCAGCACAGTTAACAGCAGATACACGGAAGAAGTAGTACACCCCTGGTTTTAGATGTGACACCACATACTCAGTGGTTCTTACTTCACCCTTAGAGCTAATAGTAACCCATTCTTTTTCATCAGCCTTCATTTGCTCAACTACATAGCTTGTGATTTCACTGCCACCATCATAAACAGGCTTCACCCATCCAAGGGTAATTGATGTCTTGGTTGAGTCAACAACTTTAAGTTTTGTTGGCTCGCTTGGTGGGTCTGAAATGACAGTTAAGCATATATATTTTACACAATCAAATTATAATGCGTGATATGGGAAATAAGAAAGAAAAATTAACATTATGTAAAAGTAACAAAGAATTTCATCAATCAAATAAAAGCAGATTATCTTACCGATGGGATCATATGCTTTATAGAAGATGGATGCATCAGAGTATTGACCTGCTCCAGCTTTGTTAATTGCACACACACGATACTGATATTCATTCCCCTCTGTGAGATTGCTAACTTTCTGCCTAGTATCACGAATTGGATCTTTGATGACCTTGAACCACTGAAGACTCTTCTTTTCTCGTTTCTCCAGATAATATCCATCAATATCACTGCCTCCATCCATGCTTGGCCTTTCCCATACCACAGTCATTGTTGATCTGGTAATCATGGTGACTTGAGGTTTGGAGGGTCGACTGGGAGGTACTGCAAAAAAATTATGGTTAATACAGAAGGTAAAAATATTAACACAGTTCAAAAAATGGTGATTGGAAATTTCTTTACCGAAGGAGTTCTGTGCAATGACAGGCTCAGATTCTAAAGGATCTCCGACTCCATATTTGTTCACTCCACGAACACGGAAGATGTACTCATTGCCTCTGATCAGCCTTGGAACAGAGACAATGCAGTCCTCCAGTTTCTCAGAGATTATGGACCACATGATTCTGCTACTTTCACGTTTCTCCACAATGTAATGGGTGACCATTGCACCACCCTCATCAGCTGGAGGATCCCACATGATAGTAATAGTGTCTGCAGTGATTTTCTTGAACTGAATCTCTCCTGCAGGTGGACCTGGTTTGTCTTAAGGAAACAAAGTATTCATGTCAATATATGATACACAAAACACATAATTCTTTCAACAAAAGTGACGTTTTCTGTGAATGGCTCATCATTCAACATACCTTGGATAAGTACTCTGATGGCAGCATATGCTGAGCCCAAAGAATTCTTTATCTTGAGTTCATATGTTCCAGAGTTCAAACGTGTGGCATCCTTGATCGAGACACATGCAGAATCAGTGGTGCTCGAAATCATGGTCTGAACTCCAGATTCAAGCTCTTTTCCATCTTTAAACCATTCAATTGTTGGTTGAGGTTTAGCAATAATACCAACTTTAAGTTGAACTGATGCTCCTGCTTTGCACTTTAGAACTTCATGATATGCCTGAGGAAGTTCAATCTCAGGGGCACCGAAAGTGTCCACACAGGTTACTGGTCCAACAGTAGCGGAAGGGTTACTGATGGAACCAACTGCATTCTTTGCCAAGACTCTAAATTCATAAGTTTCATCTTGAGTCAGACCTGATACGGTGAACTTGGTGTCAGAAACCTTTGTCAAATTAGCTTTTGACCATTTTCCTTTTGGACCATCTTTCTTCTCAATTATGTACCCAGTCACCTTGCTTCCACCATCATAAGAAGGTTTCTGCCAGGAAAGGCTGATGGAATTCTTTGTGACATCTGTGACACGGACATCAGTTGGAGGTTCTGGAAAAAATATATAATGAATAATATCAGTATTACAGCTACAGGTGGTTGGTTGTTTTCTACCAAAAATATATATTTGACATAGTTGAACATATTCTTACCACAGGCATCAATTGCAAGAACAGCTTCTGAGATCTTGCTTACTGGACCAATGCCAGCTGCATTTTCTGCTGCAACCTTGAACTCATAGATCAGGCCAGGACTGATGTTTGTCTCCTTGAAATGTGTGGCACGAATGACAGTTCTGTTCACCTTCTTCCACAGGATGCTGTTTTTGTCTTTCATTTGAAGGTGGTATCCAAATACATGGCTTCCACCATCAGAAGTGGGTTCTTTCCAGTTAACAGTAATACTTTCTCTAGTGACAGCAGATACCCATGGTGTTGAAGGAGCCTCAGGAATTGCTGAAACAAAGCGCAACAGATTTTTGTTGATATATATCATTTAGTCTAACCAAAATGACCAATCCTTATGCAGGAAAAATGTTACTTACTATATGGGAGACTGACTGTGACAGGTGGAGAATCAATATGGTCACTGATACCAAAGCGATTTTCTGCCCTGATTCTGAATTGATACTCAATTCCAGTAGACAGTTTCATAATCTTGATTGTGCATCTTGCAACTGCAGATGAAACTTCAACCCAGTTTGCAGTAGTTGTTTCACGTTTTAGAACAATGTAGTTGGTGATTGGGCTACCGCCATCATATGTAGGAGGGAGCCATTTCAGACTTACACTGTCCTCTGTGATATCATACATCTCAACCGGGCCAACAGGTGGACTTGGTCTGTCCAGGACTACAATATTTAAGAAGGACCTGGTGGTTCCACTTGAGTTGGAGGCTGTAATGTCATATCTGCCTGCATCATGGGCAACACTCTCACGCAGAGTGATGACAAGACACTCTGGTGTTACTTCAGAGTTGAACCTCATGGTTGATCTCAGAACATGATCATCCTTTGACAAAGAAACCTTTGGTAGTGGTTTACCAGTAAGAGGGATCTCAACCTTGAGATTTGAACCAGCCTTTACATAGACAGTGTTGTGCTGGAAGTCCTTCATGTTAATCTCAGGTGCCTCTGTTTACGCAGAAAACACAAACATCAATTAAATTATCGATGTATTAACTGTCATTCAAGAGTAATAAAACAAATACTGGAGACAAGCCTGATAATATATAACTTACCTAACTGATCTTTAACAAGCACGGGCATAACCATGTCTTTAGGGTCACTAAACCCAGCATGGTTTTCAGCACGAACTCTGAAGAAGTACTCAGCATTCTCTCTCAAGCCATAGACAACAAAATGTGTTGTTTTAGTCACACCACACTTTATCCACTTTTGTTGTCCTTTTTCTAGAGCATCAACCTGGTAATTGGTAATCCTGCTGCCACCATCATGCTCAGGTTTAGTCCAAGCAAGGGCAACGCTGTCTTTTGTGACATCAGTTACTCCAAGCTTTCCTGGTGGACTTGGTTTTTCTGAAATTAATTGTTATATATGGATTGAAATACAAATTAAAAATACAGTAATTCCACAGTGATTTTATCAAGTCATGATTCACTATTAATATTACAGTCAAACACATACCTGTAATCTTAGTTCCCTCTTTGGTTTCAAGTGGTACTCCAATTCCGTATTCATTTTCGCCAGTGACTCTGAAATAATAAACACCTCCCTCTTGAAGGTCAGTTACCTTGAAGGTAAGCCGAGGACAACTATCTGAAACCCTTGTCCATCCCTTTTTGCTTGCCTCACGTAGATCTACAAGGTAGTTCTTTACAGGAGCACCACCTTCATTTTCTGGTGTGTCCCATGTAACAATTGCAGAGTTTTTGGTCACTTCTTTAACTGCAATGCTGGCAGGTGGTCCAGGTGAATCAAGCACTTTGACATTCAGTGACAACGTAGCTGTTCCAGCAACATTTTGAAGAGTCACATTATATCTGCCTGAATCATTTCTTGTAGCTTGCTCAACTGTGATAGATGTGCAAGTATCAGTTGTATCAATTGCTGCCCTAACTCTCAGATCAACATCAGGTTTATTCCACATAACATGTGGCACAGGCTTCCCCTTAAATGGGACTCTTAAAGTAAATGAGCTACCATCTTTGACAATTAATGTCTTTCTCATTTCATTACTGATCAGGAAAACAGGCTCTTCTTCTCTCTCTTTTGCTACTTGGGGATCAGTTTCTGGACTTGGCTCACTTGGACCAATTTTGTTGATTGATCTAACCACAAAGACATAATCTGTTCCTGATGTCAGCCCTACAACAGTGAACTCAGTGTTCTTTGTGTGTCTGACTCCAACAATCCAGTCCTCGTCATTGGTTTTCCTGTATTCAACAGAGTATCCTGTAACTGGAGAACCACCATCAAACAACGGTTTGTTCCAAGCAAGGGTTATTGTGGTTTTGGTAGAATCAATTATCTTCGGTTTAGCTGGTGGTGATGGCAAGAACAATGGATCTTCTGCCTTTGTCAAAGGGCAAGGCACACTTGGTGCACTTAAACCTGCAGCATTCTCAGCATAGACACGGTACTCATATTCACATCCTTCACGGAGATTGGAAGCTTTGACTCTTAGGTCGTAAACAGGCCTTTTGTTCACACGGACCCAACGGAGACCTGATTTTTCACGTTTTTCAATTACATAGCCACTAATACTACTGCCGCCGTCAGAGACAGGTCGTTCCCAGCAGATTGTCATTGCTTCACTCGTTACACTTGTAACTTCAACATTTGTTGGTGCAGCAGGTACTGTAAATGGATCCATTGCCTTAACGGCATCACTCTCCAGAGCTTCACCTGTTCCATATTTATTCACTCCCCGAACCCTGAAAATGTATTCATTGCCCTTAAGCAGTTTTGTGACTTTGCATGTTGTGGCCTTCATGTCTGCGTAGACCAAGGTCCAAGCAAGACGGCTTGTCTCACGTTTTTCAACAATGTAGTGCTGAATTTCAGCACCACCATTTTCTTGTGGTGGTCCCCAAGTTAATGTACATTTTTCTGCTGTCAAGCCAGTAACTTCCAGTGGTCCAGATGATGGACCAGGTCTGTCGAGGACTTTACAGTTCACAGCTAAAGATCTGGTGCCAGCAACATTCTGTAATGTGAGAACATACTGCCCAGAGTCTCTTCTAATGCTGTCTCTGACAATCAGTGTGGTAGACATAAGTGTTGAAGAAATTTCAACTCTTGCTTTTGCTTCAATTTCTTTTCCATCCTTTGACCATGAAATCACTGGAATTGGACGGCCAGAAATTTCAGCATCAATTCTTAGTATATCTCCTGCTTTGACTACAACAAGCTGTCTGAGTTTATCCTCAATTGTGATACGGGGTGGATCCACGTCATCTTTTACTGTAACAGGGCCTGTACCCTCTGATGGCTCACTGAGTAAACCAGCAGCATTCTTTGCAATCACATGGAAATCATATCTCTGATCTTCAGTTAGGCCTGTGACATCAAAATATGTTTCTTGGAGATTGGTGAAATTGCACTTCAACCAACGTCCATCTGGAAGTTCTTTACGCTCAACAATATAACCAGTCACCTTGGCTCCACCATCATTTTCAGGTTTTGTCCAGGAGAGAGAAACTGAAGTTCTTGTTATGTTTACAACAACTGGCTGACCTGGAGGATCACATGGGTCTCTTGCAGCAACAGGCTCAGAGGCTTTTGTGCAAGGTCCAATGCCTGCAATATTCTCTGCATATACTCTATATTGATAGAGGATACCCTCTTCAAGACCAGTTACCTTGAACTGAGTGTCAGCAACAAGACCCCTAGTGACTTTCGTCCAGAGAATGCTACTCTGTTCTTTGCATTCCAAGTGATATCCAATGACTGGACTTCCACCATCGCTGGCTGGTCGTTTCCATGTAACTAACATGCCTGACTTTGTGGCATGAGCAACTTGAAGATCAGCTGGAGGGCCAGGTGGTGTGAAGGGGTACTGTGCAACTATTGGGGCAGAGTCAACAGCATGGCTTTTGCCATAACGATTTTCAGCAGCAATACGGAACTGATATTCCGTTCCCTGTGTCAAGCGAGATACTTTAATTGATGTCCTTGCCACTGTAGCTGAAACAATTTGCCATGTTGTAGTGGTTGTATCGCGCTTCTCAACAACATAGTTGTTGATTTGACAACCACCATCGTAAACTGGAGGATCCCATGATAATGATATGTAATCAGCACTTACTTCATCTACTCTGATTGCACTTGGTGGGCCTGGTTTGTCTAGAACAATAACTGTTACTTCAGCTGATTTAACACCAATTGGGTTAGTCAGCGTGATCTCATATTTTCCAGCATCGTCCCTTGTTGCATCCTTAATGATAATCTTAGAGGACGTTGTAGATGTCAAAACATTTACTCTGGTTGTTTGCTTCAATGAGTGGCCATCTTTCTTCCATGACACTTCTGGATGTGGCCTGCCTCTAAATGGAACATCAATTTTGAGATCATCTCCGGCCTTAACACTGTAAGTGCTAAATAACAGGTTAATAATTGGTTCAATAGTGATGTCCTTGGCCACAACAGGTGCTACCAGGGGTTTAGGATCACTCTTTCCTTTGTCATTAATGGCTATAATTCTGAATGAATATTCCTCTCCTGTTGTAAGTCCTTCAATTGTGGCTTCCAGTGCTTTAACTGTAGCACACACAGTCCATTTTTCTGATCCTTTAGTCAACATCTCTACAATGTAGCCTGTTATTTTGCTACCACCATCATGGTCTGGCTTTTCCCATGAGAGGCTTGCACTATGGCGAGTTACATCTACAAGTGTAACCTTACCAGGTGGTAAAGGTGCTTGAGAAACTTTGATGGGCTCAGTGGTAGTTGCAGGCAAGCCAACACCAAGTTCATTCACAGCTAGTACACGGAAGTGATAAACACCTCCCTCTTGGAGATCATCAACCCTGAATGAATTCCTGACACAATTGTTTGTCACCGTTGTAAATGCCATTCTTTTAGATTCACGTTTCTCTACAATATAATGAGTAATCTTGGCTCCCCCATCAATATGTGGTGGTTCCCACTGTAGTTGGACTGAATCTCTCTTGATATCTTTAACCACAAAGTTTACTGGAGCACTTGGAGAGTCCAGGACTCTGACATTAACAAATGCAGATTTGGTGCCACTATTGTTTTCAAGTGTCACAACATATTTACCAGTATCAAATCGGTCGACGTTGTCAATGACAAGCATGGTGTACGAGCTTGTGACTTCAATTTGGGCACGCTCTGTTAGGGGACTTTCTGCCTTTGTCCATTTAACTTCAGGTTCAGGGCTTCCTCTGATTGTGACAAACAAGCGCAGTGTTGCACTTGCCCGAACAGTCACAATTTTTCTCAGATCAGCATCTAACTCTACCTCAGGGGCCTCAAGTTTCTCAGCAGCGATAACAGAACCTTGAACATCAACATGGTCTCCAGCACCTTCAATATTAACTGCACAAATACGGAAGTTGTATTCTGCATTTTCCTTCAGTTTTTTCACTGTGAAGTGTGTTGTTTGTACACCAGTAGGTGGTGTACACACAATCCATTCATCATCACTGGCTTCTTTCATCTCAACAATATATCCTGAGACTGATGCGCCACCATCATAAATGGGCCTAGTCCATGCAAGAGAAACAGTTGTGCTTGAATGGTCTGTCACTTTGGGATTGCTTGGAGGGCCAGGTGGATAGGTTGCATCACAGGCTTTGTAATATTCAGATGGTCCACTTGGTGTGCCAACACCTGCAGCATTTTCAGCAGATACTCTGAACTCATAAGAGTGCCCTTCAGTTAATCCAGTGGCTCTAAAACGCAGATCAGTTAGTCTTTTCCTGTTACACTTTGTCCATCGGACACCCTCTTTATCACGCTTCTCCAAGACATAGCTCTCAATTTGTGAGCCACCATCATCCTCTGGTCGTTCCCATGTAAGAACCATTGAGTCTCTAGTGATTGCACTTGCTTCTGGTGTTGAAGGAGGACCAGGTGTCTTGAAAGGATTTTTTGCAATGACTGGATCAGATTCAAGTGATTCGCCAATACCATACTTGTTCACTGCCATGACTCTAAAGATGTACTCATTACCTGGTAAGAGTTTAGTGACTTTGTAACTGATAGCTTGAATTTTGGGTTCTACCATAGTCCAAGACAGTCTGCTGGTTTCCCTCTTTTCAATGATGTAATGAGATATACCAGCTCCACCATCATGTGTTGGATGGCTCCAGTGTAAATAACATTTCTCCGCTCTGACACCAGTTACCTTCAGAGGCCCATCTGGTGGACCAGGCCTGTCCAGAACTTTGACGTTTATAGGCACTTGTTTTGTTCCACCAACATTGCTGAGACTTAGGACAAAATGTCCACCATCTACTCTTATGCAATCTTTAACCGTTAGAACAGTACGTGTAATAGTGGATTTAATTTCCATTCTTTGGGTAGCACTGTCAATTTCTTTTCCATCTTTTAGCCACATGATGTCAGGGAGTGGTTTTCCTGCAATGTCAGCATCAATTGTGAATGTGTCACCAGCATTCACAATTATGACATCCTTGAATTTTGAATCCATGGAGACTGAGGGGGCTTCAATCTCATCCTGTGCAGTAATTGGCCCAGTGCTTTCAGAAGGTTCACTTAAAACACCAGCTGCATTTCTTGCAATTACTCTGAATTCATATCTGTCTCCTTCTGTTAATTCTGTGATTGTAAATTGTGTATCAATTATATTAGTGAAACTGGCCTTCATCCAACGGCCATCAGGTAACTTCTTCCTCTCAACAATATAACCTGTGATTGCACTGCCTCCATCATATTGTGGCTTTGCCCACTGAAGTGTGACAAGGTTCCTTGTGATAACAATAGCTTCAGGGGTTCCAGGGGAGTCACATGGATCATGTGCAACAACACTTTCTGAAATTTTGCTTGGGGGACTTATTCCTGCAATATTTTCAGCATACACTCTATATTCATACTCAATGCCTTCCTCAAGACCATCTGTTTTGAATCGAGTGTCAGCAATCAAAAGCTTGTTAAGTTTTGTCCACAAAATGCTGTTCTTCTCTTTGCGCTCAAGGTGATAACCGATAACAGGACTGCCTCCGTTATTGCTAGGTGGCTTCCATTCAATAACCATATGATCTTTTGTCACAGAGGACACAAATGGCATGTTAGGTGCTCCAGGTTCACTGAAAGGATAACTAACAACAACAAGTGCCGAGTCTAATGATGAGCTCTTTCCATATCTATTTTCCGCAGATACTCTAAACTGATATTCTGAACCAGTTTTCAGTTTAGAGATTTTGATTGTTGTACGTGCAATGGTTGCAGAAACAATCTGCCAGGCTGTGGTAGTGGTGTCACGTTTTTCCACAATATAGTTGTTTATCTGACAACCACCAGTGTATATGGGTGGCTCCCAGGAAATGACAACATAGTTGGCACTTACTTCCTCAATTTTGACTGGTCCAACTGGTGGACCTGGTTTGTCTAGGATGATTATGCCAATTTCCTCTGAGACTGTGCCTACATTGTTTGTAGCTGTTATTGTATATTTGCCAGAATCCTCTCTATTGGCATCTTTTATGCTAAGAACTGTGGATGCTGCAGTGCATGAGACATTTAGTCTTGTTGTTTCTTTTAGTGCTTTCCCATCCTTAGTCCATGTAACCTTTGGTGCAGGTCGACCTTTTACTGGAATTTCTATTTTGAGGTCCTCACCACACTGGACACTGTATGTGCTGACAGTCATTTTGAGGGTTGGTTCAATTGTAATATCTTTGGCTGTGACTGGAGCAGCCAATGGCCTTGGATCACTTTTTCCTTTATCGTTAAAGGCTGAAACCCTGAAAAGATATTCTCTACCAGCACTGAGTCCTGTAACTGTACCCTCACATGTTTTCGTAGTTGTTGCTACTACCCAGTCTTCTGATCCTTTGGGCTGCATTTCAATATAATATCCTAGAATCCTACTACCACCATCATGATCTGGTTTTTCCCATGACAATGAAGCAGTGGTTTTAGTCACATCAGTTAAAGTTACCTTTCCCACAGATAGAGGAGGATCTGCAGTCTTTACAGATTCTTCTGTTTCTATAGGTAGACCAACTCCAAACTCATTCTCTGCCATGACTCTGAAGTAATAAATGCCACCTTCAGTGAGATCACCAACACGCAAGCTGGTCTTTGTGCATTTTGTGGTGATGTTAGAGAAGGCTGGCCGAGTTGATTCACGCTTGTCCACAATGTAGTTCTTTATCTTTGCACCACCATCAATAAGTGGTGGCTCCCAGACGAGAGTGACGTAATTTCTTGTGATATCTTTCACAATTAGATTTAGTGGAGCACCTGGTGTATCCAGCACTTTCACTGAAACAAATGCTGACTTGGTACCACTGCTGTTCTCTAGATTCAGTGTATATTTTCCAGCGTCATTTCTGTCACAGATGTCAATTGAGAGCTGGGTGTAATCCAAACCCTTTTCAATTTGTGCTTTACTTGGTAGATCACCATCATCCTTTGTCCAGTTTATGTCTGGAGTGGGACGGCCTTTAAAGGGTATACTGATTCTCATAGATCCTCCAGCACGTACCACAATGCCCTTTCTTAATTCAGAATCAAGTTCAATTTCAGGAGGATCCATTTTATCAACTGGCTTCACAGTGCCTTGGATAGCAACTGGCTCACCAACACCCAGCTTATTCAGAGCACATATCTGAACCTTATACTCTTGGTGTTCTGTTAGTTTGGTTATTGTGAATTTAGTATTATTCAACCCAGTAGGTGGAGTACATGTTAGCCATTCCTCTTCATCAGCTTTGCAGATCTCTACAATGTAGCCCTGGATGTCTAAACCACCATCATAAATTGGTCTACTCCATTCAATAGTCACTGAGTTCTTTGTGGTGTCAACAAGGTGTGCATTAGTTGGTGGACCAGGTTTAAATGTGGGGTCGCATGCTTTGTAATACACAGTTGGTGGACTTGGTTGTCCAACTCCAGCAGCATTTTCTGAAGATACCCTAAATTCATATTCATGATCCTCTGTGAGACCTGTAACTCTGAAACGAAGGTCTGTGACTCTGCGTTTGTTACATTTTGTCCATCTGACACCAGCTCTGTCTCTCTTCTCTACAATGTAACCAACAATCTCACTTCCACCATCAGTCTCAGGGCGAGTCCAGCACACTGTCATGGAATCCCTTGAAATATTTGTTATTTCTAGCTCTTTAGGAGCTCCAGCAGGAACAAATGGATTCCTCATAATTACTGGGACAGACTCCAAAGGTTCACCAACACCATATTTGTTGACTGCCATGACACGGAAGATATACTCATTTCCTTTAAGAAGCTTAGTGACCTTGAACATGGTTGCTCCACAATCGCTAGACACTACAGTCCAAGCAAGACGACTTGTTTCTCTTTTCTGAATGATGTAATGTGAAACACTGCTTCCACCATCATGTCTAGGAGGAAGCCATGATAATGAGCACTTCTCACTTGTAACATTAGAGACTGTTAAAGGACCATCAGGGGGCCCAGGTCTATCAAGCACTCTCACATTGAATGGCACGGATTTAGTTCCACCAACATTAGTAAGGTGCAAAGTGTACTGCCCTCCATCAATTCTAATGGCATCTTTAACAACAAGCACGGCTTTAAAATCAGTGTTCTTGGTCTCTGCTCTTGCTGATGCTTCGACTTCCACATCGCCTTTGAACCACTGCATTGTTGGAACTGGCTTTCCCAGTACAGAAGCCTCCAGAGTAAATGTATCTCCAGCATTTACAGTGATTATTTGGCTGTACTGTGAGTCAACCTCAAACGTTGGTGGCTGAACTTCATCCTTAGCTGTGATTGGCCCAGTGCATTCAGAAGGCTTGCTGACTGATCCAGCACCATTTCTGGCAATCACTCTGAAGTCATACTTTGAGTCTTCCGTCAGACCTGTGACTGTAAATTCAGTTTCCAGAATATTTGTGAAGCTTGCTTTCATCCAACGGCCATCTGGTAGGTCTCTCTTCTCCACAACATACCCAGTGACCAGACTGCCTCCATCATATGTTGGTGGTGTCCATCTGAGCTTCACTGAGTGTCTTGTCACAATTACTGGCACAGGTGTACCAGGAGGATCGCATGGGTCACGTGCCACACAACCCTCAGAAACTTTGCTGCATTTGCCAATTCCAACAATATTTTCAGCAGAGACTCTGAACTCATATTCTATACCCTCCTCCAGTGGTGATGTTTTAAATCTAGTGTCTTGAATAAGTGTTTTGTTTATCTTTGTCCACAAAATACTGTTCTTTTCTTTCCTCTCAAGATGATATCCAAGAATAGCACTGCCACCATCTGAAACTGGTTTATGCCACTCAACAACCATAGACTCTTTTGTGAATGCTGACACAAATGGCGTTCCAGGGGGACCTGGCTCTTTGAAAGGGTACTGAGCAACAACTGGTTCTGAGTCTATTGCATAGCTTTTGCCATATCTGTTCTCAGCAAAGATCCTGAACTGGTACTCAGCTCCAGTTTTCAAATTTCCAACTTTAAGTGTAGTCCTTGCCACTGTAGCTGAAACAACTACCCAGTTGGTTGTAGTAGTATCTCTCTTTTGTACAATGTAATTTGATATCTGACAACCTCCAGTGTACGTTGGTGGATCCCATGACAATGTAATACTTTCTGCGCTTATTTCATCTATCCTGACTGGACCCATTGGTGGACCAGGTTTTTCAAGTATGATGACTTCAACAATGGCTTCTTTTTGTCCAAGTACATTGGCCACTGTAATGTTGTACATGCCACCATCCTCTCTTGTTGCATCTTTAATAGACAGAGTTGTGTGGTGTGCAGTGTCTGCAACATTAACTCTTGTGGTCTGTTTCAGAGCTGTACCATCTTTAGTCCATGTAATAGTTGGTTTTGGATGACCAGTGATACGGGCCTCAATTTTCAAGTCATGGCCAACCTGTACACTGTAGGTACTAAGTTTTGTCCTCACAGATGGATCAATTACAAGGTCCTTTGCAATGACAGGATGTGCTAGAAATCTAGGATCACTCTTTCCTTTGTCATTAACTGCAATAACTCTGAAACTGTACTCTTCACCTTGGGCTAAATTGGTAACAGTGGTGTCAAGTGATTTAACTTGTGCACACAGAGACCATTTTTCAATGCCCTTTGCTTGCATCTCAACTTCATAGTGGGTGATTCGGCTGCCTCCATCATGTTCTGGTTTTTCCCAAGACAAAGATATGCTCTTGCGTGTAACATCCACTACAGTGATTTTTCCTGGTGGTTGTGGTACTTCTGAGATTTTCAGTGGTTCTGGAGTCTCAGCAGGTAATCCAATACCATGTTCATTTTCAGCAAGAACTCTGAAGAAGTAGTTGTGGCCCTCTTCAAGTTGTTCAATCTTGTATGTCATTTTGTTGCAGGAAGCCACAGCAGAGTATACCTTTCTTGTGCTCTCGCGCTTTTCAACAATATAATTTTTTATCTTAGCTCCACCATCCAGCAAAGGTGGCTCCCATGTCAAGGTAACTGAGTTCTTTGTTATTTCCTTCACATGGAAGTTTGCTGGTGCATCAGGAGTGTCAAGTACTCTGACACTAATAAATGCAGACTTTGTTCCACTTGAATTTTCCAAAGACAAAGTGTATTTACCACTGTCAAATCTGTTGATGTTTTCAATTACAAGAGAAGTATAGCTGCTTGTGATATCAATTTGTGCTGTCTCGTTAATTTCTCCTTCAGCTTTTCCCCATTTAACCTCAGGAGCGGGTCGGCCTCTGATGGGAACAAATAATCTAAGGGATCCTCCTGCCCTAACAGTGATCATTTTTCTCAAGTCAGCATCAAGATCAATATCTGGTGCTTCAAGTTTATCTTCCATGATTATGGATCCTTTGATATCAGCATTTTCACCAACTCCAACCTTATTTATGGCACAAATTCTGAATTTGTATTCATGTTTTTCCAACAGTTTTTTAACTTCAAATCTTGTTTCTGTGATTCCAGTAGGTGGTGTGCACATTGTCCATTCATCAGATATGCCTTCACAGGCCTCAACAATATAACCTTGAATCTCACAACCACCATCATAAATAGGTTTTCCCCACTGTAGTACAACAGATGACCTAGAGATATCAATAACCTTGGGATTGTTTGGTGGACCTGGCCTGAAGACTGGATCCACTGCCTTGTAGTACACAGTTGGGGCACTTGGTTTGCCAACTCCAGCTGCATTCTCAGCAGAGACACGGAATTCATAACTGCGATTTTCAAGAAGACCTGCCACTCTGAAGCGGAGTTCACTAACAACACGCTTATTGCATCTTGTCCATCTAACACCTTCTTTATCCCGCTTTTCAATTACATATCCATTAATTGCATTACCTCCATCATTAGTAGGTCTTTCCCATGTAACAACCATGGAGTCTTTTGTAATGTTGGATATCTCAACACCAGTAGGTGCATCAGGTGTGACAAATGGATTTGCTGCAATAACTGGGTCAGATTCCAGAGGCTCACCAATTCCATATTTGTTGACAGGGATAACTCTGAATATGTACTCATTTCCTGGAAGAAGCTTGGTAATCTTCAGATTCAGGGTTTGTACCTTAGATTCCACAACAGTCCAAACTAATCGGCTGGTTTCCCTTCTCTCAACAATGTAATGAGATACCTCAGCACCTCCATCATGTAAGGGTGTTTTCCAAGCTATGCAACATTTCTCACTTGTAACCCCATAAATTGAAATTGGCCCATCTGGTGGCCCAGGCCTGTCTAGAACTTTGACATTGACACTTATAGATTTCTCTCCACCAACATTTTTCAATAATAGCATATACTGGCCACCATCAACACGAATAGCCTCTTTTACACTTAAAGAAGTTGTGAAGTCAGTACTCTTAATCTCCAGTCTAGCTGTATTTGTAAGTTCTTCACCAGCTTTAATCCAATGGCATGATGGAATGGGCTTGCCAAATATTCCAGCATCAATCCTGAATGATTCTCCAGCATTAACAACAACAGTTTGAGAATATTTAGCATCCAAATCAATCAAAGGTGGCTCCACTTCATCCTTTGCTGTGATTGCACCTGTACTGTCAGATGGAATGCTGGATACCCCTGCAGCATTCCTTGCAATGACACGGAACTCATATTGTTGGTCTTCCACCAAGCCACTGACAACAAATTCAGTTTCTAATATATTCGTGAAACTAGCTTTCATCCAGCGACCATTAGGCAACTCTTTCTTCTCAACAATATAGCCTGTGACCCTGCTGCCACCATCAAACTCTGGTGCTGTCCATCTTAGTGTGACAGAACTTCTGGTGACAATAACTGCCTCGGGTTTGCCTGGAGGATCACAAGGATCTCTTGCCACGTGGATTTCTGACACTTTGCTAGCTTTGCTCAGACCAACAATATTCTCTGCATAAACTCTAAACTCATATTCAATGCCTTCTTCAAGACCACAGACCTTGAATCTTGAGTCTGGAATTATTGTCTTATTTTGTTTCACCCATAGGAGGCTATTTCTTTCCTTACTCTCAAGATGGTAGCCCAGAATCTTGCTTCCACCATCACTGCCAGGCTTGTTCCATACAACAACCATGCTTTCCTTGGTAACAAACTGAACAGTGGGAGTTCCTGGTGCACTTGGGAGTTCAAATGGATACTGTGCAAGTACAGCCTCAGACAGTAAAAATGAACTCTTTCCATATCTGTTTTCAGCTGCAATCCTGAATTGATATTCACAGCCAGTCTTCAGTCTTGCAGCCTTAATTGTTGTTCTAGCTACTGTTGCTGACACAATCTGCCAGTTTGTGGTAGATGTGTCTCTTTTTTCTACAATATAATTGTTGATTGTACAGCCACCTTCATACTCTGGTGGTTGCCAGGAGAGTGTCACACTCTCTGCAGTTACTTCATCTATTTTGATTGGGCCAGTTGGAGGACCAGGTTTGTCTAGTATGACAACAGTAATGTCAGTTGTTGCCTCTCCAGCTGAGTTTGCAATCTTGATAGTATATGTGCCCACATCATCCCGTGTTGCCTCCTTGATTACAAGATATAGATGCCTATCGGTTACTTCAGCATTTACTCTTGTTGTCTCTTTCAGAGCAACACCATCTTTCAGCCAGGTGACTGCTGCCTTAGGTTGAGCAACATAAGGTACATCTATCTTGAGGTCGTCACCTGCCAGCACACTAAATGTACTGAATAAATGCTTGAATGCAGGGGTGATAACAAGGTCCTTTGCTACCACAGGCACATTGAGTGAACGAGGATCACTTATTCCTTTTTCATTTGTTGCAGATATACGGAATGAGTACTCTTCACCTTGAATCAGACCAGCAATAACTGCCTCTGTTACTTTAACTGTCATGACCTGACTCCATTTGTCACTGCCTTTCCCTTGCATTTCCACAATATAACCTGTTATCCTACTTCCTCCATCATGATCTGGCTTCTCCCAAGACAGAGTTACACTACTGCCTGTAACTTCTTTAAGAGTCACTTTGCCAGGAGGAAGAGGCTTTTCAGAAATCTTGACAGGTTCAGCAGTTTCAACAGGGAGGCCAACACCATATTCATTTTCAGCCAAAATTCTGAAGAAATACAAGCAACCCTCTTGCAGATCACCAATTCTCCAGCTTGTTTTGGGGCAGGATGCATTTACAATAGAGTATGCCTTTCTTGTTGATTCACGTTTTTCTACAAGGTAGTGCCTGACTCTTGACCCACCATCAATAATAGGAGGATCCCAGATTAGCGAGACTGAGTCTTTTGTAATTTCCTTAATTGTCAGGTTTTGTGGTGCTCCTGGAGTGTCAAGCACCCTCACATTCACAAATGCTGTTTTGCTTCCAGAGCTGTTTTCCACTGTTAGCATATACTTCCCACCGTCAAACCTGTCAACATTCTCAACAACAAGTGATGTGAATGATGATGTGACCTCAATGGATGCTCTGTCAAGAGGTTCACCATTCTCTCTAGACCATTTAACTTCTGGTGCAGGTCTTCCTTTAATTGGCACAAATAATCTCAGAGTGCTGCAAGCTCTAATGTTTACTACTTTGCGCAGGTCTGAGTCAAGCTCAATTTCTGGAGGAAGATATCTGTCCTCTGCTTTTGGTGAGCCAGGTACAGATGCAGGCTCTCCAACACCCTCACAGTTCAAAGCAGAAATATTTATTTTATATTCTTGGTTTTCAGTTAGACTTGTTATGGTAAATGAAGTTCTTGTAAGACCTTCCCTTGGAGTGACAATTGTCCATTCATCTTCATCTGGTAGGCACGTTTCCACAATATACCCTGTAATGTCTGAGCCACCATCATAAACTGGTTTGTTCCAGGCAATAGTAATAGATGACTTGGTTGTGTCCAAAACTCTTGGATTCCCTGGAGGTCCAGGCTGGAATATTGTGTCGCATGCCTTATAAAATGGACTTGATGGGCTTGGAGCACTTAAACCAGCAGCATTCTCAGCAAGAACCCTGAATTCATATTCATGCCCTTGTGTAAGTCCAGACACTTTGAAGCGCAGATCAGTAACAGTTCTCTTGTTGCATTTGACCCATCGAAGACCAGTTTTATCCCTTCTTTCTATTATGTAAGTATTAATGGGACTTCCTCCATTACTTTCAGGGTGCCCCCAGCATACCACCATAGAGTCCTTTGTGATTGTTGTAACTTCAGGGGCTTGTGGTGGATCAGAGGGTACATATGGGTTGGTTGCAACAGCAGGCTCAGATTCAAGGGGTTCTCCAACACCATATTTATTCACAGCCATAACTCTGAAGATATATTCATTTCCTTTCAGCAATTTGGTAACCTTATAGCGGTTGACTTGTAAATCTGTGGTTACATTTGTCCATGCAAGTCTGCTTGTTTCACGTCTCTGAATGATGTAATATTCAATCTTTGCTCCCCCATCTTGAAGTGGTGGCAACCATGACAGAATACATTTCTCTGTTGTCATGTCTGTAACATGAAGTGGTCCTTCTGGAGGCCCAGGCCTGTCAAGGACTTTAACATTAAATACAAACTTGGCAAATCCTCCAGGGTTACTGGCAGTCAGAGTAAATGCACCTCCATCTCTTCGTGCAGAGTCTTTGTTGATCAAACATGTGTAGAAGTCTGCTGTTTTGATTTCTAGTTTTGCAGAATCTTCAAGCTCCTTCCCATCTTTGCTCCATACCAAGGATGGGATTGGTCTTCCAGTAACATTTGCATCTAGTTTGAAGACATCGCCTGCTTTAACCACCACAACAGTGCTAAAACTGGAATCAACATCAAGTTTTGGTTCCTCAATATCATCCCTGCAGATTATGACTTCAGAAGGTTTGGAGGGCATACTGACAGATCCAGCAGAATTTCTTGCAAAAACACGGAATTCATATGAAGCATCTTCTGTAAGACCACTTACAGTGAAGTGTGTCTCAAGGATGTTGCTGAAGTTGGCTTTAAGCCAGCGGCCACTGGGCAATTCTCTCTTTTCCACTGTGTATCCAGTGATCGGGAAACCACCATCACCCTCTGGCCTCAGCCACTGAAGAGAAACCTCATGTCTAGTTATATTAATTGCCACTGGTTGACTGGGAGGGTCAACTGGATCAAGTGCATATGCCATCTCAGAAGGCTTACTTGGCTTGCTAAGACCAGCCATGTTTTCAGCAATAACACGGAACTCATATGCAATAGCATCCATGAGACCTGATGATTTGAAAATGTTTCCAACTACAAGAGCTTTGCTGATCCGCTGCCAAAGGATGCTGTTTTTCTCTTTCCTCTCAATATGATATCCCAAAATTGGGCTTCCACCATCTGAGGAAGGTTCATTCCAACTGATTGTAATAGAGTCTTTTGTAAAGGCAACAACTTGTGGTATTCCTGGCTGGCGTGGTACGTCAAATGGATAAGCAGCAACAACTGGTTCTGATGTTATCAAGGGGCCAACACCATATCTATTTTGAGCTTTAACACGGAACTGATACTCAATTCCAGTTGTAAGGCGTGCAGCTTTGAATGTTGTGCGAATAACAGTAGCTGCCAGTTCCACCCAAGAGGTGCCTGTGGTTTCTCTCATTTCAACTATATAATTATTGATAGGAACTCCTCCATCATTCTCTGGTGCATCCCATGATATAAGTACATAGTCACAGGACACTTCATCAATCTTTATTGGTCCCGTTGGAGGTCCTGGGATGTCATGTACTTGGACAGTAATGATCTCTGTCACAGTTCCTAATATATTCTTTCCTGTTATTGAATACTGTCCTCCATCCTTTCTCTTGATTTCACGTATGTTGAGAATTGTAGAGGTTGCTGTGTCATCAATGTTGATCCTCTGTGTTTGTTTAAGTTCTTGATCATCTTTTTTCCAGACAACTGATGGTCTTGGACGACCCAAAACAGGGATTTCCACCTTTACATTATCCCCTGCTTTGGCTACTACCAACTTCTGATAGACACCTCGGAGATCAAATCCTGGTGGTGTGGTCTGCTCCTTAATTATAACTGGCCGGCTTTCACGAGGTTCACTTCTGCCTGAGTTGTTCACAGCAAAGACACGGAATATATATTCTGCATTTTCTGTCAAATCTGTTGAGATATAGTCTAAAGCCTTTACTGTTGTCACATGTACCCACTGGTCAGAATCCTTCTTTTGGGCCTCAATCACATAGCCAGTGATTCTGCTACCACCATCATGTTTTGGTTTGGTCCATGCAAGAGTTGCTGTGTCCTTTGATACATCAGTAACTATTAGATTGTCTGGTGCAGATGGAGCTTGAGAAGCTCTGATTGGCTCAGCTGTCTCTGCTGCCTCACCAATACCTCGTTCATTTTCAGCTGAAACTTTGAAATAATACTCAGCTCCCTCTTCTAAATCGGGAACTTTGTAGGAACACTTTTGGCATTTTGTAGTGATCGTTGTGAAAGCCTTTCGGGTTGCATCACGCTTCTCAACGATGTAATTTATGATCTTAGATCCACCATCAATAATTGGAATTTCCCACTGAAGAGTGACACTGGTTTTAGTGATTTCTCTTGGCTTCAGGTTGACTGGTGGTCCCGGTGTGTCCACAACTCTGACATTAACAAATCCTGTCTTCTTTCCAGCAACATTTTCTAACGTCAAGATGTATTTACCAGCATCATACCTTGTGCACTCAGGAACAACTAATAAAGTGTATGACTCAGTAGTATCAATGTGGGCACGACCTTTAAGAGGAACATCTTCTTTCATCCATGTAACTTCGGGAGTTGGACGACCTTTGATTGGCACAAATATACGAATAGAACCACCTGAGCGAACAACAAGTGTTCTTCTCAATTCTGCATCAAGTTCAAAGTCAGGGACCTCTTCACGGTCAACAAGTTCCACAACTTTCTCAACTTCAGCAGGTTCCCCACGTCCCTCTGAATTAACTGCACTAACTCTAAAATAATATTTCCCGCCTGCTTGTAGGTTTGGAACTACAAACTCATTTATCCTCAATAGAGATGTTGTGGCTTGAACCCAGTCATCATGTCCCTCCTTTTTATACTCAACAATGTATCCAGTCACACTGAGTCCACCGTCATAAAAGGGTCTTCCCCAGTTGAATGTGGCTGTCGTTTTGGTGGTATCAGTGATTCTTGGATTGGATGGAGGCCCTGGAGGATCTGAAAATGAGAAAATATTTGTTATTAAGTTAAACATACAAGTGAGACAATTCTTTGAAAACACAAGATATAATGTGAGAAATATTTAATTTACTTACATGTTATGTCCTTTGTGAGCACTGGCTGTGATGGCTCACTAGGTTCTCCAAAACCAGCTTTGTTCTCTGCAGTTACACGGAACTCATACTCAACTCCTTCAGTGAGTCCTGATACTTTGCAACGTAGATCAGAGATGGTCTTCTTTGAAGCTCTAACCCATCTCATACCTCTTCTCTCTTTCCTCTCAACACTATATCCTCTAATGTCGCTTCCTCCATCCACAACTGGCCTCTTCCATGAAATAGTTACAGCGCTTCTGCTGACATTATCAATTTCAGGCTTTGATGGTGGCCCAGGGGGTCCTGTTATGAATAAAATGACATTTGTAATAATATATCACAGTAGAACAGTAAAATACACAGCTACACACGAACTTGAACTTACCGAAACTATCAACCATTCTGACTGGACCAGACTGGTTTGCATCACCAATACCATATTGATTCACAGCTGAAACACGGAAGATGTATTCATTGCCCTTGATCAATTTGCTGGCCACATAACGGCAATCCATTACATTTTCTGCAAGCTTTGTCCAAAGGAGGCGGCTAGTTTCTCTTTTTTCAAGAATGTATGACTTAATAGCGCATCCTCCATCTTCATCTGGTGGTAACCATGTCAATGTGCACTTTTCAGCAGAGACACTGCTGGCTTCAATAGGACCTGGTGGACCAGGTACATCAAGGACTTTTACTTTCACTTTTTCTTCCTTAATACCAAATGGATTGCTTGCAGTTATTGTATATTCTCCAGTGTTTTTTCTGCTGGCATATTTGATAGAGATAGTTGAAGATGTGGGAGTGTTTGTTATCTGGACAATATCTGAGGGCTTGAATTCTCTTCCTCCCTTAGACCATACAGCTGTAGGTGGTGGCTTGCCAAGAATGCTTGAAGCAGTAATCACAATTGTTTCTCCAGCCTTGACAGTGACACCATCCTTCATTTCAGGATCAATTGTAATAGAAGGTGGCTCTGCAAAAGGAAGACAGATTAATTATAGTCTGCTTTAGAATGTTATATAAATTACTTATTAAAAAATTACTCAGACCCTTTGGGTAAAACTTACCGTATTCATCTTTGCAGACAAGGGTGTCAGTTTGCTCTGAGGGAACGCTGATAGCACCTGCTGCATTCTTTGCTCTAATTCTGAAATCATACATGCACCCTTCTGTTAAATCTGTTACTGTGAAGGCACAGCTCTGGATATTGACATGGTTAGCTTTCATCCACGCCTTTCCTGGATGCTCCAGTTTCTCAACAATGTAGCCAGTTAGCCTGTGGCCTCCATCATACTTAGGTGCAGTCCAAATGAGTGTTACACTGTTCCTTGTAATGCTGATCACATCAGGTTTGCCAGGAGGATCTACAGAATTAAGTTAAATCATAATACATTAAATATTCATTATGTGGCATTGCGCAAAAGCTTACAATAAATAAAATCACTGATTGCAAAATAACACTGACTTACCAATTGGATCAAGTGCAACAAGTGCTTCAGTTGGTTTGCTTGGCTTTCCAAGTCCAGCCATATTTATCGCCATTACTCTGAATTCATACTCAAGACCTTCAACTAAGCCTGTCACTCTGCACTCCTTCACTCTTAGAGGTGTTTTGCTGGCTCGCTTCCACAATAAACTGTTCCTATCCTTGAATTCCACATGATATCCTGAATTCAAAAGAAAAGTAGATTTATTTACATGGTTTCACAGTTTCACAAATTCAGAACACATCAGAAATGTGAACAAGGAAATATTTACCTGTAATAGGAGAGCCTCCGGTATCTTTTGGATCGGACCATAACACAATGGCAGACTCATGGCGAATAGTCAGGACCTCTGGTGGTGCTGGTGCTTCTGGGGCATCTTTTGGAAAGAAAAATCAAACTTTTAAGGCTACATGCTTGAAAAAGGCATGATTCTTATTTTATTATGGTCTTATCCTCCCTTTTCATGATCTGTACTTTAAATTACTTTATTCATTAAGTAATAATGTCCATTCTAGTAAGGCAACATTTGGTAAATATTAGAAAACGAATGTAAACCACAACTGTTAACTGGTAATGTTTACTGGTAGAGTTTAACCAAACTGTTTTTAATAAGGCAATCAATGAACACTTACTGAATGGATGTTTGGCCACCACTGGATCAGATCTGAGAAACTCTCCTACACCATATTTGTTTTCGGCACACACTCTGAATAGGTATTCTGTGCCATCATGGAGCCTTGTGACTCTCATGGTGTTCTTCTGAATGGCTGAAGCAATTGTTGCCCACTTATTACTTGTAGAATGCCTCTTTTCTATGATGTAGTTGGAAATTTCTGCTCCACCGTCATCTTTGGGTGGGCCCCACTCCAAAGTAATTCCATCAGCTGTGATTTCATCAAATGTGATGGGCCCTGTGCAAATTCCAGGCTTTCCAACCACCTTGATGTCAATGGTGGATTCCTTGGTTCCTGCACTGTTTTTCAAATTTATAGAGTATTTCTCAGCATCACCTCTTTGACAGTCACGTATCAGCAAAGTCGTATTTGTTGCTGTAGATTCCACAGAGATTCTTCCACTATCTCCCAAAGTGACACCACTCTTCTTCCACATGACTGTGGGAACAGGAATGCCAGTAATGGGGATTGTGAGGCGAACGGTGCTTCCCTCCTTTGCCACATAACAAGAGTCTGGCAACCCTTTAAGGTTACAGTCTGGCAGAACTGCAAAGGCATTAGAGAAATATAGTTATTTGAATGTAATTGGCTTTTGAAAATACTGAATAACTAGAACATAACGTAGTATAACTGTTCAACATTAAAATATGTTAAAATTAGTACTTAATATTAAAGCCAATAAATTAAAAGAGAAATGTTACTGACACATACCGACTTGATCCTTAGCCACCACAGTGAGTTCAGCTGGGGGACCTTCAGAAGACTCATTGAAAGCTTTCACTCTAAAGGAGTATTCTTTTCCTTCCTGTAAGTCCTTCACTGTGTATTGCAAGAGCTTGGACTTCATGAGCTGCTTCCACTTGTCTTCACCTTCACTGATCTCAAGAGCATAAGCAACAATATGACTTCCACCATCACTGACAGGCTTCTTCCAACAAAGAGTACAAGAATCCTTGGTGACCTGTGCAGCCTTGAAGTCTGTAACTGGGCCAGGTTGCTCTGCAAAACAGGTGATGATTTGAGTAAATTTGTGTAGTTTGGCGTTTGAACAGTAACTCGCATAACATTGTTAAAGTCCAATTTGGGCATAAAAACACAAAACTCTCACCTGAGGCTTTCACTGGTCCAGCTGTCTCACAGCCCTCACCAATACCGTACACATTTTCCGCTGAGACTCTGAAACAGTAGGCTTTTCCAGCTTCCAAATTAGGAATTCTGAAAGATGTTTTGGGACACTCAGGAGCAACACAGGTCCATGCCTTCCTCTCTGCCAGACGTTTTTCAACAACATAGCTCTTCACTGGACTTCCGCCATCAATTTGTGGAGCATCCCAAGTAATGGATGCATGATTTTTTGACGTCTCTTTGACAATTAGATTGAGTGGTGGTCCAGGTGTGTCTACATAGAGTGACATAAATATGTTAAAACTACTATAGATAGAATATTATAGCTTTAAAGGGCAATTTTTGGGTCATAATAATAAAAAAACAAAAAAAGACATTTTACCTAAGACCTTGACAACAATAGTGTAAGACTTCGTTCCACTGCTGTTCTCAAGGGTTAGTACATATTTTCCAGCATCATATCTGTTGATGTCCTCACAGTATACATATGTATCCCATTCAGTTGTGGTGATGTTAAGACCTTGCCTCTCCTTCAAGTTGGCATTGACCTTGCTCCAGGTTACTTTTGGTGCAGGACGACCTCTGATGGGCACATAGATTCTCATTGTGACTCCAGCACGCAATACCAGTGCTTTCCTAAGATCTGCATCAAGTTCAGCCTCAGGAGAAACTAACAGAAAATAAAAATAAAAAAGCCGTTAGAAAATTGTGAGTCAGGTAGTTGTAGAAACTCATGTACATGTAGAAACACAGCTTGAGGATGCACATACTTAAAATGTCTTGTGCCAGATGGTTCCCAGGAACTTCACTTGGCTCACTATAGCCAATCCTGTTCACAGCAGTCACACGTAATTGATACTCTGTGTTGTCTATAAGACCACTGACAAGGAACTTTGTCGCCTGGAGATTCTTTGGTATATTACACTTCAACCACTCCTCTGAATCTGCTCTCTTTACCTCTACTAAGTAGCCTAATATTTCACAGCCACCATCATAAGCAGGCTTTGTCCAGGATAGACTGATTGAGCTATGTGTAGAGTCAACAACTTTGGGGAAAGCAGGTGGGCCAGGAGGATCTGCAGTAAAAAGAAAAGATAAACACGTGTCTCAAAGCTAATAAAATGGTGGACAAAACTGGAATATATATTGGGAACTTTACTCACACAATGGGTCCGCTGCAAGTGCAGCTTGAGAGGCATCACTTGGTTTACCAAGACCAGCCTTGTTGAGAGCAATAACTCTGAACTCATATTCTGAACCCTCAGTGAGACCTCCAGCTTTGATGGTTCTATCAATGACAGGTCTTCTATTTATTTTGGACCAGTTGACTTCCTGAACTTCACGCTTCTCAACCATGTATCCAAGGATCGGGGCCTTGCCATCATTAGCAGGAGCCTTCCAGCTTACAGTCATATGGTCTTTGGTGATATTGGTAATAACTGGAGGGTCACACGGTCCAGGAACATCTGTATGTGTGAAATAGATTGTAATTACGACATTGGCGATTTATGAATCTTAAAATAATTGTAATATTTTTAGTTAATGAATTATGCATTTAGAATAAATGTAAATAAAAGTAGGAAAAATAAATACTTACCAAACGGATTCTTGGCAATCACAGAGTTAGTGACAATTGGGTCACCAACACCATATTTGTTCTCAGCACTGATGCGGAACTCATATTCATGGCCCTCAATTAGTTTCTCCACTGAGCAGTCCGTGATGTGGCCACTAATATTGGATGTTACCTGAGCCCAGTTAGCTCTGCTTGTCTCGCGTTTGTCAATAATGTAGTTGGTTATTTCAGCACCACCATCTGAAAGGGGTGGCTCCCATCTCAGTTTAACCCGGTCAGCAAAAACGTGGCTGATCTTAACCGATGCTGGGGGTCCAGGTTTGTCTGTGGAAACAAGATTTTTTTTTTCGAAGCTGTCAATAACAATTCACAATATAGCTATTTAAAATTCACAGAAATTAAAGCTTTTGCTTTGTGTCCTTTGATAATTCAGAAAGAATTTGTGATTAGAGCTGATAGATGTGAAAACCTTAGTTAAAGTGGCAATCGTGCCAAAAAAAAATTTTAACCATGGCAACATGTGTTTTAATATGGTTACTCTTCTCCTGTGATAGTGCTACAAGTCAGGTTTTAAGTGCTTACTGCACACTCCTATATATATTTTATGTGATGTATTAATGTCCTTTTCAATAGTCTTTACAAAGTTCAACATATTTTTCCAGTAAGAACATTTGCATATTTAGAAGGTGCACTTATTAAGAGAAATAATAATGACAGTGAATGCTGCTTTAGCCATCTTGTTCAAGGACCTTGTCTTTAATGAAGAAAGGTCTTGTTCGACAACTGAAGTAAGACCTACACTAATGTTAGCTAGCATGGTTGTAAAATAACTCCAATATGCTAGTGGAAAAAGGGTGTTATTAAATTATTAATGACACTGTCAGCATTGCTAAAAAACTTACCTAATACTTTCAGCTTAATGTTGCCAGACTTAGTGCCACTTGGGTTCTCAGCAACAATTGTGTACTCTCCAGACTCCTTCCTTGTCACAGAGAACAATTCTAAGAGGAAGAGGTGTCTTTTCTGTGACATCTTCATGCCTTCAACAAGTTTCAGTGGCACACCATCTCTCCTCCATGTCACTTTTGGTGGCGGTTTGCCATAAACCTCAGCATCAAGGCAGACATTTGTTCCAGCTTTGACTATAATAAGGCTCTTCATTTCAAGACTAATCTCAACTCTTGGTGGAACTAAAATGTGTGGAAAAAAATAGATATTATAAGCTGTTATGTTTAAAGCATCTGAAATTTATGAAATGTAAAATTTTGAGTGGAAAAATACCATGCTCTGCAATCACTGTTATGACATCAGACTCTTCTGAAGGCAGGCTGACAGTAATTGCTGTCTTTGCAATGATTCTGAACTTGTATTGGGCTCCCTCTTCAAGTCCAGGGACAATGTACTCTTCTTTTGGCACATTTTGACTACTCGCGTTGGCACGAACCCATTTGTCACCAGGAAGCTTCAAAGACTCAACAAAATAACCAATGAGTTTGCTACCACCATCTTGTTTTGGACGGTTCCAGACAAGAGACACAGAATTCCTTGTTACGTCGAGGACCTCGGGTTTTCCAGGTGGATCTAATAAAAATTTGAAAAAAATGACATTGTCAGATAACGTTAAGGAACGTTAGTAACATATCCACATTCCCTATACTATACATACCAACTGGGGCCCTTGCTGTAATGATCTCTGTTGGTTTGCTTGGTTTGCCCTGTCCCGCTTTGTTCACAGCAGACACTCTGAATGTATATTCCAGACCATCAATGAGGCCATAGCAGGAGTATTCAGTTGCACGAACAAGGGCCTCATTTGCCTTGACCCACAGAATGCTATTTCTCTCTTTGCGCTCAATGGAGTATCCTATAATAGGGCTACCACCATCATTGGTCGGACTTTCCCAGGACAAAACAACAAATTCCTTGTTGATTTTGTTAACACAGCAATTCCTTGGTTCACTGGGTGGATCTGTAACAAGAGTTACATTTTTGTCAGATTTTTGTTAAACTGTACTCCAATAATACCTAAGATATATATATATATATATATATATATATATATATATATATATATATATACATACAAACATACATAGTGGTCAACCACACCTACCAAATGGATATCTGGCAATCATTTTTTGAGAGTAGATTGGCTCTGAAACTCCAAAGCGATTCTCTGCACGCACTCGGAAGCCATACTCTTTGCCAGGGGTGAGCTTTACAACACGACAACTGGTCTTGGTGCAAGAGGACACAGCAGGAACCCAGTCACCTCTGGTTACATCACATTTCTCAACAATGTAGTTAGTGATGTTGCTACCTCCGTCTTCTGATGGAGAGTTCCATGCAAGGGTACAGGCATCTATGTCCACCTCAAGAATTTCAAGGGGACCTTCCGGAGGACCAGGGATGTCTGGGGGAAATATTGACATTTCAGTTGTCACAGTGCATTTTTTAGGAGGATTTCTGAATGTGCACTTTTGACCTTACAGGTTTACTTACCTAAAATTATGATTCTAAGGATTTGGTTGACCTTAGAAATGTTGTTCTCAGCTGTTAGGCTGTAATAACCACTGTCTTTCCTCGTTACATCTTTAATAAGGAGTGTAGACGAGGATAACGTCTTTTGTACAAACAGACGATCAGATGTAACCAGGTCATCACTTCCTTTCTTCCATGTAGTGACCGGAATAGGCTTGCCATACACCAGTGCTTCAACTTTGAACTTTGTTCCTGCCCTTGCAGAGACCACATCAGGCATGATAATCTTTGGTGCCACTGAAAAATTTGAATAAAAAAAAGAGTATGATTTGGAGTGTGAAACATGAAATGAAATTGTAAAACTGTTAAACAGGAAATTTAGCTACATGACATTCTTTAATACATACTTAGCTGTTCTTTCACTTCAAAGATTCCTTCAGCCTCTCTTGGCAGACTGCATCCAACAGAGTTTCTGGCAGCAACCCTGAATCTATACTTTGTGTTTTCTTTCAGACCAACAACAACAATGCTCAAGTCTTTTACAACTGAGTAAGGTGTCCATTTATCTTCAGGTTGGCCAGCCTCCTGATAATCAACAATATAACCATTTATCTTAGCTCCGCCATCTCGCAGAGGCTTCACCCAGCCAAGTGTTGCACTGTTTTTTGAAATTTCCAAGACGTCCATCTTCTTTGGAGGATCTGGTTCACCTTTAGGGCAGAAATGAATGGAAGGTCATCAACTTGTATTCAGTATATAACAAAAAATAATGTTCATGAAACAGTGTGAAGTATACAGTCACTTACTCATTGGATCTGTGGCCAAGTAGGATTTTGGAGAGTCCTTTGGTACCCCAATACCGTACTTGTTTACTGCAATGACCCTGAAGTAGTATTCAGTTCCAGGCGCCAGGTTTGTGATTTTGAAGCTTGTCTTCTTTAAGTCGTTAGTGCAATTTGTCCATGTCTTCCTATCTACTTCACGCTTTTCAACAATGTAATTTAGGATTGGACTGCCACCATCATTTTCTGGAGGTAACCAAGAGAGCTGGCAAGATGTCTTTGTGACATCAGTTGCCTCCAGTCCACCAACAGGCCCAGGAGTATCTATTAAACATTACATATTTGTTACTGCAACAAATCAAATGCTAAAGGTGTTGAGAAAAAATGACAGATTACTATTAACATATATTTTATTATTAAACATTAACTGTTTGTCAACATACCTAAGACCTTTACACGAACAAATATAGCTTTCTCTCCTGAGGGGTTTGAGAGTGTCAGAGAATATTTTCCAGAGTCTTCACGTGTGCTCTCAGGGATCACAAGGAAGGTCATTGTATCAATCTGATCCACATGACCTCTCCTGACCACATTGTCAACCCCCATGCGTTTCCAGGTCACTTTTGGTGCTGGTCTTCCTCTAATTGTAGCAAACAGCCTTATGGGGCAACCTGCTCTTACACTGAATCCCTTCCTCAAACTGGCATCCAGATCAATTTCAGGTAGCTCTGTAATAAAAATATATATTTAAATATCTGGCTTTTGATACAGTGCACTACATTTACATTTACTGCATTTAGCAGACGCAGTTATCCAGAGTGACTTACAAGAAGTGCTTTGTCTATCTAAAAGTGCTTTGTGCACTATTTAAAACTAACCACACACATTTAAGAATTTGAGGAAACACTGTACCATGAATATCTTTTGGTGACACAGCATCTTTAAGTCTTGCCGGACGGCCCATGCCCACTTGATTTTGTGCAGAGACACGGAATTCATATTGCTTCCTCTCATCCAAATTGAGCATTGTAAATTCAGTGAGAACAAGCTGTCCACTAGTGTTACATTTTGACCAGCCTTCCTCTGGATCTCTCTCCTGTTCACCTTCCATTTCAATCTTATCCCTCATCTCAACCAAATATCCTATGATTGGGGCACCACCATCATACACTGGCCTGGCCCAGCCAAGTGTAACTGAAGTTTTTGTGCTGTCAACCACTTTCAGGCTTCCAGGAGGACCAGGGGGCTCTGAAATATTCATAAATGCAACCATTTTAGCATTCATATCATAAAGAAAGATGCAGGAGTCATGTACACATTAAGATCTTAAAGAAAAAAAGTTAGAAATACATACCAATTGGATCTTTAGCAGCAACAGGTCTTGAGGGTTTGCTTGGTTCTCCCAACCCAACTTCATTTTCAGCCTTAACACGATACTGATATTCATGGTTGGGAATCAAATTGGTTACTTTCATACGTCTCTCAGAGATAGGGCTCTTTGTAACTGCAACCCATCGTACAGCACGCTTCTCCTTTCTTTCCAGAATGTAGCCAGTAATGGATTTTCCACCATCATTTTCAGGAGGGGCCCAAATAACAGTCATCTCTTCCTTGCCAATTTTGGTGACCTCTGGGGGATCAGGTGGACCAGGTCTGCTGAACTGTGTCTTGGCAGTAACAGGCTTGCTCTCCATTGGAGGACCTGTTCCCATCTTGTTTTCTGCCCTTACCCTAAATATGTACTCATTACCTTCCACAAGGTGGCTAACGTTACAGTAGTTAGTGACCACTGAATCAGAGTAAGTTGACCAAACCATTCGTCTAGTCTCACATTTTTCTAGAATATAGCTGTCAACCTCACAACCACCATCATCCTCTGGAGGATCCCACACAACTCTACATTTGTCATTGGACATGCCTGAAACCTTGACATCTCTTACAGGTCCTGGTATGTCCAGAACACTTATATTTGCATATGCAGTAAAACTACCAGCTGAGTTTGTGGCAGTTATTACATATTTTCCAGTGTCCGAACGTTTAGCTTTGGTCATGAGGAACTTGGAGTAATCTGCCCCGGTGTCGATGCTGATTCTTGGGTTATCTCCTGTAGCTTTGTCCTTCACCCATTTGACCTCAGGTTGTGGCTTTCCTCTAAGTGCTGCCTCAAGTCTGACTGATTCACCAGCTTTAACCACTATAGTACCAACAAATTTGAGGTCAATGACTGGTTTTTGAATTTCTTCTTTGACAAGAATTTCGGATGTCGTCACCCAGTTGCTCGTACCTCCATCATTTGTTGACTGAACTCTAAACTGATATGTTTGGTTCTCAGTGCATTTGTCTACCATAAAGAATGTGTCTTTAAGTATTTTATCATGTAAGCGTTCCCATTCTTCAGCAGCCTTGGCTTTCCTTTCCAGAATGTATCCTAGGTTAGGGCTGCCACCATCATAATCTGGCCTTCTCCACCTCAAGAAAACAAAGTTCTTTCCAATATCAGCTACGTGAAAGTTCTCTGGTTCACCAGGCTTCTGAAGTGGATCTATTGCAAGTATAGGAGTCTTGGTTTCTATTGCTGGTCCAGGACCACACTTATTCTCTGCAGATACACGGAACAAATATTCATGATTCTCTAGGAGTTTTGCCTTCACTTTGCGGTTTGTGCAGTCAGAAGAGATCATTGACCATGCTCTAATGCTTGGCTCACGACACTCAACAATATAATTTGTAATCTCAGTGCCTCCGTTGTCCTCAGGAGTATCCCAGTTCACCATGCAAGCATTTTTGGTCACATATGTCAGCACAAGATTCCTGCAGTGTCCAGGTCTATCCAGTACATTTACGGTGATGTTGGCTGAGGCTTCACCACTGTCATTCACAGCTTTAAGAACATAAACTCCGTGATCCGCCCTGGTTGCTTCCTTGATGCGCATACTCACTGCAGGGAAATTATTTGTTAGAGTGGTACGTTTGTCTTTTTCTAAGACTGTCTCTCCTTTTGTCCAAGTAATCACAGGATCAGGTCTTGCTTTCACATATCCAGTAATATTAATATTATGTCCTACACGGACTGTCACATGTGTACGGCATGTGATATCCATCTCTATTTCTGGGGGGATAAGAATATCTTTAGCAATAACCGACTCTGGGATTTCTCTTGTCTCGCCATCTCCAATCATGTTGACAGCTCTAATACGGAATCTATATTCTGTGCCCTCAGTCAGTCCCTTGACTCTATAAGCACACTGTGCAACTAAGTCATCTTTGTTGACTTTCTCCCATTCACCTCCAGCTTTCTGACATTCAACAACGTATCCCAAGATTGGACTACCTCCATCTCTTGTAGGCTTTATCCAGACTAAATCTGCATAGGTACAGCTATAGTCCTTAACTTTAGGGTTGACTGGAGGTCCAGGAACTGTGATTGGTCTGCAAGGTTTGGCTGGATCTGAGATAGGTGAAGGTCCACTAAAGCCAGCAGTATTTTCAGCAAATACCCTAAATTCATAGTCATTACCCTCAAAAAGTCCAAGCACTCTAAATCTGAGTTCCTTGCAAGGTGTCTTATTCACTCGAATCCATTTGCCTCCCTTATGTCTACGCTCAATAATGTAACCACTTATAGGACTACCACCATCATACAATGGCATTGTCCAACCAAGAGTAAGTGCATCCTCAGCAATATCAGATGCAACAGGTTTTCCAGGATGCCCAGGGGCTTCAAACTGGTGCTTTGCCACAGTTGGTGCACTTTCGAGAGGCGCACCAACTCCCATCTTGTTCTCTGCACGGATTCTCACAACATATTCAACTCCACTCTGTAAACGAGAAATTTTAAGCCTTGTAGCAGTACTGCCAGAACTAACACCGCCCCAGGTTTCCTTGTTAGACTCTCTCTTTTCAACAATATAATTCATGACAGGACTTCCACCATCGTCTTTGGGAGGACGCCAGTCAATGACCATAGAATCTGGAGTTACCTCAAGGATGTTAACAGGGCCTATTGGTGCAGCTGGGACATCAAGTACTGTGACATTCATAGAAACAGTCTTACTTCCTGCAGGGTTAGATACTGTGAGAATATAAATTCCAGTGTGATTTCTTGTGCACTCTGCGATGTTCAACACAGTTGAAAAACTGTCTGTGTCAATCTTGGTATTTCCTTGACTTCTAATTTCTTCTCCATCAATGACCCACTTGGCAGTGGGAACTGGAATGCCCCTCATGATTGCAGGCAGTCTGATCGTGCTACCTGCCTTCACGATAATTCCTTCAATCAGTTTCGCATCAACTTCAACAATTGGGGGAACTGCAAAAAGAGAAAAACAGTATAGATTTTAGAAGTATAAGATATATATATCTTTAATTACTACTAATAAATTACTGGAAATTACACAATTGAATTTACCAAGTTTCTCTTGGCAGAGGACTGGCACAGTGGTATCTGGCCGGCTAAGACCAACTGCATTCTCTGTCTTAACGCGGAATCTGTAGGTTTTGCCCTCCTCTAGCCCAGTCACATGGCATTCAGGAATGCTAACAGTCTTGAAGACAATCCAGTCTCTCTCACCCTCCTCTTGGTACTCAACCAAAAAGCCAGTGATGTCACTTCCTCCTGTGCGATCAGGCCAGTTCCACTGGAGCCACACCTCTGTTTTGTCAACATCTACATGATGCAGGTCCTTTGGTGGACCAGGTGGAACTGTAAGACAATTCATTTTTGCACTTTTACCTCCAGCTTACCTTAACTCATGACAAAACTATCACTAATTCTCAGTATGTTTATACTTACACAGTGGGTTCATTGCCTTAACTGGTTTGGTTGTCTCAACATATTCACTTCTGCCAAATTGATTTTCAGCAGCGACACGGAACATGTATGCTGTGCCTTCTATCAAGTGCTTGGCCATCAGACTTCGCTTTTTAGATGTTGAACAGACAGGCACCCACTGCGTGGCAGCAGTATCCTTCTTCTCTACCACAAAGTTAGTGATACGTACACCACCGCTATCTTCTGGATCTTTCCAGGAAAGCTGTGCTGAGTCACTTCTAACATCAGATACCCTCAGATGCTGAATAGGCCCAGGTTTGTCTAGAAGAGCACAAAAGGTTGCTATGTTTATAACGCAGAAAAAAGGTAACATTCAGACTAAGATGTCAAGAATATTTTTATATAACACTCGTTCTCTCTGGCAAACAGGTTTCCATATATATATATATATATATATATATATATATATATATATATATATATATATATGCATTTTTGGTAAAGTGAAATCTTTGAAGCTACGGAATTGAAAACAAATAGAAAAAGAAAACAAAAAGTAAGTACAAATTTTTTGTCACCAATTTGACACTTGCAACTGTTAAAAGCAACATGACAGCTTAATGTTGCCATGTGTTTGATTCCTATCCTGTCATCTCCAAAATATTAAAGTATATGTGAGAATAATAATTTGCCAAACTTTTATGTTAACACAGCGTATCTATTTTGGGTGTCTTAGGGATCATTCGATCATTTACAATGCCCATCACATTTCTTTGAAAAGTGAAATATAGAATAGAAATATATAGATTTACTGTGCATACAAAAAATTCTAAAAATCTGCAAATATGTTGTGAGAGACATAGATGAAATCTGAAAATAAAAGAGCAATTTTTCACATGTTAAATGAAATTTTGGACAAGCCTACCTAGAACAAGCACAGTGCATGTTGCTGTCTTCGATCCAGCTGGATTTTCAGCATTGAGGGTGTAGTCTCCACAATCTCCACGGTTACAATAACGCATCTCAAGCTTGGTTCTTACTGCGGAGGTTTCCATTTCTACTCTTGGAGGTAGCTCTGCATCATTCTTTTTCCATGTGATTTTGGGGAAAGGTATACCCTTGATTCCAGCAGCAATTTTAATGTGGGTTCCAGCCATTGCTTTAATCTCACGAGGCATGCCCATATCCAGCAGCAGCTCTGGGGGTTCTTCAGATAATGAAAACATATATGGGATTAGAATTCAGATCTGCCAGTCATTAGCGTCACTCTGTAAATGTTTACATTCCCTGTTTTACATACAAACAGACAGACAGAATAAAACTAATTCCCTCTCCCTGCTTTTTTCCCAAGTATACAACTGCCCACATGTCCGGCCGGCTGACTAACTGTCGAGCCCTCCTGTTACCCACTTTAGACCAGCTGCCCACGCCCCAGCTACCGCCACCTACCTTGGACTAGCTGCCCACCCTACACTGATGTTTTCATAGACTCCTAACTATTACTACTACTAATACTACTGCTATTAATATTAGTAGTATAATCACTTGTAGGTAGTTTGACCAGAGGAGGATGGGTCCCCCCCTGGAAATCCTCCCAGGGTTTCTTCCTCAGCACTGAGGGAGTTTCTCGTTGCCATTGGCGCCCCTGGCTTGCCCACTGGGGGGTTTTTGCATTCATGCTAAAACTTTGTCTTTACTGGAATTCTGTGAAGCTGCTTTGTGACAACATCCGTTGTAAAAAGCGCTACAAATAAGTTTGATTTGAATTCACACAATACTCACATTGATAACTTGATTTATTTATGTTAAATTAATTGAATTGACAATTTAATAATGTAAATTGCTCATAATTACCAAGTCTATCTTGTGCCCGCACAGGCTCTGGAACATTTGCAGGCTCTGATTCACCAGCTGCATTAACAGCTTTCACTCTGAACCTATACAGTACTCCTTCTTCAAGGTTGATGACTTTGAATGTAGTTTCCTGACAAGAGTCAGGAGTCTGATTAACCTGTAGCCATTCCTCAGATCCAGCTTTCTGATACTCAAGGAGATAGCCAAATATTTTGCCTCTGCCACAGTCCACTGGTGGCTGCCAAGAAAGAGTGACAGAGTCCTTTGTGTAGTCAATTGCCATTGGTTTTACTGGTGGACTTGGAATCACTGTGAGAGGGAGAAAAAAAATAGATTTAAAAAAATCGCTGTAACACTATTTTCTATGGTAGAAGTCAACAAAAGTAACTTGACTGCTTACCAATAGGATCTTTAGCATAGACAGGCTTTGAGCCTGGACTGGGGTCTCCAACACCAACCACATTCTCAGCCATGACACGGAACTCATATTCACATCCCTTGAGAATCTCTTGATCTGGAACCCAGTATTCTGTTTTAGCGGGAATGCGTTCGACAGGCGTCCATCTATTGGTCATGGTTTCTCTCTTCTCAACTATATAGTGTGTGATTGGTTTTCCACCATCAGCTGGTGGTTCCCAGGAAAGCAGAGCTGTGTAATTGTAGACTTCTTTCACCACTGGAGCTTTTGGAGCATGTGGCACCTCTGTTGTGGACAGGGCAGTGGGAAATGTCAGTGAACTTAGTAGTAATTAAGTAATGCTAAAGTGTTAATGAAGAAAAGTTTTTCAGAAACTGTTACTTACTGAAGACATCTCTTGCTTTTGTCTCTGCAGACAGCAAAGGGTCACTAATGCCATGGATGTTCTGAGCACAGATTCGAATAATGTACTCTCTGCCCTCAATCAGTTTCGGAACTCTGCATGTTGTTCTAGTGCAGGATGCAATGACAGGCATCCAGAGATCCCTGTTAGTGTCTCTCTTTTCAACAATGTAATTAGAGACAGCACATCCACCATCATCCAATGGAGGTTTCCAAGAAATGACCATGTAATTCCTGTAGATTTCATCAAAGACAACGGGGCCCTCTGGAGGTTGTGGACGATCTGAAAATAATAGATTATATATGACATGTATTTAATACATTTCAGCAAAAACAGATAAAAATGTTGTCAAATATAACTTCCTTAAAAGAGAAAAGATCCAAAACGCACCAACAACAGTAACAGTGCAGATGCCCTTCCGTGTGCCTGTCGAGTTCTCCACAACCACAGTATACTTGCCACTGTGATCACGCTTAGCCTTCTCAATTGTCAAACACAAAGTCTTCTTGGTGCTGGTGAGTACAATCTCCTCATTTCCCTGAACCTCCTCATCATTTTTAAACCATTTTATATTTGGGGTTGGTTTCCCTGTGTAGCGACCTTGGAGAATGCAGGGCTTCCCAACACGAACCAAGAGTGTGTCACGGAACTCCAGATCAAGAGTAGGTGGTTCTAGAATTGATAAAAGTATATTTATACCACTTCATATATGGAAATAAAAAATCTAAATAATGTATTATACAACTGTAATGTTTTGGCATTATTATGCAGTATCTTACCAAGCTCCTCCCTGCATGTAATTGGTTTGGTGCTGAAGGAAGGCTTGCCTTGGCCAATTTGATTCACAGCACTGACACGGAATTCATAAGTTAAACCCTCTTTCAGACCTTCGTGAGTAAATTTACGATCCATCAGCTTATCATCAGTTGCTATGCGGACAAAGTTGTCCTTTCCAATCTGACGAACTTCAAGAACGTAACTTGTCACTTCTGCACCACCGTCGTACTTTGGTGGTCTCCACGCCACACTGATCGAATCTTTCTTGACAGCTGTTACCTCTAGATCCTCTGGACGCTCAGGAACAGCTGTAAACAAATTTGAAAAAAATCACATTAGTATAGAAACATGTATGCATTGTTATAACTTTAATCCTTATACATGTAATTCTTATGATATAAATAAATAATTATATTCTATTTTCCATTAAAAAATAAGACATTAAATGAAACTTACAAACTGGATCCTTAATGAGAACTTCAGATGTTGTCTCACTAAATGGACCTCTTCCAATTATATTTTCAGCAGCAATTCTGAAGAAGTAAGCCTTGCCATCAATAAGACCCTGAACAACAGCGTTATGTCTGGTGACAGTGTATGTCACTGAAGTCCAACCTCTACGGTCCGACTCTCTCTTCTCAATGATGTAGTTAGTTATGGCTGAGCCACCATCATCTTCAGGTGAATACCAGGTCAGCTTGCAAGAGTCATTGGTAAGATTTATACCAGAGAAGGGCTGACCCACAGGGCCAGGAACATCTTCAAAAGAAAATAAACCCCACATTTAGACATTTGTTTGTAGTGTTACTGAGACAATAGCGTTCATATTTGAACATGAATGGCACTCACCCAGCACCTCCACAATTATTGCCTTCCTTCGTTCTCCTCCTTCATTCTTGGCAGTCAGGGTGTAAATGCCTTGATGATGTCTTCTACATCTCTTGATGACCAGAGATGAGCTGATTGCAGTAGTCTCAATGACAGCCTCCTTAGGCAAATCACCATCATCTCTGTTCCACGTAATCTCTGGTGCAGGTTTTCCAGATACATAGGCAATGATGCGAATTACACCACCAGCATGAACAACAATCTTCTCCTTCACAGTTGCATCCAGGTCCACTTCAGGAGGAACTAGAATTGAATTTAACAGAAGCATGTAATTTAATTTCTTTGTAAGAATGGGCATCATTTAATCATTTAAATGGAGATCTCAAATATGGAATTAAGGTAGAATAAGGCACATACTTTATTGTTGACAAATAAAACTGCCCTAAAGTTTTTAGGAAACTGTTGTTGAGACGTTGGTTACTAACATTTTTTATAACATGGTATAAACAATTAAATTTCTACAGTGCTATCTTGGAAAATTTCTTTCTTTGTATCAGTGGAGGCGACTTAGGTGAAACATCCTTTAAATACTTGAGTTTGTTCTTACTTGTCCTGTCTTTGACCTCAATCACTTCAGCAACTTCACCAGGTTCACCAACACCTGCAGCATTCACTGCTCTCACTCTGAATCTGTAAAGTCCAAGCTCTTTCAGTCCGGGCACAACAAACTTGGTGCCTCTAATCTCCTTGTCTTTGGCCTAAAAAAAAAAGATTCAAACTCCATTTAAATAACCTGTGAGTATACATGCAATATATTATATGAAACTCAACATCACTCACAACAGATTCAAATTTTAGTTTTATGACTTCATATACCTTCTCCCATTCTTCCTTTCCTTCTTCTTTGTACTCAATGAAGTATCCTGTAATCTTAGATCCACCATCAATCAATGGAGGAATCCATTCAAGGTCAACAGTTGACTTAGTGCAATCTGTTACTTTTGGAATTGGAGGTCCAGGAGGAGCTGTAACAACAGTAAAAAATTACAGTAAAACATCACTGTAGTCAAACACTGACATTCAGTGACATTACACTCTTATTTTATCATACCTATTGGGTCTCTAGAAACAACAGGATCTGATGGCAGACTTGGAAGTCCACATCCAGCAGCATTAATGGCAGTAACACGGAACTGATAGGTGGCTCCCTCCAAAAGACCAGTCACAATGTGGGAGACACTAAGGGGCCTGATTCTTATGGGGTCCCGGTTCACTTTGGTCCAGCGCTTGGCTGTAGTTTCCTTGCGCTCCAGCCAGTAGCCAGTAACTGGAGACCCACCATCATATTCTGGCTCTTCCCATTCAACAGTCATGGATGCAAGTGTGACTTCTGAGACAGTTGGCTTGTCACATTGACCTGGTACAGCTGTTGTAAAGAAGTATATTGAAATGGAATTACATTTTAGAAAATGTTCTATTTCAGCAACAGTGCAGTAGCACAAAATGATGATACTTACTGAACAGATTTCTAGCTTTTTCAGGTTCGCTGTAGAGTGGTGGTCCAACACCAAATCTATTTTGAGCCATAATGCGGAACTCATATTCATGTCCTTCTGTAAGCCTCTGTACTGTGTATGCACATTCCTTTGGATCATTGGAGACATGGACCCATGTCTTCCTGTTGTCCTCACGTTTCTCAATGACATAATTGGTTATCTTAGAACCACCATCATCTGTGGGTGGTTTCCAAGAGAGACCAATTCTTTCAGCAAACACTTCTTCAAATTTGACAGGTCCAATTGGTGGTCCAGGTCGTCCTATGGGGAAAATGTTTAATTTAATTAACCATTATTTTCAAAATACACATCTATATTGAAGAGATACGTGAACTCAACTCAAGACATAGCAAAACAAAGATTACCCAAAATTGTAAGTTTGATATCCTTAGAAGCCGTGCCAAGGCTGTTAGTAGCTGTGAGTGTATATATTGCACTGTCATCTCTCTTGGATTGCTGAATCAGCAGGGTGCATTTGTCATCTGAGACCAGCTTGTTGATATGCTGATCGTATTGCACATCAGTCTTTTCTTCAGGCTTGTCAAGTGGGGCCTTCTGCCAAACCAAGGATGGGAAGGGACACCCTTGAATTCTGGCAATTATGCTTACATCAAATGTTTCTGCACCCTCCAGAGTTTCTCTAAGTTCAATGTTTGGAGGACCTGAAAAGACATTCAGTTACAAGGGGTTAGTGCCTTTAAGTAAACACAACTAAATATACTATCCTGAAATATCAGATACTCACAGGTCTGATCTTTGATGATTATAGGTCCCACTGTAACAGAGGGTCTGCTTGGGCCAGCTGCATTTACTGCCTTGATGCGGAACTCATATTCACCACCCTCTTTAAGGTCTTCAACAACATAGGTAGTCTCTTCAACATCTCTCTTATTGCACTGTTTCCAGGTCTCTTTTTGTGGACCAGTGGTATCCCAGCTCAGCCTCTCAATAATGTAGTGTGTTACTGGTGCACCACCATTATTTTTTGGAGGCACCCATGTAAGGGTCACAGTATCTTTGGTAACAAGGTTGATTTTGACCTTAGTTGGAGGATCAGGGGGATCTTGGAACAAACAGAAAATACAAAATGTAATTAATTCTAGTACATATACAGTTTTATTTTTATTGAGATCATGCAAACTGTTCTAATCTGTAACTTACAGATTGGATCCCTTGCCCTCACTGGCTCAGTGGTTTCAGTGAATGGTCCCATTCCAAGACGATTTTCAGCACGAACACGGAACAGGTAGTCTTGGCCCTCAAGGAGATCAGGCACCACATATGCCATGCTGGCACATGCTGGATTTACCTTTGTCCAAGCCTTCCCTGTGACAGCCTTCTTTTCAATGAAATAGCTCTTGATTCTTTCTCCACCATCAGTATCTGGCAGTTTCCATATAAGTCTCATTGTAGCTCTGGTAACATCAGTAACTTTGAGCTCCTTTGGTGGCCCAGGAACATCTGTAAAAATGTTGCATGCATTACATTCATGCACTCATTTCATATTATTAAAATGTTCAATTTTTCATAAGACATTTACAGAGAACTAACTCACCAAGTACAATGACTCTGATATTAATATGTTTCTGTCCAGTTTTGTTTTTTGCTGTGACAGTGTATCTGCCAGAGTGGGCTCTCAAGCTCACAGGAAATGTTACAACAGAGGTAGTGTCAGTAGATTCCACCTAACACAAAAGAAATGCCATTCAGATTATAAAACTAATCCATCCATCCATCCATTTTCTAAGCCGCTTCTCCGTCAGGGTCGCGGGGAGATTCTAAAACCATTATTTTATAATACAAAAAAAAACAAACAAACTTGAATGAATTGTGTTACCTGTGAATCCACTGGGAGTGTGTGAAGACGATCTTTCTTCTCTGTCTTTGCTTTGCCATCAAACTCCCATGCAACCTTGGGAACGGGACGTCCAGTAACAGTTACTGGGATTTTGAATGTAGATCCAGCACGGATGCTTAGTAACTCATCAGCATTGATATCCAAAAATAACTTTGGCTCAGCTGTAGAATTAGACAAAATCATCATGTTAGACAATTAAATTGAAATAATGATATTTGCAGCCTATAACAAAGTGGAAACTTACTATGAATGTCCTCCAAGAGAACCTCAGTGGTCCGAGGACTTGGCTCAGACTCCCCGATATCATTGACTGCAATGATTCTAAATCTGTATTTCTTCAGCTCTTGGAGGTTTGGAATAGTGAACACAGTAGAAGGATGTAGATTGTCCGCATCATTTATCCTGGCCCACTCAGATGTACCCTCATCTTGGATTTCAATGATGTAACCTTTGATGGGGCGTCCTCCATCTTTAGCTGGTGGGGTCCATGACAGAGTGACACTACGTTTGGTTTTGTCAGCAATTTCAGGAGCGGCTGGCATGCCAGGTGGTGCTGTACAAGAAAAACATACATATTTATTGTTTACTTTGTTAACTCATTCAGAAATGTCACATATATTTAATATGTGAAGTGTGCAAAGACCATGTGTTTATAAGCAGTCACGTTTTCACTTGATCACATATTTTTTACGTGTGAACACATTTTTTCATGTGATAAAATATTTTGCACATGTGAAGCTCACAACATGACTTGTTTGTAGGGGAAAACATAAGGATAATACAATAAAACAGTTTATGTGGTAAATCAACTTACTGATAGGGTCATCAGCAAAAGCTGACTCAGAGACAGCACTAGGGGGTCCAATTCCAGCAGCATTGCAAGCCATTACACGGAATTCATATTCCAGTCCCTCTATGAGACGTGTGACCTGGAAATCCCAGCCTTTCATGCCACGTTTGGTCACTAGGGACTTGTTTGCTTTAGCCCAGTGGGAAGTGCCCTTCTCACGCTTTTCCAACCAGTAGCCAGTGATCATTGATCCACCACTGTCCATAGGTGGCTCCCATGTCACCAACATATGGGTCTTGGAGTGCTCGGCAATAGCAACTTTTTGAGGTGGACCAGGAAGAGCAAATGGATCTCTGATTTGTACTTCTTCTGTTTCACAGCCATCGCTTATTCCATACTTATTTTCAGCCTTGACTCTGAACTGATACTTGCCACCTGTTTCAAGATCCCACACCTACAAAATATAAAACAGAAGGCTCGATTAAATAGTATATGTATAGATTAATGATTGACAGTTTAATTTCCTGCTAAATAATTTTGCTTACCCCGAATTTTTTCTCAATGACAGTGTTAGAAACCGGGACCCATTCAGCTTTCTCAACATCCTCAACATTGAGGTCTTTCTTCTCAATGATATAGTTGGTGAGCTCACTGCCTCCAGTATCAAGTGGTGCATCCCACGTCAGATGGCAAGACTCAGCTCGGATGTTTGAAACAGCAATGTTTCTTGGTGGTGTTGGTCGATCTGATAAAATCACCATACTTTTTAACACCTACACATTATAAATAAAAACAACATTGAATGATTGACTCAACTTAGCCAAAACCCAAACTTACCTAGCACCTCCACTGTGATATGATGGCTGACTGTTCCAAGACGATTTGAAGCAGACACAGTGTATGTTCCCTTGTCCAGCCTTGCAATAGCAGGGATGGTGAGTTTTGTGTGTTCTGTCAGTCTATCAATCTCTTTGGTTTCCAGCAAGACTCTCTCAGTAGACTTTGGAATAACAACATCATCCTTCAACCACTCAACCTTTGGCATTGGAAGACCTGTGATCTCAGCAGGCATCTCAATTGGCTCATTCTTCCGCACTCTGATTAGATCACCTTTGAAATGCTTCATCATGTGCAAAGATGGGGGAACTGTAAAAAGTAATGTTTAATACAGAAAAGTTAATGAAATACATTACAAAAGTGTAGCTAAAATATTTTTTGGAGAAGAAGACGATCAGAACTGGACAAACCTTCATCATCCTGAATCACAACAGTCAAGGGTATGGATGGATCACTTTCTCCGATGCTGTTAACGGCCTTTGCACGGAACTCATACATGTGCAGCTCATCCAAATTCTCCACAGTCAGTGTCAGATTAGTGCACATCTCTGCAGAGACAGGCTGGAAGGCAGGATGATCCTGACGCTTTTTCTCAATGATGTATCCAATGATTGGACTGCCTCCATCATTGCGAGGTGGCTTCCATGTAAGGGTAAGGGAAGACTTGGTTCTCTCAGTGTAGTGGAACTTCTCAGGGGAGGTTGGTGGACCTGAAATAAATAAAAAAGATTGATGTGTACATTTAAATTACTGCAGTAGTCATATTTAGTGAATTAAAGTGATATAACTGTAGAAATCATGCCTCATACCTAGTGGATCCACTGCACGAACTGGCCCAAGATCAACTGGTGGCCCACAGCCAAATTTGTTCTTGGCCACAACTCGGAAGATGTATTCCTGTCCCTCAATAATGCCCACAATTTCACATTTAGATGCAACTGTTTCAATGGGCTGTCTGAAGGTGTGCATCTTTGGCTCTCTCCTTTCAACAACGAAACCAGTCAGATCACTGCCCCCATCATCATCAGGATCAGACCAGTTCAATATCATCAACTTTCTTGTCACTACAACAGGCTTGAGGTCAAGGACAGGCCCAGGAACATCTGAATAAAATAATTTAATATTCATACATTACATTTTTTAAAAATCTTGCTGAAATGAATTTAAAAGCCTAGATAATTTTACTAAGAGCATAAACTATATTAACATAGCTGAACTGTATAATTACTATTTCAATGGAATACAAGAATAGTTCTCACCCAGAACTTCAACCCTGGTCCAAGCTGATTTGATGCCACTTGGGTTTGCTGCAGTGATCTGGTATTTGCCACTGTCACTTCTTTTAGCAGTTTTGATCATAAGAGTACTATCCTGACCAACTTCTTCAATTTCCACACGCTCCTTGTCAGGGGCAGCATCATCCTTTGTCCATGCAAGGGATGGTTTAGGTCTACCAGTCACATGTGCTGGGATTACCAGCGGCTCTCCAGCTCTTACAAAATGACCAGCCTTCACATTGACACCAAGTTCAATAACAGGCACCTCTGGAAAGGACAATTAACAAGGCAAACAGTCATAAGCAAAGCCTTAAAACCAGACCTTATTCATCTCTTTTGAACAATAAGTAATGCTATATACCTGCAGGATTTCTCACAATGACTGCATCTGTTACACCAGGAGCACCTTCACCAGCACAGTTGATTGCCATAACGCGGACAATGTATTTAGCTCCCTCTCTGACACCATACACAGTGAATGTGTGGTTCTTCCATGGTCTCTCTGTGGCCCGTGACCAGTCTTTAGTGCCAACCATTAATTTATCAACATGGTATCCAAAAATATCTGCACCACCATTGTCTGCAGGAGGCTCCCATTCAACTACTATTGAATGGTCTGTGGTGTCAGCAACGTGTGGAATTGGTGGACCTGGTGGCACTGAAAAGAAAGTGATATGAATTCAGAATCACATGCAGAGCTATTAATTGCCACAGCACTACACTTTGAAATGTAAAGATCAATGTAGTAAACTATGGTATGTTCAGCTTACAAATTTGAGCCTGTGCTGTTTTCGGCTCAGATGGTGGACTGAACTTTCCCCGTCCAGCCACGTTCTCGGCACACACCCTGAAAATGTATGTCAAGCCTTCCAAGAGACCATCTACTTTTACTTCCAGTTCATTAACAATGTTGCGGTTAACTCTTGCCCAGTGTGTACTATTAATTTCTCGTTTCTCCACCCAGTATCCTTGGATGGGGCTACCATTGTCCTTGGGTTCCTTCCAAGTCACAACCATGCTGTTGGCTGTGACGTCTACAATTTCAGGCTTCTCAGGGGCATCTGGAGGATCTGAAATACAAAAAGTTCATAAATCAATATTACTCAATAACATTAAAATTGCAGGCATCAGAACTGTAGAAGATGAAATGCAATCATGACTTAATTCATAGATATTAATTACCAAATGGATTCTTGGCAATGACAGGTTTAGAGATGCATGGTTTTCCAGGGCCAAATCTGTTCTCAGCAGTAACACGGAAGAGGTACTCCTTCCCTTCAATCAATTTTGTTACTGGGTACTTGCAGCCTCTGAGAGTTGCTGTCACGGTAACCCATCCAGTCTCAGCCTTGGAGTTGTCTTTTCTCTCCAATACATAATTAAGAATTTCACTTCCACCATCATCTAGAGGGGGATCCCACTTGCAGAGGAGAGAATCCTTTCTGACCTCCTCAAATCTTAAATTGACTGGGGGTCCAGGAGTATCTGGAATGCAAAACCCAATAACACTCCAGTCTGAGCTTAAAATAATACATTTAAAATAACTTATGAAAATTTACTATGATTAACATAACTGGAAAGTTCTATATAAACCACGAGAATTTAACTTACCAAGAACATTAACCTCACAGGTGGCAGAGGCAATGCCGTGATCATTCTCCACCTTGATGGTGAATACTCCGTGGTCGCCTCTGATAACATCTTTGACCACAACAAAGGATTCGCCCTTCCTGGAGTTGTCAATGGTAAGACGCTCATTCAGAGATGGGTGGTATTCCTCCTCTGGCTCTTCTGGTTCCTCTACCTCTTTTTCTTTCTCCTTCTTCTCCTCCTTTTTGTCCTTGTCCTCCTCTGGCTTTCCCTCCTCTGGCTTTTCCTCCTTCTTCTCTTTGTCCTCTTCTTTCTTTTCCTCTGTCTTTTCTTTCTCCTCCTCCTTCTTCTCTGCCTCCTTTTCTTTTTCCTTCTTCTTCCTGATAGGTTTTTCTGGCCTCTTCCTCAGAGCCTCTGGCCTGATGGTTGAATTATTCCTCATCCAGGTTATTTCTGGGTAAGGAAATCCAGAGATGTAGGCAGTCAGTCGGATCTCTTCACCTCTCTTGACACTTAAACCTGATTGCAGACTGCCACTGAGGAACACTTTGGGACGATCTGAAAACAGAAAGTGAGCATGTTAGATAAGTGGTCATGATGAAAATACAGGTAAGCATATTGTACCTATATTAGAAATGAACCAATTTCTAGCACATACCAACAGCATCAGTGGCTTTAATCAAAGGAGTGCTGCGTGAAGGATCACTAATGCCTGCTGCGTTCTCTGCACGCACACGAAACTGGTACTCTTTTCCTTGCTTCAGGTTTTTAACAGTATAGGATAAGACTGGCACTAAAAAGTCATTGCATCTCTCAAACTTCTCTTGGCCTTTCATCATCTTCTCCAGTATATAACCCATGATCTTGCTTCCACCATCATACATAGGTGGCTTCCATGTGAGGGTCACAGAATCAGAAGTAGGGTTGTGAGTTTCAACATCAACAGGTGGATCAGGTGGATCTGTATGTAGAAGTCAGATAAAGTAAGTGAGCAAGCATGTTGGCACATCGCATTTTCTAACACAGCACATTCAGTCTGAAGTTAAATGCAAGCATGTTACTCACGCTTCTGATCCTCAGCAATCACTGGATTGCGAAGCTCAATAAACTCGCCACCACCAATCTTATTGACAGCTCTCACACGGAAGTAGTACTCTCCATTTGGAATGAGGTCCTTCACAGGCCAGCTCACTTTGTTCTCTCCGGACATGACATTGACATAGGTTCTTCTGCCAGCCTCTCTGCGCTGCAGGACATAATGAAGAATAGGGCTGCCACCATCATAGTCTGGTGGATCCCATGACACTTTGCAGGAGTTCTTGGTGATCTCACTAGCAACAATTTCCTTGCATGGTCCAGGAAGACCTAATAATATATAAAACAAATTTAAACAATTAAAAGAAAATGCATAATGGAATACAACGTGCAGTAATAATCACAAGCAAGGTGATTGGTTGTCAATATATATATATATATATATATATATATATATATATATATATAATTTTATATGTGTTGTGGGGTTTATCATATGAGAACTGTTCACATTCTTCATTGTAATCATACCAACAACTTTAACGTTAATTGTCCCACTGGTTGCTCCAAGGCTGTTCTCCAAGGTAACTTTGTACTGGCCAGCATCAGCATGCAGACTGCTTGGAATTTCCAGGTGGCAGGAAATATAGTCTGATCTGAATGAGACTCGTTCATCAGCCTTCATTTCCTTCCCATCTTTGTGCCATGTGATCTTAGGTGATGGTACAGCCTTGAATGGAATGGGTAGGTGCATCTTCTCACCCTCCACAACAATAACATCCTGCGTCTGAAACTCAAGGGTAGGGCTGCCTGTAAGGAGGACAATGGAGGGTTAATTAATTAAATCCACATGACGGTGAGTACATGTGAAGGCATTATGGTTAAAAAAATAGTGTGTATATATATATATATATATATATATATATATAAAATCTTTCGCTTACAGTCAGAGTCTTTAGCATAAACACTCTCAGAAATCTCGGAGGGCTCGCTAGCACCAACAGCATTGACAGCACGAATTCTGAAAATATACTGCTTCTCTGGAACAATGCCCTCTTCCTCCCCGGCTCTGTATTTCAGCTCTTTAACTGGACGAGAGTTAACTCTCATCCACTTCTCGGTTCCAGCCTCACAGAGCTCAATGTGGTAGCCAGTGACTGGGCTTCCTCCATTTCTTTCTGGGGCTTTCCAGGCAACAGAGATATGGTCTCTGGCTGCCTCGGTGACATGGAGATCCTGAGGTGGAGATGGTGGACCTGCAGAAATGTAAAAAAACAAAACTCTTAAAAGCCATTAATCCTCTTTATAGATTATTTTTTTAATCATAGTAAATTATTTTCAACATACCTGTTGGGTCCTCAATTACCACAATGTCTGTGGGTTCACTTGGGTGACCAACACCAGCCTCATTCTCAGCAAGAACCTGGAACTGCACCTCAGTTCCTTCAATTACATCAGTCACTCTGTACTTGCAGTCAGGGCCTGCTGTCTTTGCAGATTTCACCCAGCGGGTTCCAAGTTTCTCTTTCTTCTCGATGACATACCTGAAAGTGCATGTTTAACGTACAGAATTCAATGACAGTGACAACATAATATACTCTAAGGCATTTTTCCACAATTACATTATATGTACCTCAAGATAGGTCTACCACCATCGTTCTTAGGTGCCTCCCATTTAAGATCAACATGGGTCTTTGACACCCCTTCGACAGTCAGAGCATAAGGAGGTCCAGGAGTAGCTAAGAGAGAGTAAAGGCAAATAATATCAGTATATTTCCAATACACATATTTTCTTATCTTAAAGAAGGTAAATTAAAAGCAGCCAAGGTCTCTGCTTACTGAATGTATCCTTTGCCAGAGCAGAGTCAGCAAGTTCACAGTATTCACTAATACCAACAGCATTCTCAGCTGCCACACGGAATACATAGAGAGAGCCTTCGTTCAGTGGAGTGACAGTGTATGTCAGCTCTTTCACAGTGGTGTCAACAGCTTGCCAGCCCTTGCGTCTGACATCTCTCTTTTCAACAATATAGTTAGTGACTGGTGAACCACCATCTCTCTCAGGGGCCGTCCACTTCAGTTCAGCACTGTTCCGGGAGATATTAACTATGTCTAGCCATCTTGGGGGTGATGGAGGATCTGATAAGGAAAGAAAAATGTTTTTGTTCAGTTTTAAACTATACATGAATAAACCAAATACAAATAATATTGAATAAAAAGTAATGTAATATCGTTCAGATATGTAGAAAATCACTCACTGAGTCTCTCCTTGCACAGCACAGGGCTGCTAGGCTCACTAGGTTCACTCTCGCCTGCTGCATTGACAGCTCTGATACGGAAAGAGTATTCCTGCTTCTCCATCAATCCCTTAAGGAAGTACTCAAGAGCAGGAATACCATCTGCCACACGGACCCATTCCTCGGTTCCGCTCTTGAGGAGCTCAATAACGTAGGACTCAATCTTAGCACCACCGTCATGCTCAGGCTTAGTCCACTGCAGGAAAGCTGAAGTTTTGGCAACATCCTTAACAAGAGGTTTGCCAGGAGGCCATGGAGGATCTAAAAGAGTATACATATCTGTTTAGTCTCTTTTACTCAAATTCAACACAGATTTTATCTGCTGTGATGCAGATAAAACAATACACATAAAAAAATTATTATACCAATTGGATCCTTGATCAGGATTGGGTCAGTCTCCTTGCTTGGTTTGCCAGGTCCAGCAAGATTCTCAGCCAGGACACGGAACTTATACTTCTTTCTTGTGGGCAATCCTCTCACCCTGTGTTCACCAACATATGAAATATTTCAGATTTACATACACTGCTGCTGTATGGATCATCTGTTTTAAGTTTATGTATTGCAAGTCCTTACCTCAAGTTAGTGTCGCTTACTGGTAGTTTATTGCATCGTATCCATTTGTCAGCATCTGGCTCAAATCTCTCAACCCAGTAGCCAGTGATGGGACTTCCACCATCTTCATCAGGTTCATACCAGGTCAAAGTGACAGAATCCTTTGCAATATCGGATGCCTCAAGTTTGTATGGGGGTCCAGGTGGATCTAGTTAAAAACATTACCAGAACATATCATATTACATATAGTTAAGGTGAAAGCCATATATATATATATATATATATATATATATTTAAAAATGATGTAAAGATAAGTATAATGTACCAAAGGGATATCTGGCAATTATCGGTGTATGTTCGGCTGGCAAACCAATGCCGAACTGATTTTCAGCATAGACTCTGAAGATATACTCCTTGAAGGTCACAAGCTTTGTGGCTTTGTAGGTGGTCTGCTTTATAGTGGATGACAACTTGTACCAAATCTCACTGTCTGCAGCCCTCCTCTCAACAATGTAGTTTGTCACTCTTGAGCCACCATCATCTCTGGGTGGATTCCAGGACAGGAGGCAGGACTCACTGGTTATTTCAGAGATATCAAAGGCAGCTGGAGGTCCAGGCTTATCTATAAACAGAAGAGAAACAAGCTCAATACACATACATAATATACTACTTTTTCCTAATTATTTTACAGTTCCTTTGAAAGGCAAATGCCTGCTGTGATTCTGGATATTTACTCCAGAGGCCTCCCTGCCTTATAAAACAATAATACCTCTTTGCCTTATAAACAATAATACCTCTTTCTTCAGAGGATAAATATGTTACCTAGGATGTTGACATCAACTGTTGCAGTTGCACGTCCACTGCTGTTGACTGCCTCAACAATGTAAGTTGCCGAGTCATCTCTTGTAGTCTTAGCAATGTTCACTGTGGAATGACCGGGCTTGGTGTCAATAGTGATTCTGTCATCTTCCTTGAGAATGAGGTCAGCCTTGGTCCATTTTACTTTAGGCTCTGGTTTGCCTGTGATATCAGCTGGAAGTTCAATCTTTGTGCCAGCCTTTGCTGTTAAACCAGCCAGTAGTTTTGCATCCAAGTGAATCTCTGGGGGCTCTAGAATGGTTAAGGAAAGGTAAGGACGACAGTGAGCTTGAACATGAATACAATAATGTATACTGTAAAGAGAAACATATCATTTTTAAGTACCTTTAGGATCAACAGCCAAGATCTCATCAGTTGCCTTGCTAGGTCTACTTGAGCCTAGTCTGTTCAAGGCCCTCACACGATAAGCATACCACTGACCCTCTTTCAGACCAGTCACCTCAAGCCTAAGACAGAATTAAAAAGAAAGTAACAATTTTATGTGTGTATATACAGATATCTAAGCCTTACCAAAATGTATTGGTCACTTACTTGAGCTCAGGCACTGGGTCTCCACATGGCTCCCACTTGTCAGTGCCACGCTGACATTTGTCAACAGTGTAGCCTTTAATTGGAGCACCACCATCCCACTTTGGAGGCTCCCATGACAAGAAGATTTTGCTGGCAGACTTGTCTCTCCATTTAAGATTCTCTGGTGGGTCTGGAACAGCTATAATGTAAAACAAATTATGTGAGCATATATGTTTGTGTTCATAGTGAACGTGACATTGGCTGTCATCATTTTCCTGTGATCACTTACTGGCTGGTGAAGACACATTCACTGGATCATCAATATAAGCAGGTTCTCCAGGGCCACACTTGTTACAGGCAACAACTCTGAACAAGTACTCCTTGCCTTCGATTACATCTGTGATCGTGAACTCTTGGTCTTGGACACCAGTAATGACCTGAAATTAAAAATAAGTAATAAAAATGCAGTACTGCTGGGAAGTGGAATTTGGCAAAGGATGACTTGAAAGGGTTTGTGAGTTTGATAGGAGTTTAAGACCTTGACCCAAGTCTTTCTGGACACTTCTCGCTTCTCAACCTGGTAGCCAGTCAGTGGGCTGCCTCCATCATGATCTGGTGCTTCCCACATAAGATGCACATGATTTCTGGTTACCTCTGCAACCTTGAAGTCCTTTGGTGCACTAGGCGATGCTAAAGTAAAAAGGTAAACACTGAGTTCTATGCTAGATGTTGGAAGAACTGAATGACAACTGAAGCAAAGATTATCTACTGAACATACCAATGACATTGACGTCAACCTCTCCTGAGACACTGCTTACATCATTCTCCAGTGTCAGAGAATATCTGCCTTTGTCTGGACGCACACTTGGAGTAATGACTAATTCGGTGAAGGTGGCCTTTGTGACCATAGACACACGGTCACCAGCAGTGAGCTCCTTGTCACCAAAGGTCCACTTAGCAGAGGGTGTTGGGTATCCAGTGACTGGGACACGAATTCTAAGAGGATTAGGAACAATCACTTCCAGGCCATCCTTGAAGGCACTCAGGTCCAGTGTAGGTGCAACTAAATTAGGAGGAACAAATTATAATGTTATGAATACATAAAAAAGTAGAAATGGATAAAAATTGGTGAAAGAGCCCAATACGTACAGTGTGGGTCATCTGCCAGTTCAGGTCCAACAATATTAGAGGGGTCAGATTGACCAGCTGCATTCTCAGCAATGACTCTGTATCTGTACTTTTTTCCATATTTAAGACCGGACATCTAGGAAAAGTAACATATAAACAAACATTTTTAAATGCTAGTTACAGATACAATAACCCAAGAAAACAGGCTGTGAAAGTCAGATGCATACCCTGTAGACGAGGTCTTGGCAAAGCCTGGCATTACACCTCAGCCACTTGTCTGAATCTTCCTCACATCTCTCTATAATGTAGCCTGTGATCACACTGCCTCCATTCTTAAGAGGCGTCTCCCAAGTTAGCAGACAGCCCTCTTTGGTTTGTTCAGAGTGTGTCAAATTCAGGGGTGGGCTTGGCCTCTCTGAAAAATTGTAACAAATACAGGCAATATAAAAGTCAGCCTCCTAGATGTACTATAATACTAAAAGGTAGATATTTCAAGATGCAAATAATGCTAACCTATTGGGTCCATGATTTTAACTGGGTTAGTGGCAGCACTTGGCTTGCCAGGACCAGCCTTGTTCTCTGCTCTAACACGGAAAATGTATTCCTTGTTCTCAATAACATCATTGATTATGGCTGTACGGTCTTCAGGTTTGGTCACCATGACTGGAGACCATTTCACAGATGTCCTGTCACGGAGCTCAATGATGTATGATGTGATTTCTGATCCACCATCAAACAGTGGTGGTTCCCAGGAGACTGTGGCACCAAACTTGCTGACATTTCCAACAGCAACATTCTGAGGTGCATCTGGAACATCTGGAATACATGCAATAATAAAAAGTATATAATACGTTCACAGGTAATTTTAGCACTGACAATTAAATCACCTGTATAATTCTAAAAAAAACAAAAAAGTATTCTTTACCAAACTTATTCTTGGCTTGTACAGCTTTATCCGTCTCCACATTTGGCCCACTTCCAACTCTGTTGCGTGCGCAAACACGGAAGAAATACAGAGAGTCCTTCTGCAGCCCAGTGACCGTGTACTCTGTGCTGTCAGCCTGGTCAGTGGCCAACGTCCAGGTCTTGCGCCTGACATCTCGTCTTTCCACCACATAGGCCAAGATCTTGCTGCCACCATCGCTCTCAGGCTCATCCCAGGCAATGCTGACCTCACCATCAGAAGTGTCCACCACATGTAGATTCTTCACAGGCCCAGGAACGTCTAAAAAGCAAAAGTTTTACTTAGTCAACTCCAGTGCAGATTTCTTCATGACAACAACAATGTTGATCAAATAATTTCACATTCATATTCTTCCCTTAATGTAGGTTTTTGTTGTTAATACAGTTGTGATACCACTAACTGTAATATATATTAATCAAATTAGGGCAGCTTAGAAGCAGTGGTGGACAGTAACTGAGTAACTGAGTAAATGTAATTAGTTTCTGTACTTTAGTATTTTTTGGTGTATCTGTACTGAATTTTCTCCATTTCTGGGCGACTTTTTCCTTTCACTCCACTACATTTCAGAGTCTAATATCCGACTTTTTCCTCCTACATTTTGAGAAATCTGTCGTTCCTTTTGGTTTCTGTGTGTATAAAAACGTAACATGTCAAAACAAAAGAAGTGCAAAGCCAGATCACCAATCAGGGCCCAGCGGTCACTTTGTTTAGAGCTGGTTTTGACCTGTTGGTCATACCGACCCAGTGCAGCACGCGGTTCAACGTCAGCGCAGCAGCGTAAAACTTTGGGAGAGTCTGTTCAACATAAATGATGAACTAACCTAACTTTGTGTAAATAGAGCTCAATATAGAAATATGTCCACATATGCAGTCGAGACTGACGCGGCTTTTTTCTGAATTTCTACAAACACCATTTCATTTTATAGTAAATGAGTTTGGGCTGGTTTATGTTTATGAACAGAGGCCTACAGATCAACATAGTAAAGGAGCTCATCTGTGATCCTGAGTTTAAAGCCAGTTCTTATTAAACTTAAACTTGGAACTAAGTTGTAAATAAATCTGAAACTGAAACTTTGCTTGTGTGTAAAAAGTGATTTCAGAGCCACTCGGTTCTCCCTGATGGAAACTGTTTACCTTCAGTGTTTTGTGCTTCTGATCATTTTAATAGACGTCAGCGTCACTAATTAATGACGGTCTATTAAAAGACTGGTTTACCAAGAGAGACGCTGGAGGACTTTCACCTGAAATGAGTTCATGAAGCCAGTCTGGTTATAAAAATGATAACAGGACCAGATCAGAGCCAGAATTACTCTTTTAGTACTTTTACTTTTGATACTTATGTACATTTGAAGGTAAATACTTTAGTACTTTTACTCAAGTGGAGGTCTAAAGGGAGGAACTTCTACTTTTACTGGAGTGATATTTTACCTTGGGTATCTCTACTTTAACTCAAGTACATGATTTGTGTACTTCGTCCACCTCTGCTTAGAAGTGCCAAAGATTGTTTTCCATACATCATTTGAGTGAAAATATTATTACTTTGCAATCAAATGCAATATATTGCTCAAATATAAACTCACCAACAACTTTCAGATTAATGAAAGCCTCTCCCTGTCCATGCTTGTTCTTAATAACAATCTTGTATCGGCCCTCCTCTGACTTCTTAGGGTCCTTCAGTCTGTACTCTGTCTTGTCGGTAGAGGTGTGAACATGTTCCTTTGGCAGGCTGATGGTGTCAAAGAACCATTCAGCCTCAGCATGTGGGTATGCACTGTAAGGAACTGACATGACAAATGGTTTTCCAGCATCTGTCACCAGGTCCTGATCCAAAGTCTTTATCGTTGGCACAGCTGTAGGCAAAACAAGGAAACAATCAAGATTAAATTTAGAGAATCAGGCTTCTGTATTCTAAAATAAAGGTTCTGTTATGCATTCCGTTCATTAAAATGTTCTGGAACTCACCTGCAAGCTCAAGCTTGGCTCTTGCATCCTTGTCTTTGGCGATGACTCTGTATTCACCCTGATCACGAGGCCTGATCTCACAGACTTGGAGTCTGTGAATCTTGCCTTCACTCATCATCTGGTATTTGTCACCCTGGACAATTGTCATGTTGTTTCTTAGCCATTTAATTTCAACTTTGTCTTTGTTCAGCTCAACCTCAAATATAACATCGGAGGCTGGGGGCTCAAATACATCAACTGGTGGTCTGATGATCTCCACTGGGGTCTCTGGATAGTAAAACAATGAAATGGTGTTAGAAAATGATGGAAAAACTGTAAGTACATACAATAAAATACATTATTCAGAGCACAGTCTACCTTCAACAAAGAGGCGAGCCCTGGATTTTTTGTCATCAACTCCACAGGCATATTCACATTCATCATCAGGTCTGCATTCCTTAATGCGTAGTGTGCACGTCTTTCCATCACGCTCAAACTGATATCTGAAACAGAAATCAAACATGCATGTTAGCTATTTTATAGCAAGAAGACATATGTGATACAACACCTACAGAAGAGTGAGTTCCTTACCTTGGACCCTCTCTGATCTCTCGGCCATCTCTGTACCATTTAATTTCAGCCTTCTCTTTGGAGAGCTGGCAAGTAAACTCAGCATCTTCAAACTCAGTGATAGTCTGATCTTGGAGTTGAGTTGTGAAGTCAGTCGGCGCTTCACTGATTATCAGCTCAGCTGTTGACTTGTCAGAACCGGCAATGACAGAGTATTCACCCTCATCTGCAAGGCTACAGTCCTTAATGGTCAAAGTGTGCTTGTCTTTGTCAACGCGATATACAAAGTGCTTGCTTAAAGTGATTTCCTGGCCTGCCTTCATCCACTGCACAGTCACATTTGGCTTGTTCACTTTGCATGAGAAGGAAATGGTCTTCTTTTCTTGTGTTTCAATATCCTCAAGAGGAACAACGATTTTCAGGTCTTCCTCTGTAAACACAATGATGAGCAATTACAAAAAATAATCTATGTATTTCACAACAGGAACAACATCCAACATAATATGTATCATAAAAACATCTATTGTAATATGTAACAAACAAATACCTTGCACGCTAATCTTGGCTGAGCTCTTAGCATATTCACCACGCTGATTGGTCAGTGTGATGGTGTAAGTAGCTTCATCTGACTTCTCAGCATTTTTAATCCTCAGAGAAAAAACAGTGTCTCTCTGGACCATGATAAACTTGCTGCTCTCGAACAGTGTTTCGTCATTCTTCAGCCACTTGGCCTTGGCTTCCTCTGTATTCACCTCACAGTTGAGAACAATCTCTTGTCCTTCACTTCCCTTTGTGTCCTTGAGGGGTGTGATAATTCTAAGCTTCTCTGCAATTAATTGAGAAATGAATGTAAGAACAGAGACTTGATATTGTGAAATTATCCCAGTGTGATTAATGTAAAGGAAGCACAGAATACGTACCAAGCACTGTCAAATCAGCACTAGCTCTTGTGGCGCCAATAAGGGCTACAAAATGTCCCTCATCGTTACGCTCACAGTTCTTGACCACAAGGACCCTTCTTTTGCCATCAGAAATAATTTCGTATTTGTCGTCTGTTTGGAGTTCTTTGTCACCCCTGAGCCATCTGACTTCATATGAGTCTTTGGACACTGAGCACACAAACTCAGCTTTTTCACCCTCAACCACTTCTTGGCTCTGGGGTCTAGAAATAAACTCGGCGGCGAGTTCTGAAAAAAAAAAATTAAATAAATAGTGCTCTGTGATTTTCCTCAAAACACATTAAATTATGCAATGCTAAGCTAAATTACTTACCATTAATTCTCAGTGTCCCTGTGGTTTGTGAGCTGGGCAGTTTGCAGTGGTATTCTCCAGCATCATCCATACGAAGGTCCTGGATGAGGAGAACTCTCTTTCTGCCATCTGCAATATGTTCATATCGTCCACCCTCAGGCAGTTCCTCATCACCCTTATACCAGACAACCTCTGCACTGGGCTTTGAGACCTCACAGATCAGTTTAATACCGTCAGTTTCAGTGCCTTCCACATTAGCCAAGTTCTTTGTGAACCTTGCCTCCTCCTCTGTAATAAGAGAAAATAAGCAAATTCAAATACTATCAAATATTAAGAACTGTAACTGAATACTGTGAAGCGAACAAACAACTAACCAATGACAGTCAGCATGCCAGAGGTCCTGGAAGTCTTTGCATCACATTCATATTCGGCCTCATCATCAAACACTGACTTGCTAATGATAAGAATACGCTGAACTCCTTTGGAAATGATTTCATATTTCTTGCCCTTTCTGATTTCATTTCCATCCTTGAACCAGCGAACCTATTCAAAGAGAACCATTATCATTTACACGAACATAACAGAGTGATTAAAGATAAAACAATGTGTAGCTAAATGAAACATGTATTCAACCTAAATATATATAAATTAAGAAAAATACCTTGGCATTTTCTCTGGAAACCTCGCATTCAAACTTGGCAGTTTCTTTCTCCATGACTTCAACATCATGAAGCGGCTTTGTGAACTCCACATGTGGAGCTGAAATCAACAAAAAAAAATTCTCAAAACGCACAAACATGAATTAATTTTGAATTTCGAGCCATTATTAAAATTCACTTACGTTCAACATTCAAGAAAGCAGAGGTCTTGAAGTCTTTGGCATCACAGGTGTATGTTTTTGAATCGTCAAGTGTGCAGTCAAGAATGATGAGCTTTCTCTTGCAGCCCTCAGCAACCATCTCATACTTCTTAGTTTTACGGATTTCCTGTCCATCTCTGAACCACTTGACTTCTGCTCTTTCTTTGGAGACTTCGCACTCTAGTATGGCAGTAGCTTCCTCCTCCACAGTCTGGTCCTCAAGCGGCTTGGTGAACTCGACTGGAGGCTCTGTTAGAGCAAATTGTTTAGTATGTTTTCAATACTTCTCGCAAAGAACACTTGCATAATTTTGCCACTGACAACAGACGTTTGGTAATTAATCAAGACTATGATACTCAGCCCCATATGTTACTGTGGTTACTGCCTTAATATTTAGGTTTTTTTTTGCTGGCTGTGACACACAAAGTGCAACTTATTTGTTGATGTTCATTAATTAGATATACTGATTGAAGTTTACCATTATTATTGTTCACTGTGCTTAAAATAAGCAGACTTTTACATTTAATTTATTATTATTTACATTTATTGCATCATGTTTAGTTTAATATAAAAGAATGGAATCTTATTATGAAGTTCAAAAGTGTTTGACTAATATGATATATAATATTAATTAATAATAATATGTCATATAATATGGCTGTTGCTGATAAAGCATTTGTGTTATATATTTTTCTAATTATTAAAACTGCTGGTCACTTAATCATACCGATGAACTACATTATAACATTTGCACATAGATTTATATAAAACATGCAAATTGGCACCAACCTTTTACGATGAGTTTGGCCTGGGTTTGGAAATCCTTTGCAGTGAGTTTTACTTCTCCTGCCTCTGTCAGCTTCACATCTCTTAGGGTCAGCGTGTGAGTTCTGCCCTCTGCTCGGGTCACCACCTGTGCAAATCAAACGGATTGATAAATCAGCCCACCCTTTACCTTGTCACAGGCTTGAAAACAGCTATTTACTGCCCCACTGCAATCGACATCAGCAGCTGAGGAGCAGGAACTGGTCTCAGTTTCACACCTCTCCTTTTTCTACCAGGGATAGCTGTGTAGCCTGAGAGCAACTTATATAGCTTGTGTAACATCAGTATAAGGTGAATGTGAATTATATTATTTGACTCAATGCATTAAATAATACAGTAAATTTGTATTAACAATAAAAAAGCTGGACACAGCTTATGGACACACTATTACATTTATCATAAACATAGACCTTTCCCAATACATTGCATTGCATTAACAATGAAAACTATTTTAAGCATATTAATAAAAAAAATAGTTGATCAAGTTGATTCTAAATTATAAGCATTCAAAGTGCCACTACAGAGAACAAGCCATCAGAACCATTTAACAATTAAAAAATCTGCCATTAATTATGTTATTAACTGATTTATTATAAGAAGCTAGACACCACCATGTTGTCTTTTCTATTCTCTCTCTCTGCACACACACCACACACACACACACTATATATATATATATATATATATATATATATATATGTATGTATGTATGTTAAATTCTGTTATTTTTTTAATGACAAAAGTACCAAAACCCATTATTTAATCACTCACACATAACAAGATAGGCCTCATATCACCAAAAAGTAATTCTAATTCTCATGGTCATAAAACTTGTTTTCACTATACATTTCCAGATTACATCCCATTGCCAACAACAACCTGAATAACTGCATGAAGTTCTTAATGTCCACCTTTCAGGAATAGAGAAATACAGGCGCAGAACAATTTATCTGTAAACACAATTTTAGCTTTACAAAATGAATTTCCACTTAAAATCGTAGCTCTCAAATAGACCTTCTGCCACCTGCCACTAGACATGGCGTCTCAAAGCAGTTAAAAATAACCAGAAGAACGCTTGCAGGGCAGAACAGCCCTGAGAGTTAACGCAAAGCCCAGATCAAATACTCAGCTGTAGCCTGATCCCCACAGGGCCTTATATGCAGAAAGCATGTAGGTGGCATAAGTAAAGAAGAATCTATAGGTATAAAAGTATAGGTATAAAATGAAATTACTACTGTTGTATTTGTAAAGTATTTAGCTGTTGTGATAAATTGACAGTTATAAATGGAAACTGAAAAAATGGCCTCAACACACCATGACTGCTTATGCTAGTATTACATTAGCATTACATTAGCATGAACTAGCAGAGAGATCAGTGTTATCCAAGACTAACTCTGTGACAGGCCTACTTCAAAACCAGACTGCGGGGTTTTTTAACACTTCAGACTTATTTCATGCAAGCACAAGATGTAGCTGGAATTCTTTTCACTTACTCTGTCACTTGGTTCCAGCTTTGTACCCCCAAGGAACCAGTCCACAGATATGCCTTCATATGACAGTTCGCAGTCAAAAGTTGCAGTCTCCCCAGCCGTGACTGTAACATCCTTGAGAGGCCGCAAAAGGCCTATCGTTCGTGCTTTGGATTGAGGAGAAGACATTGTTAGTCACCTCCAAGTCCCAAGAGACAGTATAATCCCTTAACTGCAAATCCACATTGTGCTTTCCCGCTGACAGCAGGCGACTGCTCTGGAGCCCAGAAGCCTCCAAGACCAAGTGGAGATTCAGTTGGAGAGAGACTTGTCATTCGGGGGCCTACCTCATTTGCATATTTAGCTTCCTTTAAAATGTAAATGGTCAGCAAAAAAAAAAAAGAGTTGGAAGGGGAGGTGGATCTGTTGAACCTCTGCCAATCACTGACGGGCCTACTCTAGATATGGCATGCAGATTCCAAAATAGCTGCAAGATCTGATTGGCTACTTGCCTACCCCCACCAAGACTTCACGCTGGCCCACCTGTAACTGTCAATCAACATCATGGAATTTTCCAGGAAAAGAAGAATGTTGGGGTACATGTTACCTAATTTATACAAATGCAGACATCATGGGTGATGTTACAACACCAGCCTGTTTGTTTTATAAGCATGCTTACAAGTGGTTCCCATGTTTAGGAGATTCTAAGTCATTAATGCCTCACTTAATAAAAAGGTTTTATCACCCACTTAGCATGGCATGGTGGTTGGCATTACATTTTACAGCCTGATAACATATTACATTCACAGACTGATTTACTGCAGCTATGGTGCACCCTTCCATTTATTTCTTGTAACAGAAATAGTTTCCCGTGTAAAACTAATGTCTCTTATATCTTATCTGAAGTGTTCCCATATGTATGTGCACATGTTGTACATCATTCTCACCTTTAACTCTCAGATGAGCACTAGATTTAGCATTGGCAGCACTAAAGTCCACACCGCCAGCCATGACCATCTGCACATTGTAGAGAATGAGCAAGTGTCTTGTTCCTTCTTCCTTGATCTCACAGTCCTAATGATTAGTGGAAAAGAATGAATTAGGATGCAAGTCCACAGATAATAGAGAAAATTAAATACTAAGCCATTATTGCAGCAGCACAATAGTCTCTGTTTTATATTATACATATCGCTGTCCTCAGAAGAAAACTTTGTATCTCCAAAATGATAACTTTACAGGAAAACGAAAAAGAAAACTTACTTTTAATGTAAATCAATGGAACCAATGTTTCTTTCACAATGTAAAGAGTAACAGGTATTTTCAAATTATGTCAAAAATGAAAAATGACCAAAATGGAGATACGAGGTTTTCTTCCAACAGCAGCGATAGTCTACAAACAGCATTATTGCATAGTGAAAAGTGCATAACTTGAACAATGCATAGTTTGGTTTCATCAAACTGACAGATTAATAGTTGTTTTTGAGTACAGAACTTACAGAAGACTGGTGCAGAGCCTCTCCTTTAAGTTTCCAGTTACCATGCACATCCTCCTCAGAGATCTCTGTCTCAAAGCGAGCAGTCTCAGTCTCTATGACTTCCACGCTGTACAGTGGACGAACGACCTTAATGTCACGCTCTGCATGGGTCATATGAGAGGACAAAGAAAATCAGGTGATGGGCCATAGTTTAACTGTTTGTGGAGTCCATATAAAGATTTAAAGAGAAAGGTACATACCCTCAATATTGAGCTTAGCTGTTGTTTTATCAGAGCCACAGTCACAAGTGTATTCGCCTATATTGCTTTTATCAGCCCGCTTAACTGTTAGTATGCGTTTCTTTCCATCTGCCTTGATGAGGACATTCTTGGATGGGGTAATTTCCTTGCCATCTTTGAACCATTTCACCTCAGCAGAGGGTTTGCTCAGTTCACACATCAGCACCACTTCATCCTTCTCAACAGCTGTGTAGTCCTGCAGCTTGGTGGTGAAGTAGGCTTCTCCCTCTGTTGAGTGCAACACAGGCATACATTTTGCTTTGCTTGACCAGCACGGTTGAAAAGCCGAAAAACAGCATATGAATATTGCACGGACTTACCAAGAACAGTGAGCATGGCCTCACAGGTTTTTCCAAGGGCCTCTGCTTTAATCAAAGAGGTATCATCAATTGACACCTCCTTGAAGGAGAGAGTGTGGATCTTGCCCTGTTCTGACATGTGCACCACTTTGCTCGGATGCAGGCGGACATCATTTTTGTACCAGGTGACCTGAACTTTCTCATGGGAAAGTTCAATACTGAACTCCGCCGTCTCACGCTCCTTCACGGTCACGTCCTTGATGGGCTTCACAAATTCAAGACGAATGCCTGATAAAAAAGAAATTAAAATGCATGATCACTTCTTGTTCTTCACTAATGTTTCCAAAGCTCACAAAAAAACTATTAAAATGTAAATTACACTGTGTAAGTACAAAAGAGTTGTAAAGACCTTGAATAATGAGTTTGCCAGTAGTTCTTTTGTCCTCAGCCTCAAACATGTACTTAGCCTCATCGTCATAGGCTGCAGATTTGACCACCAGAGCGTGCCTTTTTCCCTCTGAAACAATTTCAAATTTCTCGTCAGCCTTCAACTCCTGGGTTCCCTTCAGCCAGCGGAAGGTCTTCGGCTCTCGTGATATTTCACACTCAAACCTTGCATCGTCTTTCTCATACACTTGCACGTCACTCAAAGGTGTAAGGAAAGTGATGGGCAGCTCTGCAAATGAAAGAAAGATTAGGTGCCAATTTACACTCGTAAATTGTCATGAAGAGAAGAAGAGAAGTGGAAAGGTACCTTTGACTTTCAGATTTGCAGAACACTTTGCATTGGCACCCTGGAATGAAACCTCGCCTGATTGGGGAACTTTGCAGTTGTACAAAGTTAAAGTGTGCTTGGCGCCATCCTCAATGATTTCAACGTCCTATAAAAAAAAGGAACGTAATGTGACAAACAAAAAGATCTATCATCATACAGAGTTTACAGAGTTTCTTTTTTCAATTTTAGAAATTTTAGTTCAGTTGAAAAAAGATTTTCAGACATTATTCTTACAGGTGACTGAGAAAGAACTTCTCCTTTCAGTTTCCACTGGCCATGGACATCATCCTCGGAGAGCTCCACTTCAAAACGTGCAGTCTCGCCATCGAACAGCTCAACACCATACATGGGGCGAACCACTTTGATGTCACGAGCTGCAACAGGACAGAAAAAAAGCGACACCACTTAATGTTTCAGCAGGGCATTGCTAAAAAAAAGTGATTACCAGTATGATGTGTAACAAAATGGATTTTGTTATATTGTGGATAGACCCAAAAACTGGGCTCCTGAGAAAAAGTAAAAATGAGAAAGAGCTTAAATAATCCTCTAATCTTATAAGCTCACAAAAAAAGTATATTTTAGACTGGAAGTGGCGACTGCACCACTGTGGGCTGCTCGAAGTATGCTCCTATGTTAATCGATGTAGCCACTTATATCAGCTGGGCATGGCTGCAGAATGCATTTTTACAGAATGCGACTTGCACAATCATGTAAAAGCAAATGTGAAAAAAGTGTAAAAGTAAAAGTGTCACAGACAGGGTGGTGAGCTTGGTGGAATCGTGAGCTGCAGTGAAACAGTGAAATATTTTAAAAACCAGATAAATATGTTTACTCTGCTGCCACCGTGTAAATTAAAAATTGAAGATAAGTCAGGAGATAAAAAGGAAGAAGAGAATAGGTTGTAGAAGAGAAAGACAAATAACTGATTTGATTACAGGACTACAGCATTTACTTAACAGGAAAAGAAAATCTTTTTAGTTACAAACTGTTTTATGATGTTAAGGAGGAACTTTGTCTCATTTAGGAACTATGAAGGGTACATGATTTTGCTAAGATAATAAAGTATTTCATAGGAAGCATGCATGGCATATCCATGAACAGTACGGTAACACTCTTTTACTATTACATTAGAGAGTATTGAGCATATAATGAATTGAAAACTCACTCAGGGATGTTTAGTGAAACTTCATGATGTGATAATGATCATGTTCAAATACATGTTACTTTTTCAGGTTTTTCATGATTGAAATAAATATGATGCACATTAATGGCATTATACTTTGCTATACAAGACATGAAACTATGCATTTGTTTAATTAAATATTCACTAATATTCCATAAGATGACCATCATGATTGTGTGAAAATGTAATATAACTGTACTTTTACTTTACAGTTCATGAGTACTACAGAATACTAACTGTATGAGTAGGTAATGCAATTTGCTTAGGCTTTGCATCAATCATGAATGCTTTATAACCATAAACACTGTAATGGAGGTGGTTGGGATTTCTCTTGATAGACCCTTTGTGTGCTCAGTATCATAAGCTGTTTATTCCCTTGAAAGATTTTAATCCATAAAGGATAAATATGATTTCAATTTATTGCATTGTATGTTCATGACTCTTAAATGAATATATTTAATTCATGTTTAAAAATTTTGTTTGTAACTACGCTGTTTATGAACAAGCCTGGAATACTTCAGGCACATGTAGGTACTGTAAAGCGTTACTAGTTTTTATTATTGTTATTTATTGGTAATCTTACTGCTGTTACTATTATCAATTCATTTTTCTTTCATTATTATTATTATATTATTATTGATGTTGCAATATTGTACTGTTACTGTCTGAGTAGTGACAAAATTAGACCTCATATTGCACACCCCTAAACAGTATCCACTGAATTCTGCAATGTGTACCTTCAATGTTCACAGTGGCCACTGTTTTGTCTGTTCCACAGTCACAGACATACTGGCCCTTGTCTTTGTCCCCCACTTTCTTAATCGTCAAGATTCTCCGTTTGCCCTCTGTCTTCATGGAAACCAACTTGGAGGCCTTAATTTCAGTCTCATTGTGGAACCACTTCACAGGAACATCTCTGCTCAGCTCGCAGTCAAGATTGACCTCATCTTTTTCGACTGCAGTGTAGTCCTGCAGTTTCACTGTGAAGTAGGCGTCTCCCTCTGAAAAATACCAATAAATCCCAGTGAGCTAAAATGCATTATTAAGAAATCTTTCACTTTCTTTATTATCTATTCTTTCGCTGCACAATAATTGCAATCACCATACCACAAGAAAAAAAAAAAAAACCCTGTAAAAGATTACCTAGGACCGTCAGGTTTGCTGTAGTTGATATTCCTTTTGCTTCTGCCTTTATCTGGCAGGTATCATCTAGAGTGACTTCCTTAATTTCTAATATATGTCTCTTTCCATCGACATGGGTAAGCACCGTTCTGCTCGGATGCAGTTTTGTTTCATTTTTGTACCAAGTCACAGGCACGTTCTCATGAGAAAGCTCAATCTCAAACCGAGCCGTTTTACCTTCCTTCACAGTTTGATCCGACATCGGTGAGATAAACTTCAGTCTTATACCTTTAACACATAATCAGTTAAGTGATATTAATGACATGTAGGCTAGATGGTCTGGCACCAAAGATGGATTGGATGACTTGAATGGAACATCTTGAATGGATTAGATGATTGAATGGAACATCTTGAATGGATTAGATGATTGAATGGAACATCTTGAAAGGATTAGATGACTTGAATGGATTTAACCATGACTTACCCTCCACTGTCAGTTTAGCTGTTGATGTTTTACCCAAGACCTCAATAGTGTATTCTCCCTCATCATCAAATTCACAGTGGTTTATGACCAACATGTGTTTCTTTCCATCATCAATAATATCATATTTCTGGTCTGATACTACAATATCAGACCCTCTATACCACATCACTTTAGGCACATCTTTAGTGATGGTACACTCAAACTTTGCCTGTTTCTTTTCAGGAACCGTAATATCCTTTAGTGGGACTGTGAAGTCCATTTCGATTTCTGGGGATTTGAATGAAGGTTATCAAAAGAAAATCATTTTCAAAAGTGTATAACAAGATTATACAAGGACTTATATGCTTAGAAAAATGTCCACGCATCTGTTTTATTTATTTCTATTTTTCATCAACATACCTTTGACTGTCAGCATTGCACTTGTGATGGCATTCAGAGCTTGGTATGTAACTTCTCCAGCCTGGTCAAGCTGAACATTTTTCAGAGTAAGGAATCGCTTCCGTCCCTCTGCCCTGATATCACATGTCTTGAGAAGAAAAAGTAATGTAAATAAGTTCAGTTCATAAGAATTATGCTTCATCCATGTTCACTGGGCAATAATCAAGTCAGTATTGACCAACATCTTACCGGTGATCTTGTTAGAACCTGTCCTTTAAGCTTCCATTCCCCAGGCACATCATCCTCAGAGATTTCAGTGTCAAAATTAGCCTCCTCCTTCTCCTTCACCTCCACACTAGCAAGAGGCTTCAAGATCTCAGCTTCACGTTCTGCATTAACAGTAAAGGAACATTATGGTTAATAATTTGCAAACCCCACATGCATTAAGAGATGAAGTATAATAATGTCACACACCTCCAAGTGTGAGTTTTGCAGGATATCTGCAGCCTTCGACCTCAATGGCATACTCGCCAGCATCATTTGGCTGGGCATTCTTAATGGCCAGTGTGATATCTTTTCCGTCCTTCTTGACCTCGGTCTTATCTGTTGGTTCAATGGGAATTTCTTCATCTCCCTTTAACCATTTCCAGTTGGGAGTGTCCTTGAAGAGCTCACACTTGAAGGTAGCAGTGGCTTTCGGTTTCACGTGCTGATCCCTGAGAGGTCTCACCAACCAGTCTCTTATTATTTCTGTCGATAAAAAAGGTCATTAAGTAAATACGATTTACGGCAACTTTAGTAAATAAGAGAATTAATATGCTCACTTGTACATACCGATGACTTTGACGTTTGTCTGTGTCTGAAGGTTCTCGCATTCGCATGTGTAAACAGCAGCATCATCATCATTTGAGTCTTGAATTGTCAAAGCATGTTGCAGTCCAATAACATTGATGGCAATCTTGCCGGGAACTGCTGAGAGTGGAATTCCATTCTTCTTCCAGACCACACTCCTCTCTTTACTCAACTCACAGGTCAAATACAAGGGCTGTCCTTTGATTACAGACGCCTCTTCTTCCAGAGTCTTGGTGAATCTCACAGGCAACTCTATGAAAATACAAGAACACAACACATTCACATTTTGGAACAGTTGATATACAGAAACATTTCCAAAAAGTCCAAAAATGCATCCTGAACCTTCTTAGAGAATTATTTTGTTACCTTCTACAATAAGTTTGGCAGTAGAGGTCTTCTCTTTATTTCCAAGCTTAGCAATGCATGTGTACTCCCCTGTGTCGGACAGCTGGACATCAATGATGGCCAGTTTGCGGTCTTTGCCATCAGAGGTAAACTTGTGTTTTGGACTCTCCCTCAGGTTGCTTCCGTCTTTCATCCATGAGGTAATAGCAGTAGAAGGAGAAATCTGGCACTCAAATACAGCAGAAGAACCTATTGACTCAGCTTCCTGCAGCACAATGTTTTGGAGTTCCTTCACAAACTTCAGAGGGACAGCCTTGAGCTGGAAACCAAATGGTGACTCCCCTGGAGGTTTGTCACCACCTGCACCTGGTTTTAGTCCTCTTCCTCGTCCAACATCACCAGGTGAGGGAGTTTTTCTTGCTGAAATGCAAACAGGTTGTGTTGTTCAGTGCCAGTTTAATGGCAAGTGAAATACAATTTTGCATATTTAATTTAATTTAAGATGATAAGTAGGTCAGTAACAGAAATGCTAGCTATTGCATGGTAAGCACATTTAAATTTATAGCATAGATACATATTTAAATGTACTTACCAAAAGATATTTTTAATAAATGGCCAGTAACAAAGTTATAATGTTTCACAAGCATGTTGCATTCTGGAAAGGTTCGTATTTTATATAAGTATAGTTTGAGACAGAAAAACAAAAGAACAGGAATGGTGACTAAACTGTAAAAAATGAAAAAAAAAATCTAAGGTGAAAAGAACAGTGGCAAAACTTTTGACGCTTTAGGAACTGCAATACTTTGAAAGCAATCAGTAAATCAGTAAAGAGATTAAATCCAAACTAAACAAAACTAAAACATAAGTTAAATGATAAAAGTCATAAGTTACATTTGAAGATTTTAGTATGCAATGGGAGTAGTATTAGCTCATGGATGGGGGGTCATAGAAATATGCCATAGAAATCATTTAAATGAAATTAGATTTAAACTGTTTATTTGTTTTGTCCTTTTAACAGGCAAATATTGAAGCTATTTTACTGCAAATATGTGTAAATTAAATTAAATTAAATTTCATTATAAACAAGGCCCCTCTATGCAAAAGAAAAATGCTTAGATATAAAAAATCCAAAGGAGGAAACTGACAAATACCAGACTATGGCCGATGTTTACAAATCATCACTCTCACATATTAGATGTATTGGATTTCGGCACTACATATGAAGATGGCCCAAATTGCAAGGAAAATGTCTGAAAACATAATTGGTGCAGTTAAACTAAAGATCATGGAAAGTGACACTATCTAAGATTTAAATTAGGATTACACTAAACAACTTTTTGTGACTCTTCCTTTAGAAATTATAAGAAAAATGCCTGGGTGGTTGAGACTGAATGTAAATCAATGGTCAGAGTTAAAGATATTGAAAATTAGGGGTATGGGCATCTATGAAAAGTTAAAGGAAATTTGAGAATAAATTAAACCTGTATTTTATATTTGCTTAAATTAAAGTTGTTTTCATAAATCTATATAAGTTGATAAGGTGGTGTAAAAAATGAAAGAGCAATGATAAACAAGCTGTGCACAGAACACTATGCACCTAAAATACTTACGTTTCAACCCTCTGCCTCTTCCAGCCTCCTCTTTTGGTGTCCCCTCTGACCAAATACAACAGAAATTATTTCCAATTCAATGACATGAAAATGTCTGTAAATAACTAATATGTACATGGTTTATATGCAAGTAATAACAACCACAGATGGAAATGTGAGAAAAAATATTATAGTTAGGGTATAACTCAGAAGGATGATAAAAACCATGCCACCAATTATGAAAATGTTAGATGGCACCAGTGGACTGACCACTATGGTTAAATTTGAAGTCCTATGGACAAACATATCTCCAACAAGATGAGAGGACATTAAGGGACAACATGCAACCACAATGAAGACTGACATAGATGAAGACAGAAAAGATTTAGTTTTTAATTATGGACATTAAGATGGTATGAAAATTATTCAGGGCACAAAACAAGATGGATGCCTGGAGGAGGAAAATAAGACATTGAGTGGTGAGGAGCCAAAGCCACTCTCTCACCTCGTCTACCTCCTGGCATCCCTGGAGTCTCAAGTGCATCTTCCTCCAAATACTCTAAGTCTTCAGAGCCATAACTCTCTTGAGGAGCAAGCTCCCATCCCCAAGTTTCCTCTTCATCCTCTTCTTCAACCTCTAACATCTCCAATTCAGATACTTCTTCTTCCATTTGGGTTGAGACTTTTCTCATCTGCACAACTCCTGGGGACAGCTCTTTCACCAATGGAACCTCTGCTGGTTTCCCTATAGCAGGAATCTCTTCAGTCTTTTCCTCCTTAGGTGAAACTTTCTTGGGCACCTTTTTTAGCGTAACAGATTCAATCGAGTCTTTGGGTGAAACCTTTTCTGGGACTGGCTTTTTAGTCACACCTGCGCTACGTTTCCTCTCCACAGGCATTAATTGAATAGGTTTTGTTTGATCAACCTTTGGTGATGGAGTCTTTTTGGGCTCCAGCCCCTTCTTCGATGGTTCAACAGGTTTTAGAACAACTTCTTCTTTCTTCTCAGGCTCCTTAGGCAAACTGCCTTTTTTGATCACTAGAGGCTTCTTCTCCTCTGCCTTCTTTTGTGGTACATCCTTTTCCACAGGTGTTACCTTTTTGGGGAGCTCCTTCTTCTCCTCTACTTGAGGTACCTCAACAGGCTTCTTTTCGACCTCTTTGTCAGGCACTTTCTGCCTATCAATGTCTTTCAGCTGAGTTTTTGGTTCTTTTGAAATTTCCTCCTTTGGTGCCTTACTGGGTGGTAGAAATTCTGTGGGTATTTTTTCCTTTGGTTCAGGAGCCTCTTTTTGTGCTGGAGAGCCAGATGGCTTTTTCGCAAATGGCTTTAGCTGAACCTTCTCTGGTTCCTCCTCTTGTTTTGGGATTCTCTTGCCTTTCCATGATGGAGTATCAGGTTCTTTGGCCTCTTTATCCTTTTTAGCTCTATCAACAGGTTTACGTACAACATCATCTGGTTTCTTTTCATCAGGCTTAGGAGGCTCCACTATTTTCTTTGGGACTTCAGTTTCTTTTTGCACAGGTTCTTTCTTAGGAAGTTCACTTTTTTCGAAACTAATAGGCTCTCTTTCTCTTTCAAAAGATACAGGTTCTCTCTCTTTTGGTTCCTTTTTAGTGTCTTTTTCAGGTTCAGGTACTTGTTTTCCAGGTTTTTCAAAAGGCTTTAACTTAACTGTTTCTTGTTCTTTTGTCTCAGGTGGTAACTTCTTTATTTTCTTTAGAGCCAGGCCAGGTTCCTCTGGTGTTTCTTTCTTTGGAACCTTTGCTACTTTCTTCAAATCAGGCTTCTCTTCTGTTTTTTCTTCTGGTTTTATTTTCTCTGGTTCTTGAACATGCTCAGCTGGCTTCTCTTTCTCTGTTTTAGGTTTTATTTCTTCAGTTCTCTTGATTCTTTCATATTTTTCAAATTGAACTTCAGCTTCATAACTCTCAGTAATTAAAAGCTCTCTCATTGCTTCAGCATGGACTTGCTTTTGTTCTTCCTGTTTTTCTGGTGAAGGCTTATGAACCTTCTTCAATTGAATCATTTCTTGCTCCTCTTCTTTTACTCTGGAGATCCTTGTAACTTTCTTTAACGTTGGAATTTCTAGCGTTTCTTCCTCTTTTTTAGGAATTTTCCCTTTAGATTTGGAAATTGATCATGTTACAGAGCGAAAAAATCTACACAGATACAATCAAAACATAACACACCAAACACAGAAACATGTTGTCCACATCCCCTAGCATATAAACGTATGAAAGAACATAACACACAACACAGACTAGGACTAACAGGACATCACACAATAGAAGACAATACAATACAAAAAGTACAGGGACACCACATTTACTATCTAAAAATGCACTTTCAGTTGCACAATACAAATCATAAATCATTATAAATCCTGAATGTGTTTCATTTATTACAACACTGAATTTTGCAGGGGTTTTGACAGTTTCATCATACCTTTTTTCACAGGTCCAGGTGCAGCAACAGGTCCCTTGTCACCCTCTGATTAAAAAACATAGCCAAGAACATTAAATAAAGAAAATAAAGAAAGGTCAACTAAAAATGTACAACATTTTAGTGTTGCTTATAAGGACATGGAGTGGAAGAAAAAAGTATTTGTTAATGGGAAAAGGGAACTACTACTAATACTACTAACAATAGCTTTGCATATGATTAGTATTCAATAAAGCTTGAGGTTTTGCATAACAGCCTGTGAACAATGGTGCCTTTATAATGTTAAGATGCAAATTATGTCACTCCAATAAATATAGGTATTGTATATTAATCTGTAGAAACATGAAATTCATGCCTATGATGTGACATTCAGCTTAAGAATTACTTACCCCCTTTTTTTTTTTTTTACATATAAGAAGATTCAAGAAATATGCAAAATGTTTTGCATTTGAACTGTGAAGTTATTTTAATCCCAGTACCTTCAACTTGTTGGGTAAGGGGTATCTGCTCTTCTTTAGGACCTGCCTTTGGTTCCTCAGGTCCTTGTGGTGAAAGTACTTCAAAATAATTTGAAAGAAATGTCAAAGAAAGGTCACATGAATATCAAGATGAAGATAATTCATCAGTAGGTTTATCCATTTGGATTCAGTCTTCTGTTTGTTCTGCTACCTTTTTGTTTGTTTGTTCTGCTAGTAACAGTCTTCTCGTTCCTGGTCTCAAAAGTGTGTTTGTCTTCAGTCTTCTCTCTCTCCACTTGAATTTAAAAGATATTGTACATTCAGCTTAAGAATTATATTAAGAAGAAGGATAAAATAATGTTTTCAACCTCTGTTGAAATCCAGTATAAATAATATAAATAAAGATAAAGAGTCTTATAAGAGCCATTCCACCAAAGAATAATGAAGATTACGAAACATCTTCTTTAGTGCCTCTATTGACAGCAAACGTAATGGGTGATTTAAGGTACTTTTGGCAAGATGACTTCAAGATGAAATTCTGGACACAATGAAGTTTTGAAGTTGCAGTATACTCAGCTGTAGATGATTTAGATTGTATTACAAGAAGAACCATCAATTCTTATGAAGAGTGTTCTCAGAAATTACCACACAAACTAGGCTTATGGCACACATTTGTTCACAAACAGGAGACATTGAGATTAGTAATAAAGACATGACAACACATACATTTAGTCTTAACATACATTAATAGCAAAAAAAACATTAGTAGCACACAGACAAATATATTTAAGAGGATTTTTTAAATTATTGAACAATAAAGTACCTTCAACAGGAGAAACTTTCTTTTCTTGTGGGACAACTGCAGGTTCTGGTGGTACTTTTCGTTCAACTATGGATCATTCAAAGCCGAGAAAGGTGATGATGAGGTTAAAGACATCATGAAGACCATGTTAACAGTCACGAAAGACGTACAATGTGGTCTGATATGTTCACAATATATAATAGTACACAACATATTACGTAAAAATCATCACACATGGACAGACTCACATAAGACAAGTTACAGAAACAGTGACAGACAACATCTCAACATTAAATGAAGACAAAAAAGTAGGTGTTAAGGCAGCACAAGAAACATAAAAGTACCTTCAGGTGGAGAGATTTTCTTTGCCTCTGGCAAAATTGCAGGTGCTGGAGATGGTTTCTTTTCAACTGTGGAAAAGTATGGACAGGTTATGAAGACGGATTTAAGAAAAGGACAAAAAAAGACACAAATAAATACTAAACACACAGAGAACAGAACAAAATGATACACAAAAACATAAAACATTTCACAAAACAAGATGAGCAAAACTATTTTGACAGTATTTTTGTACCTTTGGGAGCAGCTTCCTCCTGTTTCAAAGCAGCAGGTACCTTTTCTGGAGGAGCCATCTTCTCTGGTTCTGGCACTTTAGAATACACATGAAATAATGTTAAAAATTGCACCTGCTTTAAAATATTAGCCTGTGAAAACCCTGACCTGATCTTCACAAAAAACATTTGACCACACGCAAACAAACACAAAGGAAAGGAAGGTGAGGGGCAAGAATTGTGGCACTTCAATTCAGACGGTGGAGTGTTTCATATTCAAGTGGTACAAGAGGACACTGACATAAAAGGCAAACTGCATTCAGGCATGTGCAAGGACTGTGGTTCATTCTGCACTGCTGAATACAGGACAAGGTGAGGCAAAACAAGAGGTGGGCCTGACGCTCAAAATTGATGCATGGTGTTAAGAATGCGCAAGAGTTTGTTATAAGAGAGCATTTGATCAAGCACGCAAGATCTTATTTCAAATACCTCTCAAAGTTGGTTCTATTTGAAGAGTCGTTTCGTGTTGTAGCAGATCCTTCTGCTTCACTTTATAAGGGGTTTCTTTTCTGCCCAAAGAGTGTTCTTCAAGAACAAGTTTGTCACTGTGTTGTTCTGTTTTTCTGAACGTGGCACCTTCGGAAACATCCTTTAATGTTTCTGGTGGTATCCAAGGTTTAGTGTAAGGGTCTTCTTTATTGGTCTCCATTTGGGATTTCAGAAGAGGTTTAGGTATTTGTTTGGTTTCTTGTGAGGGTATAATTACATCAAGTTTTTCTTCTTGAATAAGAGCCTCTTCCTGTGGTGGTCCTACAACTTTCTTGATTGTTTGCATTTTGTCTGTAATGCTGGAAACATCTAATTTGATGATCTCTCCTTTGTAATGTGGGGAGAGCTCTGTCTTCTGATCATCCTTTGGCAAATCTTGAATGTTTACCTGTAAAAGTCCCTCTTTTTCAGTTTGTGAAGGTAGAGGTACTTCTTGACCATGGCTCTCTCTTTCTTTCAGGTCTTCAGTGTAATGAAAAGACTTCTTATGCACATCCTGTTTGACAGGTCTTACAGAGTGACCTTGTGTAGGTATCATTTCATATATCTCTTTAGTAATATTTGGTTCCTCTGAAGCAATACGTCTACCAAATGTGTTCAATTCAAGAAGAGTTTTTGCCTCTTTAGGTGAATCTGTAGTGGATATTACTGTTCTCCCCGAGACAGGCTGCTCCTCTAAATGGACAAATTTGACTAATTTTTCAAAAGCGCTGTCCTTTTGGGGAGATTCTGAATCTTCCCTTGATGAAGGACTCATTCTCGGAGGACTGTGCAGTGTTTCTAACACAGGAACTTCTTTCTTCCTTATGTTTTCTGTATATTCTAAACAGATTTCTTGAATATTGGCGGACTTGTCTTCATCTACATGTTTTGGCAAAAACACCCTTTGTGTGGAAGCAATCTCCTCATCAGAGATTGGAAGATGAATTACCTTTTCTAAGGATATTTTATGTTCTTCTTGTGGAAAATACTGCTGAACATCACTGCTTGGTTTAACGGTTTCAGTAGTATCCTTTCTAGATGGAATATCTTGAGATATCACACATTCCAGTGGTGCTGGTAGTTCACTATCTACTTGCTGCCCAGTGGAAAGCTTGCTCTTTTGAAGGTTTTCTACTGTTGTTCTACTGTCCTGCAGTTTCTTTGCATAGAAATGAGGACTAATTTTCTCAAGTGATTCAACATCTTGATGAAGGTTTGACTCTTCCCTTGCTATCATAACACCCTCTTGGGTGTTTATTGTCTTTTGACTATCAATCTGATTACACTCATCTACTGTTACCATTCTGTACCAATCTGGTTGAGTATCTGAATAAACATCTGATTTAAAAATTGGGGACAAAATCTCTTCTTTTCGAGAAATGTCCTGCCTTACATCAGTAGCTGGTTTGGCTTTAATTTCTTTCTCTGATTTGCCTATAAGAACAATTTTGTCCTGTTTGGTCGTTACTAATCCCTCTTCTAATTCTGTTAAAACTACTGCTACATTTTCCGTTGATGAACTCTCACTTTCTGATGTGACTGCAAGATCTTTTTCAAGAGGACCAGAATATAACGCTTTCTTAGACAGCTCGTCATGTTGGTAGGAGATGACTTTAGGTTTTTCACTATCAACCACTAATGTCTCTACTATCCTACTTGATACGGTCTCCGTTATGTCATGACCTGCTTTCACTGGGACAACAACTTTCATCTCAACATCCTCATCCTTTCTGTGTTCCTCAACAGTTTCTTGCTTCTTTCGTATAGCAAGCTGTGAAATGCTTTGAAGGTCCTCTATTATTTGGTCCTTATCTTTCTGTAAAATACTTTTAGAAGGAAGTGCCTCTGCAGTTGTACTGCCATCTTCAAGCGTTTCATGTGACCTTGTTACAGGTTGTACTTTCTTTATAACAGGTTCTCTTTCAGAAAACTTGCATTTTGCTAAATATTCTTTCTCATCTGCCAATATTCTCTTCTTAGCATCTATCTGATTCTTTGGCAATACATTTCTGAAACTCTCAGAAGGTTCATGTTGTGAAAAGGCCTCTGTGGCACTTCCAGGAGCAGCATCTTCATCCATCTGTGTCGTTCTTTCAACTCTGGCCACTGTATCTTCTGGTCTTCTGTTTACAGAAACATTTCCATCCGAAGATACCTGCTCCTCAATGTAATCACCTTCATCTTGGCTCATTTGTTTTGTTATTGATCGAACATTCAACATAGTATTAAGGTCTGGTTTTGCTGTTCTTGAACGCTCAGTGTCTGAACAAAGTCTCTCACAAGATATTTTTATGTATTGTGCATCCTCCGGCTGTGTGAATTCTTCTTCAAAAGAAGCTTGTTTCGTCAAAGACGAAGTGAAAGGTATTTTGTTTGAAATTGTTGAAGATTTAACTTGCACTATGCTCTTGAGATGGGTAGGTTCTTGAAGTCCTGAGACATATGTAAGAATATGCAGCAACAGAAAAAAAGAAGAGGATTGTGAAAGGCACAGATTAGATTTAAGAGTGCTGCTAGTAGCAAATCACAAAAGATACTGTGTGTAGTTCAGCTCCAATGAGGCGTTCAGGTGGGAAACCAGGTGGGACATAGTTTAAAGACCAGTCATATAGTAAACAAAATTTGGCCCAAATCTCAGACCATATATGATTCTAGGCTTGATCTATTCATTAAACATACGATCTTTCATACTGTTATTATCATTTAATATTGATGTTTCTAGAATGTTGTTACTATATTAGGAAAAATTACATTTTTCATATTTCATATTTTAGAACTATATTTTAGAACTATATATTTAAAGATATACATAATATATCCATATTACGCAGAACGGCTTGTAAGACAACAGAAATTTGTGATGTTTTCACAGGTGGTACTTGTAATTTTGCAAGGGCCACTTAAAACACAGCACTCAGTATACAATAAGAGCAGAGACATGCATTGGTCATAAAAATTGCAAGGCAAAAGAACAAAGAATGTAGACTGAAAGAGGTTAAATGAAGAGGGTTATGTTATACCTTTAGCTCGTTCTTCCTCCTTTGGAGGGACAAAGCGTGCATCCTGTTTTCTTGGAAGTTCTTCCTTTGGTTGCTCCATAAGAACTTAAAACATTTAAATGACTATTAGCTGCAGTTTTAAGAAATATGTAAGAGAAAACTTTACAGATACACACGTAACACTTAAGGCATACAAGACGTCACTCTAACGAGTGAAAAGAATTTAAGATTGTGTGAACAAAAGACAATAAGAGAGTGACAGACACATACATGATTTAGTATTAAACAGAAGAAGATTTGCACATAAAGAGTTAGGTTTAAGAAAGATATTATAGAGATATATTAAGGCATTCTTTAAAGTTTTCTGCCATTGTACCTTTTGCAGGAGTTACATCTTCTTTTTGGGAAACCTCTCTGTCTTCTTTTGTAGGAATAAGAGTAATCTCTTTCTTAAGAGGCATAGAATCTTCTTTGTTTGGAAGAAGAACTTTCTTTTTAAGCAGAACATCTTCCTCCACTCCGGCTTTAAGTACATGAGTTATTGCTTTTTTATGAAGAAGAGATTCTTGTTTTTCAGAAGCTACTATCTCCTTTAACTCCGGTAGAACATCCTCCTTTTTCTCTAGGGTAGACACAGCTGTTATCTCTATCTTTTGAGACATCACTTCTTTCTTTGAAGATATAAGATACTCTGTTTCCTTGGGTAAAATGTCTTCTCTTATTTCAGTTGGCAGCATGAGTGACACCTTCAAGGCCTGTGATGTTTTTTCTTCTTTAGAAGAACACAATTCATTCTCCTTAAACAGAATGGATTCTTCCATTCTTGGCACCAGTGTTGTCTGCACTTCTTCTTTTTTAAGTGAAACAACCTCGCTCCTCTTTTCCTCAGGTTTCAGTTCAGGTATGATTTTATACTTTTGCTCAGGCTTAACCTCAGGTTTAGGTTCCAGTTTGATCTTAGGTTTAGGCTCAGGCTTAGGTTTGACCTCAGGTTTAGAATCAGGCTTAATCTCAGGTTTAGGCTCAGGCTTAACCTCAGGTGTAGGCATAGCCTTAATTTCAGGTTTAGGTTTGACCTCAGGTTTAGGCTCAGGCTTAACTTCAGGTTTAGGTTTAACCTCAGGTTTAGGCTCAGGCTTAACTTCAGGTTTAGGTTTGAACTCAGGTTTAGATTCAGGCTTAATCTCAGGTTTAGTCTCAGGCTTAATTTCAGGTTTAGATTCAGCCTTAACTTTAGGTTTAGGTTTGAACTCTGGTTTAGGTTCAGGCTTAAGTTCAGATTTTGCTTTGACCTCAGGTTTAGACTCAGGTTTGATCTCAGGCTTAATCTTAGGTTTAGGTTCAGGTTTTATTTCAGTTTTAGGCTCAGGTCTAACCTCAGGTATAGGTTCAGGTTTGATCTCAGGCCTAACTTCAAGTTTCGCTTTGACCTCAGGTTTAGGCTCAGGTTTAACCTCAGGTTTAGTTTCAGGTGTCACTTTGACCTCAGGTTTAGGTACAGGTTTGATCTCAGGTTTAGGCTTAATTTCAGGTTTTGCTTTGATCTCAGGTTTAGGTTCAGGTTTTATCTCAAGTTTAGGCTCAGGCTTAACTTCAGGTTTAGGTTCAGGTTTAACCTCAGGTTTAGGTTCAGGTTTCGCTTTCACCTCAGGTTTAGGTTCAGGTTTGATCTCAGGTTTAGGTTTGATCTGAGGTTTAGGTTCAGGTTTGATCTGAGGTTTAGGTTCAGGTTTTATCTCAGGTTTAGGTTCAGGTTTCACTTTGACCTCAGGTTTAGGTTCAGGTTTGATCTCAGCTTTAGGCTCAGGCTTAATTTCAGGTTTTGCTTTGATTTCAGGTTTAGGTTCAGGTTTTATCTCACGTTTAGGCTCAGGCTTAACTTCAGGTTTAAGTTCAGTTTTGATCTCAGGTTTAGGCTCAGGTTTAACCACAGGTTTAGGTTCAGGTTTCACTTTGACCTCAGGTTGAGGTTCAGGTTTGATCTCAAGTTTAGGCTCAGCCTTAATTTCAGGTTTTGCTTTGATCTCAGGTTTAGACTTAGGTTTGATCTCAGGTTTAAGTTCAAGTTTGATCTCAGGTTTAGGCTCTGGCTTAACTTCAGGTTTAGGTTCAGGTTTGACTTTAGCTTTTAGCTCAGGTTTAGGCGCATGCATAACCTTAAGTTTAGGCTCAGATTGACCCTCAGATTTATCCTCAGGTTTAAGCTCAAAAGTTATGTCTGTCTTTTGTGACATATTTTCTTTTTTAAGAGAAGGTTCATCTTTCTTCTGAGGTAGTATTTCCACTTTCCCTTCTTTTTTGTCAGCAGGAGTGATGATATCTTCCCTCTGAAGAATGTCTTCTGGTTTAAGCACATTCTCTTTCACTTCCTCTTTCTGTATAGGTATGTATGTAGGGACTTCTGGCTTCTTGGAAGGTTCTTGTACTTTGAAAGAATATTCAAATTAAAGATAGTGCTTCAAATCGCCCAGCTTTAAGAGTGTATCAACCCAAAATCAGTGTAAGAGATACAAGAAACATAAGACAACAACAAGTCAACAAAATGCCACTGTAGGATCATGATTTTCCCATAAGAGCGTGGCAAATAAGAGGACAATTCAACACAGGCACATGCACAAAAGAATATCTACTGACATAAAAACAAGAACTAATACCTTTTTGAGGGGCTACCTCCTTAGGAAGCACAGGGGGTTGTTCTGGTTTAGGTGGCACAGCTTTTGGTGGTTCAATCAGAGTTGGTTTTCGTTTCTGTTCCTCCACATGAACTTAAAATGAAATTTATTTTGGTTTTAATTCACATTTAAAAGTTACATCAATGCAGACACAGTGACAAAAGACATGCTTCCAAACTGGAAGCTGGACAAACACACAGCACAACAACACAAACAACACAATTTGCAAGATCCTCAGAAAAGATTAGCATATTAACTGAAGAAGAAGGTAAGATAGTAAGAGATACAAATACTACCTTTTGCTGGAGGTGACTCAGTTTTCCTCACTGCTGCAGGCTTGGGTTCTTGCTTCACCTCAGGTTTAGGCTCAGGTTTGATTTCAGGTTTAGGCTCCAGCTTAATCTCAAGCTTAGGTTCAGGTCTGACCTCAGGTTTAAGTTCAGTCTTGACCTCAGTCTTAGACTGAGGCTTAATTTCAGGTTTAGCCTCAGGTTTGACCTCAGGTTTAGGTGGAGGCTTAATTTCAGGTTTAGGCTCAGGTTTGACCTCAGGTTTAGGCTTAGGCTTGACCTCAGGTTTAGGCTCAGGCTTGACCTCAGGTTTAGGTTCAGGCTTGACCTCAGGTTTTGATTTAGGTTTGACCTCAAGTTTTGGCTCGGGCTTAACTTCAGGTTTAGGTTCAGGTTTAACCCCAAGTTTAGGCTCAGGTTTAGGCTTTGGCTTGACCTCAGGTTTGGGCTCAGGCTTGACCTCAAGTTTAGGCTCAGGCTTGACCTCAGGTTTAGGCTCAGGCTTGACCTCAGGTTTCAGCTCAGGCTTAACCTCAACTTTAGGTTCAGGTTTCAGCTCAGGCTTAACCTCAACTTTAGGTTCAGGTTTGACCTCAGGCTTAACCTCAGCTTTAGGTTCAGTCTTGACCTCAGGTTTTGGTTTAGGTTTGACCACAGGTTTAAGCTCAGGCTTAACTTCAGGTTTAGATTCAGGTTGGACTTCAGGTTTCAGCTCAGGTTTAGGCTCAAGAGTGATATCTTTCTTCTGAGGCAAAATATCTTCATTAAGAGAAGGTTCATATTCCTTCTTCTTAAGTAGTATTTCCACCTTCTCTTCTTTCTTAAGAGCAGAAGTGACATCTTTCTTCTGAGAAACCTTCGGTTTAAGCACTGGAGAAACATCTTTCACTTCCTCTTTCTGTATAGGTATATATGTAGGGACTTCTGGCTTCTTGGAAGGTTCTTGTACTTTGAAAGAATATTCAAATTAAAGACAATGCTTGAAGTTGCACCGTTTTAAGAGTTTATCAACCCAAAATCAGCGTAAGAGATACAAGAAACATAAGACAACAACAAGTCAACAAAAGGCCACTGGGGGATCATGGTTTTCCCATAAGAGCGTGGCAAATAAGAGGACAGTTCAACACAGGCACAAAAGAATATTGACATAAAAACAAGAACTAATACCTTTTTGAGCGGCTACCTCCTTAGGAACCACAATGGGCTGTTCTGGTTCATGTTTAGGTGGTACTGCTTTTGGTGGTTCAATCAGAGTTGATTTTCGTTTCTCTTCCTCCACATGAACTTGAAATGACATTTATTTTGGTTTTACTTCACGTGTAAAGGCTACACATTAGAACAATGAAAGTAATTCTTTAAACTGCAGGCTTTTAGGGATTTGTCAACCCAAAAACAGTGTAAGGTACAAGAGACATAAGACAACAACAGTAAGTCAACAACATGCCACTGTGGGATCATGGTTTTCCCTTAAGAGCATGGCAAGTATGATGACAGCTTAACACAGACACATGCACAAAAGAACATCTACTGACATGAAAAAAACATGAACTAATACCTTTTTGAGGGGCTACTTCCTGAGGAACCACAGTGGGTTGTTCTGGTTTAGGTGGCACTGCTTTTGGAGGTTCTGGCTGAATTGGTTTTCGTTTTTCTTCTTCCACACGAACTTAAAATGACATTTTCATTTTAATTCACAAGATAAAGGCTACACGTCAAACAAATCAAAGGGTTTGTCAACCCAAAAATCAGTATAAGGTACAAGAAACACAAAACAACATTAAGTCAACAAAATGCCACTGGGTATCATGGGCTTCCTCCAAGAACGTGGCAAATAAGAGGACAGCTTAACGCAGACACACACATAAAAGAATATGTAAAGACATGAAAAAACATGAACTAATACCTTTTGGAGGGGCTACTTCCTGAGGAACCACAGTGGGTTTTTCTGGTTTAGGTTTAGGGGGCACTGCTTTTGGTGGTTCTGGCAGAACTGGTTTTCGTTTCTCTTCTTCCACACGAACTTAAAATGACATTTATTTTGATTTTAATTCCATTTTAAAGGCTACGCATTAAAGCAATCACATACAATGCTTCACACTGCACTGTGTTAAGAGTTAATTGACACAAAAAATCAGTGTAAAAGACAAGAAACACAAGACAACAACATTGTCAACAAATGCCATTGTATGATCATGGGCTTCCTCTAAGAGTGTGGCAAATAAGAGGATAGCTTAACATAGGCACATACATAAAAGACGATCTACTGACATTAACAAGCATGAACCGATACCTTTTTGAGGGGCTATTTCCTGAGGAACCACTGTGGGATGCTCTGGTTCAGGTTTAGGTGGCACAGCTTTTGGTGGTTCTGGCTGAACTGGTTTTCGTTTTTCTTCCTCTATATGAACTTAAAATGACATTTGTATTCAGTTTACTTCACATATAAAGGCTACACAGGAAAGCACCTAAAGACAATACGTTAAAATGCACTGTTTTAAGGGTTTGTCAACCCAAAAATCAGTGTAAGCTACAAGAAACACAGGACAACAAGTCAACAAAGTGCCACTGTGAGGTGATTTTCTACTAAGAGCGTGGCAAATAAGAAGACATAAATAAGACGTCCGACACAGACACATGCATAAAAGAATAGCTACTGACATAAAAAATGTGAACTAATACCTTTTTGAGCGGCTACCTCCTTAGGGACCACAGTGGGTTTTGCTGGTTCGGGTTTAGGTGGCACAGCTTTTGGTGGTTCTGGAGTTGGTTTTCGCTTCTCTTCCTCCACATGAACTTAAAATGACATTCATTTTGGTTTTAATTCATATGTTAGAGTTACACATCAAAGCAATTAAAGAATTGTTTTAAAGAATCGACAAACTCAACACATTCACATAAATATAAATATGCCTTATGGGGCCCAAAGGTACTTCCAACACAAGACAAGGACAATAAATCACAATGCCACTGAACATCATGGTTTCCCCATAAGAGCGTGGCTGATAACAATTAGACACGTACATGTACAGCAAGACATTCACTCACCGAAAATCACATGAACTAATACCTTTTTGAGGAGCTACTTCCTTAGGAACCAAGATGACTGGTTCTGGTTCGGCTGGTACTGGCCTTGGTGGTTCTGGTTCAGCTGATTTTGGTTTTTTGACCTCCGGAGGAACTTAAAAGAACATTCATTTCGCTCTTAATTCACGGTTTCAGGACTTACATAACAAAGCAGGTACAATGACAAAAAACACAAAATGACACTTCCAAATCGGAAGCAACACAGACACAAGGGAACAAACAGTTTCAAAACAAAACAGTTTCAAAACAGATTAGGATGAAAATTAAAGACAAAACTTAGTGGACAGTCAGACACTACCTTTGGCTGGAGGTAACTCAGTTTTCTTCTCAGGTACAGGTTTTGGCTCAGGAGCTGGTTTCACCTTAGCCTCAGGTACAGGCTCAGGCTTAACTTCCAGCCTGGGCTCTGCTTTGGGTTCAGCTACTGGGGCAGGTTTAGGCGTTGGTACTTTGGGTTTAGGCTCTGGAACCACAGGAGCTACAGGTTCTGGCACTTTTTCATGTAATACAAAGAACCGTTATTAGTAATAAGGGAAACAAAATATTTAGAAAGGCAAAAGATCTCTGACCAGAGTACTGTTAACACACATGGACAACATACCATGACAATGACCATTTTTTGACAGTAAACGGATGTTGTAAGACATACTACACTCTAAACAGTACATGTGGCACAACAGAGTAACAAAAAAAGACTACAGAAGGCAGAAAGTCAGGAAGACAGGATGACAGAAACTACAAATGTTAAAAGATATGACAGAGACACACTTTTTAAAGAGTAAACATTACATTAATATCACAAACAAAATAAATAGTACAACAGTGCCACAATGTTTTGACAGACAGACAGAAAATGGGTATGATGCACAGTATTGTCTAAACAGCAAGGTGGACAGATGTATTGTTGAAAGATGTAAACATAAATGTTACAAATAGACACACAACAAAATACCTTTCTTGGGAGTGACTGGAGTTGGCTGAGGAGCAGGTATCGCTTCAGGTTCTTTTAAGAATTCACAAAAAACCCAAATCCATTTAATGTCACAAAAAGACTCACATTTCCACAATATATAAAACTTAAAAGACAAACAGATTCAAGGACATACATGAAATGAGCCATAGACAAGGTAAAGATGTCACAATTTACACAAATCTCACACTGAACAAATGTTGATTAGCTAACAAATTGACAGAAGGTCGTAAACATTCACAACTGTACCTTTCAGTGTGGGACGTTCTTTTGGTTTCTCCACCTTTACTGGTACAATTGTTTCCTCCACAGGTCTCTTGACTGCGGGTACTTAAAAAAATATTCACGTATATGGTCATTAACAGACATGACGTTACATGCTTTTAGGTGACCATTACTGACAAACTGACAGATATAAAGTTTACAGGGTGCACTCAAGAGAAAAAGATATGAAAAGATATGATATGAAAAAAGATATGAAAAACATGTAACATTTAACTGATTAACATGCTGGTGTTTACAACACAACACTGAGACATTTGTATACCTTTAGGTGGTGCTACTTCCTTCTCCTCAACTCGTTCCTCCTCTGGAACTTGAAGGACAATCACCACATTAGATCAAAACTACAAGCTTTGGCTTTGCGAGCAATCATGCATGAGCAATGCAGAAGAATTAGGAAACACCACAGAGACAGATATTTTCAATGTTTGCATATTTTACAGACAGAAAGGACAAAACGAGTGTACAGTAAATAAACATTAGTTAAAGATCAGCCAATCCGAAAAGCACATCTACTGAGACAGTGTACACACAAACAATAACAGTCTCAATTCATTACATTAGCAACATCAGAAGCGTATGCAGAAGCATAAGAAGAGTGCGACATTGTTTATTTGCCAAAGACGACGTCTTAACGCAAAACTAAAAACCAAAAAAATGACACAGACAGAAAAAGAAGATGATATTAGCATATTAGCCACCATGTAGCAGAAAGCCATTGCAGCCAATATTCTACTGTCACTCAGTACCTTTGATTGGAACTTCCTCTCTCATTCCTAATGCTTTTCTCTCAATAGTCTCTTCCACAGGGATCCTCAGGGCTGGTGAGAAAGAGAATGCACTTAGAAAAACAGACTAACACTATTCATGTTTTGGATGTACATTTTGACGAGGAACAGTACAACAAAGAAACAAGAAGCACTGACACGACGAAATTACAGACAAAATGGTCTCTGAAGACACAAATACAAACACGTTAAATTGTTCCAACACGTACAAGGCAGAGACAAACACAGAGAAGGACACAGACCCAGTGTGAATTTTTGAAAGATGCCATGGAGAGAATAAGAAGAGATGAGTTTTTAACAAGAACAATGAAAACGTGGCACGTTCAAGTTGTTTATGCTGAAAAAAGGAAGAGGGTTAGTTTGTTGGTGAGACTTGAGTGAATGAACCAGAATGGAAAGCTCTCAGTGATACCTGTCATAGAGACTTCTTCTACTATCCTCTCTTCTGTCCTGTATTCATACTCATATTCTGATGAAGGACAACAATTCACGACAAATGTCAGAAATATAACCAGATAAACCACGTTTTATTATTATTATTATTACATTGCTGTTATTTTAAATCCAGTGGCATTAATTGGTTATTCCAAAACATTTTGGAATTTTACTTGGGGGAAAAAAACATTTTCGCAAATCGGTGCTGGTGAGATCACAGCGTTATGCTCATCGACACTTTAGAAGTTCTGGATTAATGGATGGGATGGTTAAGGATGAAGACGATTATCATTGTTAGCGTGAATGTCCACTTTTAATGCATGGCTTTGTAAGATAATGAAGAGTTAGTTATCGGGGTTCAGGTATGTGGTATACCTTGTACTTCCATCTTTTCTTCATAATGATAGTATTCTGCAGAAGATTCAGCTTTCAAAATAAAGAATTCAATTAGTGAGTGCATTCCTGTCAGGACTGGAGATTTTACAACTAGATTTAGGTCCCTTTCTTACCTTCAATAGTAAATGCAGATGGTGCTTCAGGGACTTGTATTGATGAATCTGGGATATCTGAGGGGTTTTAAATATCAATTGAATTTCTAGCACAAACTATTGAAACGAATCAATTGTGTGTATTATAAAAAAAAGTTGAATAAACTATCTATATATAACTTTGTGCTTCATTATTAATAAAGGGACCTTAAATTAAATTACTTACCATAAGGTACCCTCCCTACATCAATTTCTGTGAAAGGAGGTACAGTAACATAACGTTATGGACATAAATGCACTGGAACACGCACGCCACATAAATTCTATTCAGGTGACTAAGGGGTTGGTACAGACCTTTACCAGACAGATACAGCTCTGCTGTACTTTTGGCTTCACCTCTGGGCTCCAATCTGACAATCACCGAATACACGCCTAAAGAATTGTTCATAAGATTAATAGGGCCCATTTGTAGGGAAATAAGAAGATAAAAATCGTAGAGACATAAAACTGAATGCAGCTGGATGCTGGCTGGACGAACCTTCATCCTCAGAGGTTACGTTGCGGATGATCATAAAGTGCCGTCGGCCTTCGCTTCTGAATGTGTACTTTGGACTCTCTTTAAGCTCCCATGTATCCTTGTACCATGTTACTACCGCGTTGTCGAAGGACACTTCACATTCAAAAGTTGCGGACTGACGTTCCCGGACAACAATGTTCTGAATGCGCTTAGTGAAATGAATTTGTTCCGCTAAGGAGAGATAAGGTAAGGTTGATGATCAGGGAACAAATCTACTCTGTTTTTTTCTCTCATTTTTTTCTGATGCACAAAAAACCATTTGTGCTTCAAAAAAAATTCAGAAAAAAAAAACACTTTTAAACGCTCCATAATTTGTTGAATCATCATCGTCATCATTATTTAAGCATTTCATAAGATACCTATTAAAAATATCCAAAAAGAAGACAAGAATATATCCAAAAAGAAGACAAGAAAATATCCAAAAAGAAGGCTTATTCACAGTTGAAGATGGAAGAGGTTAGTAGAGGGTTTAACTTGTATAATGAAAAGGTGAGTCTCACAAATGTATACACACCTTCAACCCAAAGATTTGCAGCTGTTTCAAGGTTTTTGTATTTGCACATATATTCTCCCTGGTCTTCAGGCCTAACGTCTTTGATCGAGAGCTTCTGAGCGTAATTGGCCACAGTGAATGTGTATCGGCCACGAGGCTCTAAAAGCTTTCCATTTTTAAACCACTGTGCCTTTACATTGGGTATGGAGAACTGGCATGTTAGTGTGCAGGTTTGGCCTTCCTTACCAGCAACATCCTCCATGTGCTGTTCCACTTCACCTTCTGCAAAAAAGAAAAATGAGAGAACATGAACATGAAAACCCTGTACTTGTCCCTTCTTCTTTCTTTCTTGGCTGTATTATCATAGTTCATTTTGAGGTGTACGGTACATACCCAATACTGTAAGTTTGGCGCTGGAAATATGAGGTCCACAAACAATTCGGTAGCTGCCTTCATCCCTGGTCTGGCAGTTCTTGATTTTCAAGATGTGGCGGTCACCACTAATTTTGATCTCGTATTTGTCACTTGTTTCAAGTTTCTGGGTTCCTTTGTACCAGGTCAGCATGATCTCTGGGTAGTTGATCTTGATCTCACATTCAAAGACAGCCTCCTTGTTGGCATCTGTTGTCTGGTCTGTGATGTCTTTGATCAATGTAACAGGCTACATAGACAAAGATAACTGCACGTGAGGATCAGCAAAACAACATATGGGCGCAGATACACCGAAGAGTGTTCATGGTTTTATAGAGAACTCATTTCTTTACTAAAGACTGCACAGTAAACCATAATAAAAACAACTGAACTGCTCAGTGTAGTGCTTCATGCTGAATACGAATTTATTAATCGTGAGTCATAAATAAGTATTCGCACCTCAGTTTGCTCCATCCTTTTCTGCAAATCAGCCACAAGTTTAGCCAAATCTTCATCTGGCTCATGTCTTGCACGTTCCACTTCCTAAAACAAAAAAAATCAAGAATCAAAATGAAAGAGAGCACTACAGAGTAAAACACTATCATTGTTTTCATTGTTCATGGGATAAGGTGTCTTTCTTGAAAACTTTCTCCAAAATGGTAACTTTATATGAGAAGGAAAAAAAACATCATTTATTTTTATTGTGAGTCATTCTGGGCCTTTTCTTTTGGTCCATTTGGTCCAACAGCAGCATTACACTTCTTGAATAAACCACACCAAGCTAGCAAATAAAAGCCATAAACATCTGAACTTAAATAATACAAAAAATCAGGTTCATAAATATTCTCCAGTTAAGACACTTGAGCCATGCAATTAACTATACATGCAGACACTCTCACCGGTCTTCCACTTTCTTCTTCTTTCTCCCTCTTGAGCTGCTCAATGGCCTGAAGAATGCCTCGGTAGTCTGTGATGCCGTACATGCGGGCATATTTCTCATACTCTTTGGGATCCACGTTTCTGAGCAGCTCAACAATGTCAATTTCCTTTTCCTCTTTCGGGCTTTTCTGCTTTGAGGGTGTCCTAAAAACAAACATAGAATATGGTTTATGTATTTCGATCAAAGACTACAGGTTCAAGTGTCTTTACTCAGTAACTCATGAAAACAACATTAACACCACACTCACTTCTTCAGTTTAACTGTTTCAAGTACAATCTCTTTCTTCTCATCGACATTCAGTTCGGTGCTGCACTCGATTTCTCCATGCTTGTTAGCGGCTACACATCTATACTGGCCAGAGTCAGATTTGGTTGTTTCTCTGATCTCCAGCTTGGCCTCCTGTCCTTTCTGATCAATGGTGATGCGGCCACCATGACTCATCTGTCTCCACTTGCCTTTCATCCATTTCACATTAGGAATGGGATCACCCCCAACTTTGGCGATGAAGGTTGCAATGCCCTCTGTAAATATGTGCAAAACAGAAAAGTTAAAGCTTTTTTTGTCAAAAAAAATACATACATATATACATACATACTGATTTTAACATGCATTCATTCTGCTGATGCTTTTGTCCATTTGACAACTAACATTAGCTACTTGGGCTGAGGGGCTTTGCTTCAATGCATAATAATAGCCTGGACTGAACTCATGACCAGGTGTGCTAATAGGAATTTTGGGCTCCCTGAAAATTTCATGCATGGGCCCCTTGCCTCACATCATTTGCCTTTAGAGAACTACTCATTTAATCCTTCATTTCGATTTAGCCCCATACTTTCACCATGCTGCCCTCACTAGCATTCCCAGAACCCCTTGGGTGATCACATGACTCTGTCTCCACTGCACAAAACTTGTCATAGATCAGTGCCATCTGAATACGGACTGGGTTCATCTGTTTTATCTGTCATTGACCTGCCTTATAAGCCCAGGATCTAGAGTAGGCACTTTGCGAGGTATTGCTACTGTTTTCCAGAGCAACTAAGCGTTTCTTTGTGCATTCAGGTTTGTTTTTCTCATGTATTGCTCTCTTGCCTGTTTGATTTGACTCTGTCTTTTACTTTCTCCCCTTGTTTTGGTTATGACAGTGTTTTTCTGGCATTGGATTGTTTTGGAACTGACCTTGGCCTGTTTTTTTGACCATGTCTTTGGAACTTCCTGAATCAAGTAAAGCTTCTTCTGTTTTTATAATCCACACACATCTGACTTATTTTGTCTCGTTACAGACTAGTTGTATATAACCACTCTCTTGTATATATACTTATTTCAAATTTATTTATCTGTTGATATGCATATGTTTACATATGCAATACACTTTGCACTACATTGTATTACTTATTTTTTGCCTGGGCTAAACCACTGCTGATGTATACACACTGTTTCAAAAGTCCTAAATTATTAAGATTAACCATTTCAATTAAGAATCTTTCCGTATGAATTTTAAAAACTCATCATGCTAATCTCCACCCTCCTACTGTGGCCATGATGACTTGAGTTTCAGTCAAATTTGTCGGACCACTGTACTACCAGACTATAAAATATTAACAGCCCAGACACTTACTCTCAGTAATCCGGACACTCTTGGGTTCCTCAATAAAGAACAAGTTGTCCAGTTTCTTAACTGGTTCAGGAGCTGCAGGAGCTGTGGGAGCTGTGGGAGCTGGAACAGGAGCTCCTGCTTTCTCTGTCATTTGGATCAAAAAGCAGCAATGAGCCAGACAGAAATAATAACACTGATGCATATTGCTATTAAGCAGAAAAGCTCAAGCACCCATTGCTACAGCAGCCATTCAAGGCAAGAGCTCTGACAACAAAACAACTATCCATGTGTTAAGAAAGCAAGAATGGCATCGAAACCTTTGAAAAGAAACATTTGAATTCTGTATTTTTGAAAAAGGAAGATCTTTGCCGATTTTGGAGAGTCAAATCCAAGCAACAGTAACTACAACAATAAGCATTATTATGTAATAAAAAAAAATGCGGAAATAATTAGTATTTCAAAAGAACGACCACAAATGACAGCAGGGTAAAGCATACAGAAGACTGAACAATGCTAACGCAAGTAAAGAAAACATATTAAAAACAAAAAATTGCACAAAAAGCCACAGATGACAGACATGTTAAGAAGAAAGCAATGCTGTACAGGACATGGGAGGAAATACCTTTGATAGTGACTCTAGACTTGCAGAACTCGCTACCAACTTCATTGGTTGCCTTACAGAGATAATCTCCTGCATCTGTTTTAGACACACGGACTATTTCTAATGTGGCAGTGCCATCTACAAATGTGATCTTGGTGCTGGCAGAAGATGTCAGCTCCCTCCTGTCCTTCAGCCATTGAATTTTCAGTGGAGGAGAGCCACGTACATGGCAGCTAAGAAAGAGTGTCTCGCCCTCATTCACCGTCACAGGTTTAAGAGACAAGTCAAAGCTTGGAGGTACCTTTTGCTCTGCATTTGAAAAATGAAGAACAGAATTTACACAAATGTATAAATAAATGACATAATTTTAAGCTACAACTGAAGATGAAGACATCACCAACAGCATGCTTTGAAGCAACAGAGAGATGTAGTTACAGAATGGTTTACAGACAGATTTCCAACATTTCAGAGGGAGAGATGTGTTTGCATGAATTGCAAAAACATGCAGACCCCAGAGACCAAAGCTCATATACCTGTAATGTGGACAGAAACCTGGCAAGAAGCAGCGCCAGCCTCGTTGTTGGCTTTGCATGTGTAAGTACCACTATCTGAGAGGCGGGAATTCTTGATGAACAGCACAGCCATATTGTTTTTGAAGGTTATATCATAATTGTCAGAGCTGAAGATTTCCGTGCCATCTTTGAACCAGCTGACCGTCATGGGCTGCGATCCAGCAACACGGGCCTCAATTTTCACTAACTTGCCCTCAGTGTCCTCCACTGTTTCTGAAGGCTTTTTGGTGAAGCTTGGAGGAATTTTGCGTTCTAGGAACAAGAAACAAGTGCATGATTAATGTAAATGTGTTGGAATATTAATTAATTCTGGAATAAGCCCAAACATCATCATCTCTTTCTGACAGTTTTATGGCAAGAATGACAAACCAACAAACACAGATGTGAGAAGAAGACAGTGAATTTACACATAGTAAAAAGAAACTGGACTAAACCGCGGACATAACCACATTTATAAACAGTCACCATATACAGATACCTTTCACAATAACTTCTGTCGAACAAAAGTCCTTCCCCATATCATTACTAGCATGGCAAGAGTAGCGGCCAGAGTCAGCCTTATCTGCCTTCAGAATAGTGAGATGTGGGGTGTTTTCCACAAACGATATCTTATAATTGCCCCCTGTACGGATATCTTTGTGATCCTTTGACCAGGTCACTTTTATTGGTAATGATCCAGTCACGTGGCATTCCAGTTCTACGATATCTCCAACTGAAACTTCCACAGGCACAAGCTTTTTATCAAACACAGCTGGGTATCTTGGCTCTGAAAAATTAAATAAAGGAAGTAACACAAAATACATAAACATGTTAGGACAGGCCAAAAGTTCAGATCAGAAAAACAGAACCGGGCACTGATAAAACACATTAACATACAGTATGACTCAACAGAACAGACCTTGAAGTGTGAGCTTGGCTCTACAAGAGGCGGTCCCAACACTATTTGTTGCAACGCAAGTGTATTCTCCAGAGTGTCTCATTTCACCCTTGGCGATTTTCAGGACAGCAGAATTATCATCAAAAGTCATTGTGTACTCTGAGTCACTTCTCAGAGGTTCACCATCTTTAAGCCAAGAAATCTCCATAGGAGAGGATCCTGCAACACGACACTCAAACTGGACACTATGTCCTTCAGTTTGCTGAATGCTAGTAATTTTCTTGGGGAATGAAGGGGGCGTTTTGGCCTCTGAAAAAGGAAAGGTTAAACAAAGCACCAGTAAAAGTTACAACACAAGCAACTCAACAGGCACATTGTACCTGGATAAAACACAAGAGATATTAGAAGATTAAGAGAAAGAGGAGAGAAATGATCACCTTGTACAGTTAAATAACAGGTAGAAGTTGCAGACCCAATGCTGTTTTCTGCCTTACAAGTGTATTCGCCAATATCGACTTTTGAGGCTTTAGTTAATCTCAAGCAAGCCGTGCCTTTGGAGTACTCAATTCTACAAGTTGGGGAAGATCTGACTTTGCCATCTCCTTTGAACCAGGACACTTTGATCTCAGGGGTCCCCACAATCTGGCATTTCAGACAGACCGCATCACCTGCAGTCACTTCCATCGGTTCCAAACTCTCAATAAAGGAAGGTGGTTCTAAAACGTCACAAATGGACTATTAATTTTAAGGAAGCAAACAAACGGACTCTGTCTAAATAAAATATTTTTAGGAAAAAAAAACAAACCTAATATAGACACTGTGGCATCACAGGTGTCGTGTCCAGCATCATTTGAAACCTCGCAAGTGTACTTTCCTGCAGACTCTTTATCACTGTTCAGACACTCCAAGATGCAGGAGCTCTCAGTGGTTGTGATATTATATTTGTAAGAGGAGAAGATCTCCTGACCATCTTTGTACCATTTTACAAGAATCTTAGGGCTTCCAGCATATGTGCACTCCAGTATCATTGACTTGCCCATTTCAACTGAGAGATTCTTTAGCTTCTTGACAAAACGTGCAGCCTCTGTACAAAACAATGGATATAATTAAACATTACATCATGTACACACTTGCACAAATATATGATAGGTTTTTATTTGACGATAAAACAACACGTCATCTAACCTTTCACAAAAAGAGTGACAGGGCAGTTTTCCTTCCCTGCGTCATTAATGATCTTGCAGGTATATTCGCCTGCATGGGATGTGTCAATTTTAAAGAGCTCCAGTATGGCTGTGTCTCCTCTCAAGTCAATCTGACAGCCTCTACCAGACACAATTTCTTTACTGCCTCTGAACCATTTCAGTTTTAATGGGGCACTTCCCCTCACAGTGGCAGTAAATGTGACATTTGAGCCCGGGAGGGCCTCCATTGGCTGAGGTGGTGTCACAAAAGATGGAGGTTCTGCAGCAAACATGAAGAAAAGATTTTAAAGAATACTGCGGTCCTGAGACCTTCAACAATCATGTCCAATGTCTAAACAATAAACTAAAAAAAATAGGGCTGTCAAAGTTGATGCATTAAAAACATGTTAACACAACTAATTTACCACTAATTTAATAATACAGGTGGCCCCTGAAACCATCTGTAGTAGTTTAGGCTGAAGCCCAGCTGCAGCATGGTGCATGTTGCTCTTACAGAGCTCTGCTGGTGACATATCATATAAATAAAAAATAATGTGGGGCCACACTGTAGCAAAGCATGGGAATGAGATCCTAATGCATGGCCATGACTTAGTAAGGTGTGGGAATGAAATAATTAAGTCACAGTGATGACTTAGTAAGGCATTGGAATGAGATCAGTCCTTATTAAGCTGTGGTCAAGGCTTAATTATCTAATTCCTATGCCAAATGAATGGTCACTCAGCCATGGCCATGCATTTGGATGACGTTCACAAGCCTTAATAAGTCATGACCATGCAAGCTCCTTATGCTTTGATAGAATCCCTGATTTTAACTCTCTTGCTCATATAGCTTTTAGATAGCCTTTAAAGCGATACCTATGCTGGACAGTGCTCACAGGAGAACTGTGCATAGATCAGTGAGAGGCAAACTAGCCAAACCAATAGCAATTTGGAGCTCCAGTTCCCCTCAAGAGACTCCAGTGTAGCAAAAATGAGCTGAATGAATAAGAGCGAGAGCAACATGCTACAACTACAGAGGACATAGAACCACTGACTGAATATGAAGCAGTCACATAATGAAAATAATGTATTACTGATAAAGCTTGCACTGTCCAATCAGGTAGCTTCAGAAAAATGGTTTTGCAAATGTGACAAATGTGATTAATCACTTTATTTTGTGTACTTAATCATGATTAATTATTTTGATTGTTTGACAGCCTTAATAAAATATATCTTGATAATGTAAACCTACCGTTTGCCTTCATCTGATAAATGATGCAACGACTTCATTGCTTTACTACTTTAAAACGGTTCATAATACCTTCTTTTGTAATAATGATGCTCTGAGTAATAATGAGAATTTTTATTATTTCAACTCTAACTAGATCTCCCTGCTAGATAAACTGAATGTATGAACAGGTCAAATATACTTTTACTTATATTAAAGAACCAAAAAAAACCCTGACCTTTAACAACAAGTGAGGCAGTAGTCTCGGCAGCCCCAGCACTGTTCAGTGCCTTGCACGTGTATGAACCCGAGTCTGACAGTTTCAGATTGGGCAGCTTGAGGGTACAGGTATTATCAGCAAAACTAATCTCATAATTTGGTCCACTTGTGACTTCTTCTCCGTTGTGGTACCAAGAAATGGTGAGAGGTGCAGAACCTGAGACCTTACAGTCCATTTCAATATGTTTGCCAATGATACTCTGGGTGTCCTTCATTTTCCGTGAAAATGTGGGAGGGATAATTTTATCTGTTTAAAAAAGATGGTTGTTAGTCAGAAATGTAATGGAAAGATTCTGAAGGTACGTTTCACTCACAGATGATAAGATCGATGAATTAGAATCGGACTAACTGTCAGGCATGTTCAAACATCATTACGTGACTAAAGCAAACCTATTCAAATACAAACCTAAGACAGTGAGGTGCATTTTGCAGCTGTCACTGCCAACCTCATTCTTGATCTCAAAGGTGTACTCTCCAGTATCACCTTTCTGTGCAGACAGCACTTTAAGAGAGGAAATCCTTTTGGAAAAGGTGATTTTGTAATTCCTGCCAGAAGACAACTCCACTCCATCTTTGTACCACTTTGGTTTGAGCTCTGGGGTTCCAGATACACTGCATTCTAAAGCTGCAGCATCACCTGCTGTGACACTCACGGATTCTGTCTTATCCAAAATTGCAGCGGGTTCTGTAAATTAAGAATAATCATTTGGTTTCACAACAAAACCATGCAATATAAGGAGAAAAGCAACAAGAGCAGAAAGAATTCTACAAACCTAGAACAGTTAGGTTTGCCATGCATTCTGCAACACCAGCATCATTTTTAAGCTGACAGGTGTACTTCCCAGCAGCTGTGGGATCCACTTTAAAGATTTTAAGAGTGACCTGGTTATTCTCAAATGCAATTTTCCTATTGTCACTGTCTGTGAGAATATGGTCCTTGTCCTGTACCCAAGACACACTGATTGGCTTAGAACCTTTGACGGTGGCCACCAGAGTCACTTCCTCACCAGATACGGCTGTTGTATTGGACAGCTTTTTGACAAAAACTGGTGGTTCTAAATGGCAGGAAAAGATAATAACAGAATCGTGTAAGACAGGGAAAAATGTCATGTTAGACATGAATAAAATTACAGGGTGCTGTTGTGTAAAGAAAATACCATTCACAGCCTTCAATGTTTATAATTTTACTAACCTCTGAGTTTCACTGTTGCCTGGCAGGCATCACTTCCCACATTGTTTGAGGCTTTGCACTCATATTCACCAGCATCTGAGGCCTCCAGACCAAGGATGTGCAGAGTTGCAGAGTGTCCCTCAGACACAAACTTGTATTTTCTACTTTCCTTCAGTTGCTTGCTGGCTTTGAACCAGGTTATCTCAAAAGGTACAGTTCCCTTCAGCTCACAGTTAAGACTGGCATCTTTTCCTTTCAGTCCCTCAACGGGTGTGGGCTTTTTGTGGAAAGTTGGCGGTTCTACAAATATGTTTCAAATTAAAATGATCTGACATTAATATATAACTTAGGATTTGAATTAGTTGAATAGCTTACTTGGAAGGTACTTGGAAAAATGATAAATGACAAAGAGGCTATTAGAAGTTAAAAGAATATGAGACTTCAGGGAAAAAGCTATATGAAAGACATAAGTAAGTGGAAATACGCATGTGCCAATATAATGTCATCATTATTCATTATCGACACATGTCTAGATGGGAGGAATCACCCATTGTCTAACCTTTGACTGAGAGAGTGGTGCTGCAACTCTTAGTTCCCGCATCATTTTGGGCTTCACAGGTGTACACTCCATCATCATTATTGCTGGTGCTGAAAATCTCAAGCACTGCCACCGAGTCATCAAATGTCATCCTCATGTTGTCAGTGTCAGTGACAGTGGCATCATTTTTGTACCAGCTAATTTTCAAAGGAGGCGTGCCAGTAACTTTGCTCTCAAGCCGAAGTGGCTCTCCCATCTTTATATACTTTGTTGCTGGCAGTTTCTGAACAAACTCAGGGGGTTCTGCAAAGAAAAAATTAGGATAAGTTTAAAAGCGACACCTTTAAAGGCAGACGCAGAGGACAGAAGGCGGCGCCTTCAAAGATGAAGAGCACAGAATGGCTGCCAGAAAAGGAAGCGTGTTCATGAGGGATGAATAAAAGCAAGATGATAATGAAAAAAGCCCACAGACAACATAAAAAGCAACAACAAAATATACAAATTGGAAGCGATGCAAGGCACGTAATAATGAAGATGGTGGCAGCAAAACATAAAAGAATGAAGTCTAACCTTTCACCAATAAGCTTGTGGTACATTTCACTGTACCAGCATCATTGCTAACTTGGCAAGAGTAAGTCCCAGTGTTTGAAATTCCCACGGCATAAAGATCTATGAAGCATGAAAGCCCCTCGAGGCCAATAAAACAGGAAGGTCCAGTGATCAACTCAGTGTCCTCTCTGAACCATTTCACTGTGAAGGGAGGTGTTCCCTTAAAGGTACTCTTAAAACGAACAGTGGTATTTGGTATGACAGCCTGGTGTTCTGGCACCACCACAAAGCTTGGAGGCTCTAATTATTTAAAGAGGAAAGAAAGACAAAGACAAACCTGTTAAAAATCTGGCAACCATTATAGATCGTTAAAGAGTAAACATGTTGTAAATATGAGTCTTCTGAAGGGCATTATCTCGTCTGACCTTTCACCCTTAGCGTTCCACTGCATTCACAACTGCCTGCTTTGTTCATGAGTTTACAAGAGTAAGTTCCAGTGTCTGCCTTCTCTAGTCGCTCAATCTCCAAAGAGACGCTGTTGTTATCCTGAACCAGTTTATGCTTGGTTCTACCCGAGAGTTTAGTTCCATCTTTGAACCACTCCACAGAGATTGGGAGAGAGCCGGATATATTGCATCCAAGTTTTACTGGGGAACCTAGAATGTCCTCCATATCACTCAGAGGTTTGATGAAGGCCGGAGGAATTATTTGTTCTGTTCGCAAGACAAAAAAGATGTGAAAAATAAAAGTAAAAAAACACCTCTACTGCTAGTTTGTGCATACATGTAGTTATTTAAGATATTTAGTAAAACACTAACCTAGAACATTCAAAGTCACTTTGCACTGGCAGACACTGATGTGATTGGAAACTTCAAAGGCATACGTTCCTCCATCATCTAACTGCACAGACTGAATCTTAAGATTGCTGACATTATTGGCAAAGGTGAGGCTGTGTTGTCTGGATGGGACCACCTCCTTACCACCTTTGCTCCATTTCACTTTCAGCTCAGGAGTGCCTGTTACCTTGCACTCAAAACTGACTGGATCTCCAGCAGTGACGTTTATAACTTCTGGCTTTTCAATAATCTGTGGAGGCTCTAAGGTTCAAAAAGGATATGCAAATATAAATAAAATGCTGTAAATCTTTAAAGACTCATTGAAACTTTAAATACATACAATACGTAACTAACCTTGCACCAACAGTGTAGCGAAACATTTCGCCTGTCCTGCTTCATTCATTGCCTGGCAGGTATATCTTCCACTATGGCTAGACTCACAAATGGGTATTCTCAAAGTGGCAACATTATTCTCAAATGTTCTATCAATTTTGGGATCTTCAAGAATCCAGGTTTCATCTTTCTGCCACTGTATGGTCAAAGGAGGTGACCCCTTCACAATGCATGTTAACTCAGCTACGTTTCCCAACACTGTGGCCACATTTTGGATCTTCTCTACAAAAGATGGTGGTTCTGGTGGTGGTAGGTCAGAGAAAACAGTTAGCTACACTGCCAATCAGACTGACAGAATTTATAAAATTTCTAGTTTAAAAAAATAAGAGCTAACCTTTTATGCTTAGTGTTGTGCTACATGAACAACTGCCAACCTCATTTGAAACAATACAGAGATATTCGCCAACATCTAAATCATCACACTTCTGTATGTCAAGAACAATTATTGAGCCATTCTTCTGTGAGAACACATGTTTAGTGCTTGGTTTTATCTCCTTTGAATCCTTTTGCCAGGTAATCTCAAAAGGAGCAGTGCCTTTAATTTGGCACTCAAAAGAAGCATTTGATCCTTTCACAACCTCTACTGAGGTGAACGGCTTCACAATAACTGGTGGTTCTGCAATATTAAGACAAAACACACAGCATGAAATCTATATCTGTTTTTCTGAATATATAAATTAGAAAACTTAACTATAAACATCTGCACTGACCTTTGACCTTCAGCTCCATACTACAGCTCTCACTACCTGCTTCGTTTCTGGCCTCACAGTAATATACTCCACTGTCTTTGACATCAGCATCAGTTATCTCAAGCCGTGCCAGTGAGTTGCCAAAAGTAATTTTATGCTTGGCGCCTGGACTTATTTCATTGCCATCTCTGAACCAGTATGTGTCTATTTCAGGAGTGCCCACAACCTGACACTCAAAAACTACAGACTGGCCAGATTTCACCACTGAAACTTTGTCTGGTTTTCGGGTGAATTTTGGAGGTTCTGCACAACAGGGAAGTAAAAATGTAGTTATTTTAGGATTTTAACCATGATCATACATGAGGAAATCAAGGAATAATCTAAAAACAAACCTTTGACAAAAAGCATTGCCTGGCAGGAATCAGACCCAACATCATTTGTTATTTTACAGGTGTACTGTCCAGAGTCTGATGGCTTAGTGAAAAAGAGCTCAAGGGAACTTGAAGAATCATCTTTTTGAACTGAGCAGTCAACCCCTGATAAGACCTCTTTTTTGTCTTTGAACCACTTGATAGTCAGCGGAGGAGTACCAGATACAAGTACATTGAACTTCACTCTTGTTCCAGGTATGACATCCTGTGACTCAGGCTTCTCAATGATAGTGGGTGGTTCTGATTATGAAAGACAAAAAACCCCACCATTTTTGAAAGTCAAACCAAAAGTTATGTTTGCCCATTTTTAAATATTGCTTTTTCAACCTGTAATTCCATTCTAATTCACTCAAAACTGATAACCTCAGAAAAATATAAATATTGTTAGAAGCTAACATTACAACATTAGAAACTGTTAAGTTATAAGGCAAGCAGTCACTAAGGTAACTGTTACCTGGACTTTCTGTCGATTGTACACTGTTTAGAGAGAAATTTAGCACTAGTATATCTATGACCAGAGTTACAGGTTCAAAAACCAATTAAAAAATGAATGGTCAATGCAAACCTTTGACTTTTAAGACACCAGAGCACTGGTCAGTTCCTGCTTTGTTTGTGGCAATGCAAGTGTAACTGCCACTGTCAGAGCTATCAAGATGAGTGATTTCCAAAGATGCTGCATTCTCGAAGAAAATGCACTTGTGTTTTTCATCAGTCTGTACTTCCTTGTTCTCCTTAAACCAAGTGACTGTTATAGGCAGGGATCCAGAGACCAGACATTCTAAATGTGCAAAGGATCCTTTAATACTTTCCATTTCTTTGAGTTTTCTTGTGAAAGAAGGCTTAATTATTTGGTCTGTCACAATAAAAAAGATAAAAGTGAGTACACAACAGTGGGCTATCATTTGCAGTTTTTATCAAATGAAAACTCATTTGCTAAAATACTGACCTAATACTGTCACGAAAGCCTCACATGTGCCACTGCCAACATCATTTGAAACCTCAAAGGTATATTCGCCTTCGTCAGCCCTCTCTGCAGACAAGATCTTTAACATAGAGCTCTTATCAGTGCTTTGTACTTTGTATTTTCTCCCCAACATAAGCTCTTTTCCGTTCTTTAGCCATCTGGCTTTCAGGGCCTTAGTGCCTGAGAACCTACACTCCAGAGTGGCAGGATCTCCTACAGTGACACTGATGGACTTGGCCTGCTCTGTGATATTTGCTGGCTCTGCAAAGGATGACAAATGTAGGTTAACTAACACTGACTGACAATGTGCTGTACCAGGTAATTAAGGTAATCAAATACCTAATAAAGCAACAAACCTTTGACTACCAAAGCTGCTGTACACTTCTGGCTTCCAGCTTCATTCTGAGCATGACACGTGTACTTTCCACCATGCTTTAACTGTACACAAGACAAGTGCAGCACTGCTATTCTGTTTTCAAAGGAAATCTGGACATGCTCAGTGTCCTTGACCTCATGGTCATCTTTCATCCATGAGACTGTGATAGGCAAAGAGCCTTTCAAAACACACTGCATAGTAAGCTCACTGCCGAGGAGGACACTCATGTTATCTAGCTTCTGCACAAATGATGGTGGCTCTAATAAAAGAAAATGAGCATAAGGCATACAGTCAGAATGTGAAAGTGCATGTCTATATTGTTTTATTATATTCTTAAATCTATCATCAGTCTTACTAACCTTTCAGTATAATTTCACAATCACATGATGTCTGTCCTACTTCATTTCCTACAGTGCACTGATATTTTCCAGCATCTCCGTGTTCAAATTTCAGAATCTGGACATTAACTATACCATCTTTTATGGTAATGATATGACGACGGTCATTTCTGATTTGCTTCGAGTCTTTAAAAC